>NC_140180.1:27421365-27689921 GCF_963971535.1 Notolepis coatsorum
TGTGTGTGTGTGTGTGTGTGCGTGTGTGTGTGTGCGCGCGTGTGTGCGTGCGTGCGTGTGTGTGTGTGTGAGAGTGAGTGAGTGAGTGAGTGAGTGAGTGAGTGAGTGAGTGAGTGAGTGAGTGAGTGAGTGAGTGAGTGAGTGAGTGAGTGAGTGAGTGAGTGAGTATGCTAATTACAAACTGCCCTGTCAGGCAGCAGGCGGCAAAATAAAAAAGAGAAAGAGAGATTGAGAGGGGAGAGAGAGAGAGAGAGAGAGAGAGAGAGAGAGAGAGAGAGAGAGAGAGAGAGAGAGAGAGAGAGAGAGAGAGAGAGAGGGTGGATAGGATCCAAGCCTGGGATTCAGTGAATAGAGGCGTCTAATCTCTCCCCATCAACGGTAGCTCACTTACAGTACGTTGGCTCTGATTGGGTTCCCCACCCACACCACCTCGCTCCTGTCTCTGTAACTAGATCTCTGCTCTCACTGGGGGAGCCAGCTCGCAACCTCGCCTCTCAGCCCGACTGAGCCGGGGGAATTAAACCGCACTGAGCGGTGGATGAAGCTGGCATGATGCATTTTTCATCTGGAGATTTCCCAAAGGAGGACGCCACGGAACGTTCCGGCCAAGAAGAACCCAGTATATTACTGTCTTGTTTCTGTTTAGCATTAAGATGCTGCATCGATTGACTGAGGAGCAGAAGAGGCCGTCTTTTTGTGTCACCGTGAGGAAGGGACCTGTGCCAGGCTTCTTTCTGAATGCCTTACTATAACAAGTGTGCATCCCCAGCTGGAACCGGTCCAAGACGACGTCAGCAGCTTCTTCACAGACGATACTGTAGATCGGAGGCAAAGTGGGCAGAGGCCCGTTCGGAATTTGACTATCATTCTCGAAATCATTCACAGACAACAAATCGCACCCGTTAGGAATCAACAGGGGGAAACCCACAGAGAATACCTTCACAAATCCCAACACTTAAACTATAAGCTATAAGCAATAAACTTAACTTAAACTATCCCAACACTATAATGTGGAAGAGTGGAGTCCTTTCTCAGCACAATCCATACTGTGCTTCATGCTGGACACCCAGCTCCTCCTTACTTAGAGCCACAGCACTAATGTAAAGTCAATTGGGCCACTTTAAAAAGCACTAACCTACTTGAAAACTAATTGCTTTGCTTTGGATGCACTGTGTCCAGTAGGTTTCAGTGTTTATTTCAGTTTATACAGACTGAAGTGTGGCCCCATTACTTTACATTAGTTTTGTGGCTAAGTAGCCAGAGCTGTGGGTGTCCAGTGTGAAGAACAGCATGGATTGTGCTGAGAAAGATTCACAACTGCATTGGAAAGTATGAAACAGGGTTAGCGGTCCAAACTTTTAAACATACCCATTAAAGTAACAAATAATGTGTCATTTGATTATTCATTAATTAAGTTCCGGAACAAATCGCGACCACCGACGCTTCGACATTACAACATTACAACTCACTCTCGCTGCTCTAGCCTCAGATGGTCTGGTGAGACCAGCGCGGTCAGCCCTCTCGTTATACCAGACGTCTGCCTAAAATGAATGAGACACAATACTGTAGCTTCTTCGTGCACAAAACGTGGGGTCTTTTCTGCAACAACGTAAACATTTTTTAATAAATACACAGCCACCGTGACCACTACAAAACCAAGAATTCACTATGCAGAAAGTCTGCATATGTGACAGAGTAAAGATGCTCATGACCAGCAAGGGTCAGAATTACACATTTTCTCTTTAACAGGCTACTTTGGTAAAAAAAATGCCATCATCTAATCAAATACAACCAACTGAAATGTTATTTCTGTAAAAGAGAACTGATTCTCAATAACTTACAGTACCTGTTTGAATAAAGGTTGAAGCTACAATGAGTATGAGCCAACACATTATAGGAAATGCGCTTACCGTCTTCTCCAGAGTCAGACAAGAAGGTACATACCAAGGTACAATCTCTCTCTCTCTCTCTCTCTCTCTCTCTCTCTCTCTCTCTCTCTCTCTCTCTCTCTCTCTCTCTCTCTCTCTCTCTCTCTCTCTCTCTCTCTCTCTCTCTCTCTCTCTCTCTCTCTCTCTCTCTCTCTCTCTCTCTCTGTATTGTATGTATTGTTGGTTAATGTCCCTGTAAACTAAGTAATAATAATATGTGTTCTGTGTTTGTCAAACCACAGAAAGATTTGTTACCACCCAGCCAAATTTGAATGATAAAAATAATCGCCATGTATATTAAATTTGGTTTCAAAACGGTGAGAAAAAAAAGCAGTATTCTCTGCTTTTAAAACACTGGGGCATGTCCACTGAAACCATGTCTCTCTCTCTCTCTGCCTCTCTCTTCTCTCCCTCCAGCCTCTCTCTGCCTGCCTCGTATCTGTGGTTTTCACTACCCGGTCACTACCACACTACCTAGGGTGCCCACCTGTCCTGCGTCATGGCGGGACAGTCCCGATATTGGGACGTTTGTCCCGCGTCCCGCTACAACAAAACAATGTGCCGCAATTCAAAGATTATTATTATTATTATTATTATTATTATTAATTTAATGCCTCGTTCCAATACCCTCTTATATTTAAAATAAAAAGATCGGGCGACGTCAAACCAATGCGCAGCCGAGCGGAGCAGCTCGACTCGAGTCTCGCGAGTCGCGCTGCCTGTCACTTGTCAGACAGTCCGAGGCCGAGGCAGCTGCAGTGTGTGTGACTGTCATACCTGATGTTTCTGCAGAATAGCCTAAAGCTTTTTTACGACGCAGTGCTTGAAGTTGAGGGGGATGACACAACTGTCTGTGAGCTTTTCCAGCTCATGACCAGTCTAAGATTGAAACTTGAACAACGATCAAAGGACCGTTATTTTGGATTCGAGACCAGTGCTCTCATGCAGAGGTTTTTTACCGCACAGGCTGCTGCGATCGAACAGGACTTTTTAATTTTCTATCAGAGAGCACTCGCTTACCTAGACAAATGGTTTGATTTCTCTGATGAGAATTACCTGAAACAGGTGTCATGCTTGGCTCTCAAGAAGAGAGCATTCAGCTTCCAAGAGCTTCGCGAAGCAGCTGAAGCTCTTAATATCAGCAGCAAACTGGACTCTGCATTGTTTAAAAAATGTTGTGGGTTCACCAGACACATATTGCGGAGACTGTGCTGTCAGCCTTTTCTTTATGTTATATAGGGTTTGTGGAGACTTTGGGTCTCACCCTTTTTGTTATATGAGTGATCCGCTATTCACAATAAAAACATTATTATATTGTGAAGATCAACCATCGCATTCCGTCTCCTCTCTTCTACACTTCACTGCTAATAATGCTCAGGAAAAGATGGCTGAAAAGACTTAGTGTTATGTACCATGAGCTTGATTACTCCTGTGCAGTGGTGCAGTCGTAATATGGGCCAAGGCCAAACGCCACGTGCACGCGCGCTCCCGCGCACGCGCACGCATGCGCATACATGTCTCTCTCCTCTTTCATGAGGCGGAGCTGGGGACGAGATGGGCGGTCTTTTGTCACATAACACACGCCCAACACTCCACACACACGCACACACACGCACACACACACACACACAGTCTAGGTGATAAGTGCTGGCCGGGGTATACGGCGCGACAAGTCTTTTTTGTGTCGTCGCGCCGTATACGCACCCCGGCCGGCACTTATCATTCAATAGTAATACCGAGGGGTGTACAGGTATATTCCAAGATACGAGTTTTGATATTTGTTGGGTCACATCTTTCCAGAATGCCTTAACTGGTGAGCAGTCCCAATACATGTGCATAAATGTCCCTTCGTCCCCATTTGTACATTGGGAGCATTTGGAGTCTTGTTTAAGCCCCATTCGGCACAGTCTTATAGGAGTCAAGTATGTCCTGTGAATATAGTTAAGATTGATTTGTTGATGATCCGGGTGATTATTATTTTTTAAACATTGATCTTAACTGATCACTGTGACTTTATTGCTTTTATCGTTATATATGCCTATGTTTGTGTACAGCACTTTGAGCTGCATGACATGTATGAAAGGTGCTTTATAAATACTTACTTACTTACTTACTTACTTACTTACTTACTTACTTACTTATCACCTAGACTTTGCATAATAATAGGATGCGCGCACTTCTGCTTCAGTGACGTAGCCTAAACGACGTTCCGCGTTTGACCACCACTGCATGCCTGCTCCTGTGTCACTGTGCATGCAGGTGATGGCTGCTAATTGGCTGATTGCTGCTAATTGGACACCTGCCTGGCAGGCTTAAAGCCACTTCCTCAATCACACATGCAGGGTGACTGTTGCTAGAAGAGATTGTGGAAACAGAGTCTCTTCACTTTCCACCATTCTTGATCTTTAGTTGAGCTAGTTATCATAATTAGAATAGTCTTTTGGTTTAAAACACAGACCAGATGTCTGTGTGCACTAATGTTGCTTCCCTTTGAGCCAGGGTCGTAACACTTAGCTCCTGCTCTTTCTATTAATGGAGTGATTTTATCAGCTTGGATACCAAGATTGATGGTTACCTGCTTAATGATGAAAGTGTGATTAAATAAAGATGTTGGTGACATACAGTAGACGGCTGAGAAGGTGATTGGTGAAGCATCTATACAGTTTAATAAGATTAATAACAAAATGTGCTATATATAGCCTACCGTCTGCGTCGAATATGAAATAAAGGCATTTAAATAATAAATACATTTATTTAATTTTAATTAGCAATAAAAAAAAATTTAATACTTTTTTATTAATTTTTTCTCATCTACGTGTCCCGCATTGTCCCGCAAAAGCAGTGCTGCTGTCCTGCGACTGAACCTTTTTGACCTGGTCACCCTAACACTACCAGCGGCACTCATTGGAATGCAGGTGTGAGAGCTGGAGGGGATTGATAGATTTTGTGTTTTGGAAGGTTATTTGGAGTCTACATGGGGCTGGAGTAGTGAACTGGATAAGATTATGATCCGATAGAGGAAATGGGGATGGATGGGTATTGAGCATGGTGGTCGATTGACAGAGCAGACCAGGTCAAGGATAATGGCCTTTGACAATGGGTGGGAAAGTGACATGCTGGGTGAGGTTGAAGTTGTCGAGTAAAGTGATGAATTCAGATGCAATTGAAATCATGATTATTAAACACAATTACTCATGGATTTGAGAACATCATATTATGACTAGAAGTTACCAAAGACGCTTGGAAATGACTGGAGAAACACGCCGTAGCTCCCTGCTCACTCTCCACACCAGCGGAGAGGCAGAGCGGGTTAACCCTTACACTACCACACTACCAAGGGGTTAACCCTTTCACTGCGACAATACAGAAGGTTAACCATTTCACTGCCACACGACAAAGGGTTAACCCTTTCACAACCACACTACAGTGTGGTAGTGAAAGGTTAACCTTCTGTAATGTGGTAGTGAAAGAGTTAACCGCGGCTGTGTCTGGGGCCGCCATGAAGATATTACGATGAAGATATATAATATACAGAACACACAGATAAATAATAATAAATGAATGGTGCATTTATATAGCACTTTTATCCAAAGCGCTTTACAATTTTGTTGTCCTGTAATGTTGGCGTGTTCCTTTAACGGTCCAACTCCATTATAATTCACCGTCTTTTCACACGTTTTAAGCAATTAATTATTATTACAGCAATTAATTATTACACGTATGCATTTCTTTCACAGGGACTTTAAGTATACATCGCTCTTTAATTGACTTTAAAAGTCATCTTTAAGACACACTACAGCTGAAATACAACCCACTGTGAGGCCACAGTGCTGGAAGTAGTCCAAAGTAATGTGTGTGTGTGATCTCTATTGACACCCACAGCGCTGTGGTAATCCTCCCAGCCAGCAGCAGCCCTCTGGGTGTCCATGTAAAACACTGTGATTAGTGCCATGGATTAATTGATTTGAGTGAAATGTCCAAACCTACGCACTTGGAAACATGAATACAATAAGTACCCTGTTCATCTGCGCATGAATTGTCTCTGGGGATTAGCTGCTGAAAAGCTCCACCGTTCATACAGAATGGCATTATGCACCCCCCCCCCCCCCCCCCCCCCACTTCCTTCTAATAATAAGACTGGAGCAGGAAATACCTGTCAAGCCTCGTCAGTGGGTGGATGAGATGACTGACCAGTGTAAATGGGAGGGCTGTGGTGGGATGGCGTGAGACACTGTACTGTGAGAACTGATATCATATCATCACTTTGACTGTGCAAGGATGCCATATAGCGACATCTCCAGAGACCCTGAAACCTGGGCGCCCACGGGTTTCCGTGTGTTATTTAAAGCATCGGTTCTCAAACCTTTTCATGTCAAGGACATTGACATGTACTGTAATAGGTCAGGGACCCCTATTTGAGAAGATCATTGTTTTTACATGAGATTTAGTGCAGAATTCCATAGTCTATAATGTATGTCGTGGGGAGATAACAGTGGAGAGAAAACTATGATTATTCGTGTATACTTGCTGGGCCCCCCCTGGAAATCTCTCAAGGACCCGTGGCCGTGGGGGTCCTCGGCCCCCACTCTGAGAAGCACCGGAGCAAGGAGCAAAGCAGAAACAATATATGGCAAATGTATTTACAGTCTATAGGACCATTCATACACAGAGGCAATTTCAAGTTGCTTTTCCATATATTAACAGCTGGGAAAGAGACCCATTGTTACCCTGGTAGACGAATGCGCACGCTATTCGATTTTCACAGCGCAGTATAAGAGCCCGCGGCCCGCCTCACCTTTGAACCTGCAACACTGTAATCATGTACAGTTCAACTAAAGAGCAGAGAAAACTCTGACTGGCTGACTGATGAGATGCCAGAGCAGTTAGCAGCTGTGGATGTGGCGTCACGTTCACCACAGCATGGGACTGAAGTGGCAGGAGGCGGAAATTAACCTTAATACAAATTTTTTTTTAAGTCAAGGCCTATAGACACTCATGACCTCATGTGCAGTATTTACCCACAGGGGCAGCACAGCTGATGGAACGTTGGGGAAAATAATTTAATTAAATAAAACCTGATCAACACACCAACAGAAATCTAATATTACTCCCGCTAAAACCCTCGCAGTCGTCTGAGCGGACGTCCGTTGCTAACAGGCTTTTATCTAAAATAAATAAATAAATGAATTTAAAAACAAAACGGCCTATCTATGAGATACATTTCCCACGCCACTCTTTCAGCTCTATGCCCACGCTTGTACGGCAGACAGGCAGCAAACCTGGTTTTTCTTGGACAGGGACAGAAAGAAGCAGAGGCCAACAACCCGACCGACGTCACCGACACTGGAAAACACGGCAGGAAGAGTCACTGCTCTGATGGGAATTAATGCAATATTTTCTCCAATATTTGTACAGGAAGGGTGGTGCTAGAAGCACAGAACACCGTGTGTATATATACGCTGCAGCACAGGACACCGTGTGTATACGCTGCAGCAGCACACAGGCTACAGTGTAGACGTATATTATGCACACATAGGGCCTGTCGCTAAACAAACATCCTGGCATATACCAGTTTGTAGAATACTAGTCTTGTGTAGCCAGACCTCAAGTCTTACATTCACATTTAGTCATTTAGTTTAGAAGACGCTTTTATCCAAAGCGACTTACTGTACAAGTTATGTACAACAAGTCAGCAGGAGGGGTACACCTCTGGGAGCTAAGGGTCAGTGATATTGTTCGTCAAACAGTGTCGAACTTGAGTGCTACACTCTGAGTGCATAGTAGTATTTAGACATTTACAGTAGACATATTAGCATAGGTAGTAGTATAGGCATAGAAAACAGTAAGATGTAGTGTCGCTCATCTGTAGTATTTAAAAGAAATTATTAGATTAGATTAGATTAAAGAAGTATGTTTTTAGTCGACGAGCATTCAAAAATATGTTTTAATGGAGCCAATGGGAGCCGTGGGTATGTTAGTGATTGGTCAAAACAGCCAGACACTACAGAGATCAGTCTGTTTATCTGGTACCGGTTCCTTTTTTTAAGGGTGAGATGGGAGAGAGTTTCCCACTCTTTCAAAAATGGTGTAAAAATAGCAAATGATGAGCCTAGAACAAAGCCAAATGCACAAGTTCACCAAAGCAAATACTCCCAATTCGCTCTGTGAAGACGATTCCAACACTGGCAAAGTGAAAATGGGTGAAATACCTTTTAATTTGATTCTCACCTACAAAACCTCAGAAAGACCATCACATACACGTCAATGTTTGCTATAGTAAGCTAACATCTATTACAGTATGTTAGCTGGAAAGATAATACACCATAACTATTATTAATATTATAATTATATTGGTGCTACAGTATCTAATGCTAATGCCATCATTTGCAATCATACTGTGCTGAATAATATCTGTGTGTCGTCACCAGATCAGCTTAGTTTCATGGAATGTTTGGCCACATCTCAGCATTTTTGGTGGTAGTGACCAAATAATTATGGAAGTACCATGATAATAAACCATCAGTATCATGGTTTGAATTGGATTATACCCATGCAGTGTTGTAATACTCAAGTCCTGGCCTGACTCAAGCATTGACTGCATTCGGACTCGGAAGGTGCAGACGAGGACTCTTAATTGATAAATACAGTTTATCAATTAATAAAAAAAAAAATTGCAATAGGCCCTAATAATTTGGAATAAGATATTGATGGCTAGTGCATTTGTTTGGCTATTGTGTCACAAAGTAAATAAACTCCCTTTGAAATGGTGACCGCTGTGTCATTCATGTTTAATGTGTAGACCTTTCTTTATATGTCAGCTCTTTGACTGCCAGAGTGGACTCAACCTTGATGACTTGGACTCGGACTAGGGTAATGGGGACTCGACTCTGGCTCTTCTTTGGTGACTCGGACTTGGACTTGGACTCGAACACTGGGGACGCAAGATTTTGTGACTCGACGACAACACTGTACCCATGGTATTATACCACAGCAACTGCCGGTACCATAGTGAAAGTGAATCTACTACCATGGTACTTGTTTGTAAGGGATTGGTTCAGCTCGCTGTGCTTCCCACTGTACTCTACTGCTCCAGGAGGAGTTCCCCTGGGCTTGATCATCAACACACCTCAGGACAAAGTAAACACTCATCCCTATAGCCATAGAGTCGGTAACTATGGAGAGAAGAATCCATCTCCACAAACAGGCTTAACACTGTGCTTTACAGAGCCAGATAAATGAGAAGGGAGAGAGGAGAGAGAGAGAGAGAGACGGGGGGTCTCCACTTTCACATGCATCCATAGCGATGGATGGTGGGCGCAACTAATAAAAAAGGTATTAAGTGGTTTAGACTCCCCCAGGATAAACTTAACCCCCCACCGCATTTCAATAGAAAACGTGTTGAAAACGGGAAAATGGCAGCAAATCAAGTTATGTCTCATAGTCTCGATTATGTTTTGTTGGATTTGAATGTGACAAAGAGGGAGGCGGTTTGTGTGAATGCATTGGGAATCCAGGTAAAACGGAGGTCTCTGTGACGCATTTGCGAGTTTTTAACTCCCCCATTGACGCACATTGTTTCCTCTCCCCTTCAAACTAACATCTGAGTTAGTACCATATACATATAGTATATATATATATATATATATATACTCATACATACAGTCAGACATGATGCAGGCAAATCAATTCCTCCATGCTCGTGTAGCAGTTACAGTGACACGCTTGTAGACATGAATACAATGAGAGCCGCGCACAAACATGACAGATTCCCCTAGAGAGGAAGGCACGCAAGGAGACAAGGGAACACGCGAGGAGACAAGGGAACATGCAAGACGGCAGAAAAACATACCGTGCACAATGTGTACATACGTTACACACAAAACACACACACGCACACACACATGCACAAACAAACCCGAGATGAATGGAACATATCATCAGAGAGGATTTGTATGTTGTAGTACACACTACTGGGGCATAGTGCAATGTGACATGGATAAAACACGGACTTCCCACAGCACAAACCTTTCAACGCTTTTTCGTATGTATTTTAAAGTGTTTGCTTTAAAGTGGAAATGAAGCAGTGAGCAATGTGATCCTAGTTTGTTTGTTGTGTACCTTGTGTAAGACAGGGTTCTATAATCAAATGTGAAATCTATCTTATTTGTCTGAAAAATCAAATATAATATCCCTGTTTTCAACATGGGCGCCGCCATTTTGTTGCTGACGTCATGGCTGACGTCATGCCACTGGTTGGGTGTATACACGGCTGGTTAGCTGCCTATAGTGAATGGGTCAGTCAGTAAATAAAATGTTGCCTACAAAACAACGGGACCGCGGTGGTTCTGTTTGTATTGCTCCTGGCTGTTCAAACTAATTTTACCATGTGAGAGAGAGGAAAGTTGGTTAATTTCCACAAACTACCAGTGAAAAAAACAGTGTTGTTGGCACGTTGGCTCAGGCTGGCTGCACTCAGGCGGCGAACACTTCATTGCCTCGGATTATGTTGTTGGGGGTGGAAGGTTTGTCCAGAAGACCACTAATCAGATGAAGCCGGACGCGGTTCCCTCGGTCTTCGACAGACAGACCGGCGTTAGCTCTCGGGAGCGATCGCTAGCTAGTTGGCACCAGCCGGGGACCGGAGTTAGCTCTCGGGAGCGTCGCGGAGCATTCAGCCTGCTGGCTACCTAGATCCACTTCAACCAGCCGAGCGTCGGGAGCTCCAGCAGCTTGTTGATGTGCTAATAGCCTGGAGCCAGCTACCGTTAGCTTGCCGAGGCTATTAGCACACCGACAAGCTGTGTAGCCAGCTACCGTTAGCTTGCAGAGGCTCCAGCACACCGACAAGCTGTGTAGCCAGCTACCGTTAGCTTGCCGAGGTTCCAGCACACCGACAAGCTGTGTAGCCAGCTACCGTTAGCTTGCCGAGGTTCCAGCACACCGACAAGCTGTGTAGCCAGCAGGCTGAATGCTCCGCGACGCTGGTTGAAGTGGATCTAGGTAGCCAGCAGGCTGAATGCTCCGCGACGCTCCCGGTTGCTAACGCCGGTCCCCGGCTGGTGCTAACTAGCTAGCGATCGCTCCCGAGAGCTAACTCCGGTCCCCGGCTGGTGCCAACTAGCTAGCGATCGCTCCCGAGAGCTAACGCCGGTCTGTCTGTCGAAGACCGAGGGAACCGCGTCCGGCTTCAGCTGATTAGTGGTCTTCTGGACAAACCTTCCACCCCCAACAACATAATCCGAGGCAATGAAGTGTTCGCTGCAGATCCTCCTTCCCTGTCCAACAGGCTGGTCGCGCCGCCTGAGTGCAGCCAGCCTGAGCCAACGTGCCAACAACACTGTTTTTTTCACTGGTAGTTTGTGGAAATTAACCAACTTTCCTCTCTCTCACATGGTAAAATTAGTTTGAACAGCCAGGAGCAATACAAACAGAACCACCGCGGTCCCGTTGTTTTGTAGGCAACATTTTATTTACTGACTGACCCATTCACTATAGGCAGCTAACCAGCCGTGTATACACCCAACCAGTGGCATGACGTCAGCAACAAAATGGCCGCGCCCATAATGCTAAATGCTTCAGAAATGCACACAACAAATCGTTTTTTCTTAGAAACTGCTTATTTTTATAACGTGATTTCTTCTGTGGCTTATCTAAATACTAATGTGATGCTATGAATATGTATTTATCGCACTGCTTCATTTCCACTTTAATGCAATTGCATTTTCTGTGGGCTTCAATAGTTTGTGTTATCATTCTGTTTTGGTGAGGTTATGGTTGTTGTTGTTGTTGTTGTTGTTATGGTGGTTATTTCTTGTATGCAGTGATGAGGAAAGAGCCAGCGAGATGGGAGTGATTTATTAGAAAGGGAATGGGGACATAGACAGCAATAGAAAAAAGACTTGCAGATGTCCCCCAAAAAGCACAAAATGGCCATTAAATAACATGAAGAGTGTAAAGAAAAGCCTCTTGAGGTGATGAGGTCACTGTTGTGTGTGTGAGGTCACTGCTGTGTGTGTGAGGTCACTGCTGTGTGTGTGAGGTCACTGCTGTGTGTGTGAGGTCACTGTGTGAGTTCACTGCTGTGAGTGTGTGTGTGTGTGTGTGTGAGTTCACTGCTGTGTGTGTGTGTGTGTGTGTGAGGTCACTGCTGTGTGTGTGTGTGTGTGTGTGTGTGAGTTCACTGCTGTGTGTGTGTGTGAGGTCACTGCTGTGTGTGTGTGTGTGTGAGGTCACTGCTGTGTGTGTGTGTGAGTTCACTGCTGTGTGTGTGTGAGGTCACTGCTGTGTGTGTGTGTGTGTGTGAGGTCACTGCTGTGTGTGTGTGTGTGAGGTCACTGCTGTGTGTGTGTGTGTGTGTGTGTGTGTGTGTGTGTGAGGTCACTGCTGTGTGTGTGAGTTCACTGCTGTGAGTGTGCTGTGTGTGTGAGGTCACTGCTGTGTGTGTGTGTGTGTGTGTGTGTGTGTGTGTGTGTGTGTGTGTGTGTGTGTGTGTGTGAGGTCACTGCTGTGAGTGTGCTGTGTGTGTGAGGTCACTGCTGTGTGTGTGTGTGTGTGTGTGTGTGTGTGTGTGTGTGTGTGTGTGTGTGTGTGTGTGTGTGTGTGTGTGTGTGTGAGGTCACTGCTGTGTGTGTGTGTGTGTGTGAGGTCACTGCTGTGTGTGTGAGGTCACTGCTGTGTGTGTGTGTGTGAGGTCACTGCTGTGTGTGTGAGGTCACTGCTGTGTGTGTGTGAGGTCACTGCTGTGTGTGTGTGAGGTCACTGCTGTGTGTGTGTGAGGTCACTGCTGTGTGTGTGTGTGTGTGTGTGTGTGAGGTCACTGCTGTGTGTGTGTGAGTTCACTGCTGTGTGTGTGTGTGTGTGTGTGTGTGAGGTCACTGCTGTGTGTGTGTGAGGTCACTGCTGTGTGTGTGTGTGTGTGTGTGTGTGTGTGTGTGAGGTCACTGCTGTGTGTGTGACACCTTCCTCATTTCCTCAGGGGCTGAAGCAGTAGATTAATAGAGTTTTGTCCTCCAGAGGGAGAGATTGATTTCTCACGACTCAAAAATCCTTTTGCTCTGTAGTGATTAAGCCACTGTTTCGTTTCAAATTGAGCGTTTCACCGGAGGGCAGCACCACAGATAACATGTTCTTTCTTTCTTTCTTTCTTTCTTTCTTTCTTTCTTTCTTTCTTTCTTTCTTTCTTTCTTTCTTTCTTTCTTTCTTTCTTTCTTTCTTTCTTTCTTTCTTTCTTTCTTTCTTTCTTTCTTTCTTTCTTTCTTTCTTTCTTTCTTTCTTTCTTTCTTTCTTTCTTTCTTTCTTTCTTCTTTCTTTCTTTCTTTCTTTCTTTCTTTCTTTCTTTCTTTCTTTCTTTCTTTCTTTCTTTCTTTCTTTCTTTCTTTCTTTCTTTCTTTCTTTCTTTCTTTCTTTCTTTCTTTCTTTCTTTCTTTCTTTCTTTCTTTCTTTCTTTCTTTCATCAAAACATCTGTAACAAGAACAGTGTTTAGTGTTTACTGTCCACATGGATGGACGGACAAAAGAAAACAGGCTAGACACTGTCCACTGGCGTTCGTGTCAGTAGATAGATGACATGTTTTAAATACATATTTTTCACCGCGCCCTGATGACCGGCACTGATTACTACATTGTACAACGTATCCCACTAGAACGCGAAAGGAGCATCCATGGCACAGGGAAATGTATACATGTATGAGAACAGATGGGGGAGATAATAACCATTCCTTTTCATTCAGACCATTTGTTGTAGTGATACAAAAGATTGTTATGTCCACAGCCCCAGTGTGTTTACAGTGTGTGTGTGTGTGTGTGTGTGTGTGTGTGTGTGTGTCTGTGTGTGTGTGTGTGTGTGTGTGTGTGTGTGTGTGTGTGTGTGTGTGTGTGTGTGTGTGTGTGTGTGTGTGTGTGTGCGTGCGTGCGTGCGTGCGTGTGTGTGTGAGTGAGTGAGTGCTCGCAATATCTCGCAAACTATAGCACCGGTCAGCCTGTGCTTTGGTGCAGAAGGTGCAAAGGCGCCAGGATGAGCGTGTGGGAATATGCTTTCAGCGTTCTCCGTTGGCCTACATACTGTACAGTTCCGTAGAGTTTATCTTTTTAATGCAAGAGGGCAACAACAATGGCTTCTAATGCTACTATAAGACTCAAGGTCTTATGGTTTGCACGTTTAAGACTTCCGGTTTGAGAAATCCTCGCTATTTTCATGATTTTCTCAGTGACTGAGAAATCCAGTGACCATTGAAATCAGTGCTAATTGTACGTTATAGCCAGCTAGTGTTTCAGTCACTCAGTAGTGTTTTGAGAAATCACAACACGATGTGCAGACTTCTGATTTGAGAAATCGTAAAAAATGCTCGACATGGGACTAAGCACTCGCCTACCACCGCAGAGTCTCTGCGATCTAATCCAGCTGTCAGCGGTACCTCCGGCTTGGTCAGTCGTCCCTACTAACACAATTGGCAGTGTTAGCTGGTGGGAAGCCGGTGGGGTATGTGTCCTGGTCGTTGTAAACTGAGACTCCTACTGGTCGGTCGGGGCACCTGTTCAGCAGGGAGGGGATCTGGGGGAAATAGCATGAACCTCCGCACGCGTTACGTTCCCCCAGTGAAACTCCTCGCTGTCAGGTGAAAAGAAGCGGCTGGCGACTCCACATGTATCGGAGGAGGAATGTGGTAGTTCTACACTCTCCCCAGGCCGACAGTGGGGCAATGCACGCAACAACCAGGAAGGGAATTGGCATAACGACTAAATTGGGATGGGTGAAAAATACAGAAAAGCCCCAAAAAATGTTGGTTGGGATCCACTTTTTCTCCTCCTGTTTTTTGTGTTTTTCTCCCATCCCAATTTAGTCGTGCCAATTCCCCCGTCCCCTTCCTGGTCGTTGCTCGCATGTGCCCCCCACTGGTCGGTCTAGGGAGGGTTGATAGATACTATCACATGTCCCCTCCGATACATGCGGAGTCAGCCAGCCACTTCTTTTCACCTGCCAGCGTGGACTCTCATTGGTGCGCGTGTGGGAGGCTCACACTACCCTCACCATCTCCCTTCCTCGCTGTGCAGACGCCCTGACCGACCTGTAGGAGTCGCTGTTTACAACGACCAGATTACCACCCACCGGCTTCCCTCCCGCTGACTCTGTCAATTGAGCCAGTATGACGGCCGGCCAAGCCAGAGGCAATTCTGACAGCCGGATTCGATACCAAGAAGGACGAAAGTCTTTCTCTGGTCTGCATCCCCTTAACAATTCTGTATTGAGCTGTACTGTATTGTACCCATTCTGCAATCTGTTAATAAAGTTTTCAATCAATCAATCAATCAGTCTCTCGCGTTGGTGACGAGCGCTTAGTCCACTGCGCCACCCAGCCGCCAAGGTGTCATGGTTTGTAAGTTTAAGACTTCTGGTTTGAAAAATCTTTGCTAAGTAATTTCCAATTTTTGGCAGCAACCGAGCAACTTATCACTAAATGGATTTCAGCCCTCACTTGTTAGTTCTCAACAACTCACAGAGATGCAGTCCAGTTGATTTACCCAAACATCCACCATTACTCAGGGGTCCAATTAACACACTGTGCTGCAGTTACAGTCTCACAAACCACTCACAAGACACTTTCATTTTTAGTGGCATCCCAAACTAATTGGGACCGATAAAACGGTGAGTTCACATGTACTCAATATTATCAGAAATATGTTCTAGATTCCTTGCATGTATAATATTTATGTAGCATACAGTATATCAGTGGCTTAATGGCCAATGACAACTGGTGAAAGTGATTTATGAAGATTTGTATTTAAATTACAGCAGGTAATCCAGGAAATAAGATGGTTCCCACGATTCAACATTTGAAACACGCAGTGACAAAAAAAGACCACTTGAAATCGTCACCCCAGTGGATGACTTATTATGTAAATTAATAATCAAAATAACGAAGCGAAGGTTAAATGGTCAAAAGCACAAGTGGCCTGCGTCAGGCGAACTATAGTGAAGCACAGGGCCAGGGAATTGGATGTCGCTGACAGGGGCAGGTAGACACAATCCCAGATTAACACGAGCTTATTTGGACCAAAGCCATGCAGTCATGGTGACAATGACAGACAGGCGGCTTGAACCGCAGATGGTGGGAGCCTATCAATCAGAACAGACCGGCTAAATCCATCCTACAAACAGCCGATGCAGAGAAAGCTGTGTCAATAAATTGCCTGCTTAATAGCTCCCCGTATCTCAAGGAAACGGAGCAGCCTTGCACATGCTTAAAAAAAAAACGCCATGTCCGAGTTATCAGCTGAACCCTTGGGATGAATAACCCATTTTGTCGGTTTTTTAATGATTTGAACAGCGAACCCTGCAGTTATATTCATAGTATGCTCATAACCAATATGGTGCACTGGCAGCGGAACTTGTCATTTAACCCTTTCACAACCACACTATAGAAGGTTAACCCTTTCACTACCACACTACAGACAGTTAGCCGTCTGTAGTGTGGTAGTGAAAGGCCGTCTGTAGTGTGGTAGTGAAAGGTTAACCTTCTGTAGTGTGGTTGTGAAAGGGTTAACCCTTTGGTAGTGTGGTAGTGAAAGGGTTAATGATAATCCCCTGCTGTAAACCCTGCTATTTGATTACAATCACCCGTTGTTTGACAACCATGTCTGCCATGGAACCCTATTATGGGTCAATCCGAATCATAATGGAGTGCAAATGTTCTACACCACCTGAAAGAATACCCTTTGCACCCTTTGATGTAAACAAGACAAACGTCTTTCTCTGGTCTGCATCCCCTTAACAATTGTGTGTATTGAGCCGTACTGTATTGTACCCATTCTGCAATCTGTTAAATAAAGTTTTCATTCATTCATTCATTCATTCATTCATTCATTCATTCATTCATTAATTAATTCATTCATTCATTCATTCATTCATTCATTCATTCATTCATTCATTCATTCATTCATTCATTCGTTCATTCATCATTCATTCATTCATTCATTCATCATTCATTCATTAATTCACCCTTAAATCAAATCAAATCACATGTATTTGTAAAGCCCGCAATCACATGTTAATGTCCCCATGGGATGGACAAGTCTTCTTTAAACAAGTCAAGAAGAACCATCACAATAAATCAGGAACAAAAAAACCACCATGAAATCCGAAACAACACTCCCAGACATACCCCAGCGAAGGTAAGGAAAAACTCACTAAAAACCTAGCAATAGGAAAAAAGCACCACAGGCAATGTGGAGGAGAGAAACCTTAGAAGGGCCGTTCAAGGGGGGGATACCCCCTCTTGGATGTCGGTGATAGTAGTGTAGTGTTGCTATGGATGATTGATGGGTGGAGAATAAAACAGGCAAAATAGTTGGTATGTATGAACATATACCTGTAATAAAACACAAATATGTACATGCAATAGCAACTTGGGTAAAGAAGATTTAAATAGAATAGAGCTAAGAACAACAACAACAACAACAACAACAACAACAACAACAACAACAACAACAACAAAAGAGAAAGCATAGGGAGACGAGCGCTAGTGTGCTTCAACTGTACATGCACATACTTGGGAAACACCACTCATCTGAAAGCTAAATGGTGTCAAAGGTTGAAGGGTTCAACTAAAGTCACTGATTGGCTAAAGTCGAGTAAGGCCAGTTAGGAAATGTCCTAAACCACTTAGCATTAATGTCGGTTTCGGGGCGATCGTTGACACTCGGCGCTTGAGACCAGACTCTAGGTTTCGAGAGCTAAATAACAAGCCCTTTGCGTCTTAGTTGGGATACAACTATGTGTACCTGACTGTGACACACCCCCCGGGTCAGGGCGGCGTCTCTCTCTAACGAGTGAAGGCTATCACATGAGGGAGTGTGGCACAGAGGCCAGAGGGGGTAAGAGTAGACGTCTCCAGCATTGGCACGTTGACCCCCTTCCTTCCACACATCTGCAATTACAACTCACCCCGTCCCCCGTGCCAGTACCCAGCGGGCACCCAGCGGGCACTGCTGCATCTGCCAATGAGGCGGAACAAAAGGGACAGAGAATGCATGACTTGCTACCCATTCACCAGGACAGAGGGTATGTATGTGGCTTCCTGGGCTTGACCCATATATGATGTGGCTCCAGCAGCTCCCCGTGATGTTTCTCCAAGCCGCTTTTTCTTTAGTCTCTCGCTTCTCTGAATAAATCCACTCCTCCTTGCCCTGTCTTGGTCCCTCAACCTTCAATTTCTGCAGCCTCCTATTTCCTTCTCTCTGAATGTCTATGGTTCTCGCTGACGACCCTGAGCACTCACAGGACTCCGTGTGAACGGTGGCATTGTAACATGACCTGGTTGTCTGTCTGACCTGGTTGGCTGTCTTCCATAGGAAATCACATAAGACAGGAATTACATTTGATACTTGATAATATTCCACTGACGTGATCACTACCCCAAAGCCCTTTTGGCTGGTATTTGAAGGCAACATGTCAAATACTGTACCATCACATAAGAGAGGCTCACATGGCAAGTCGGTTAATCTTGGGTTCTCCTTTGCAGGATAAAATGTGTCTACAGTAGTAGTTAATACAGAACCTTGTGTTAAATAGACCTTAAATAACCTTAAATAGATCCGCTATCAGCTCTATCTTTAATCTTTCAAAACTTTCAGTTGCTATCGCATGCACTTATCTGTGTTTCACCACACATATGAGTGCATGCTTACCAACTGTTGGCCTGTTTTACTGCAACACTACTATCACTGACATCTAAGAAGGGAGATCCCCCCTTGAATGGCCCTTCTAAGGTTTCTCTCCTCCACATTGCCTGTGGTGAATATTTTTCCTATTGCTAGGTTTTAGTGAGTTTTTCCTTACCTTCGCGTGGGGTATGTCTGGGAGTGTTACATTTATTTAGCATTTATTTTAAAAAGAAATTGGACTTTATGGTGTTTTTGTTTTGTTCTTGACTTATTGTGATGTTTCTTCTTGACTTGTTTAAAGGAGACGTGTCCGGCCCATGGGGACATTAATGTGTGTTGTCGGGCCGTACAAATAAATTTGATTTGATTCGTAAAAGAGAGCAACTCTGCCTACAGGCTTCATCTTCAGTAAAGATGCGGTTTACCTAATAAGTGTCGATGACAATCTATTTCCTAGGCAAAAGCATCAGCGTTTCTGCGCAGTGTGCACATCAAATTGTGGCAGGTGCACATGATCGTTTTATTACAAAATAATGTTCACTGCAAATGCTCTTTGTTTGAGGACATGGATTCACGTTCTGATGCCGTGGTGATGGGTAATAAAGAACAAAGCTGCATTGGTTTCATTTGTTTGGTACATTCCAACTTGATAAATCATGCAATCCATCTCCGTTTTGATGCCCCGTTAAAAATAAATGCCATCTCAGCAGCGATACACATACAATAAGGAGCTCATAAAACTTAAATGGACACTAATAGCTCGGTAAAAGAACGATCAATTTAATGAGCCATAATTCAGAATAGGCACTCGGTTTGTTCTCTGTGCTACTGAGTCAGTTTAAATGATTAAATAATGAATAGTATTAAATAAAACATCTCCCGGACCAACACCTCCCTCTTACCAGCCGTCGCTGCAGTAATAATAATAATAATAATAATAATAAACTTTATTTGTATAGCACCTTTCATACAGAAACTGCAGCTCAAAGTGCTTCACAACAGAAAAAAGACAGGCATAAAATGAGCACATAAAGTGTATATAAAATCACAGTTTTTCACATTAGGATCTAACATCCAGGCCACCTTGTTTATGGTTTGATTCAGTTTTAAATAGACAATAATAAAAAGGGTAAGATAAAATAGACAGAGTAAAATAGTGCAATAGTGCAGTGCAATACAATTGTAGAATAGAATAGATTAAAAGAAAAATATATATTTTACAGTGCAATAAAATAGTTCTGGATTACTGTTCAACAGTTCAAAGTCGTCTTTACCTTCTCTGTTTGGTATCCACAGTTTAAAACTTGACAGTCTTCCCTCCTGTTTGATACCCACTTTGACCCTTTGAACCTCCCACCCAGGGCAAACCTCCCTCTCAGGGTGCAGTTCTAGGCCTGGGTCCTACACAGTTTTAAAGCCTGACGGTCTCTTGTTTGATACCCACACAGTTTAATACTTGACAGTTTTATTTTATTTTTATTTTATTTATCCTTTATTTATCCAGGAATGTCCCATTGAGATACAAGATCTCTTCTTCCAGGGAGTTTTGAACCTGTAATAAAAAGCAATAGACAGAGTAAAATAATACTGTGCAATAAAATAGTAGAATAGAATAGATAGTAAAATTATGCAATAGAATGGACAGAGTAAAATAGTGCTACAGTACAATCAACAGCGGAGTGTATTAGAAGGCTATGGTGAAGAGGTACATTTTTAGCTTATTTTTTTTTTAAATATTAAGATATCTAGCTTCCCTAATGTCCATAGGTAGTGTGTTCCATAACTTTGGTGCATAGTTTGCAAAGGCTGCATCCCCGATTTTCCTTAGACTGTGGCTTGGAACCTTCAATAGACCAGTAGTAGATGATCGCAATGTTCTAGGTCTAGGAGGCACATAGTTGACTAGAGAATTTGCAATGTAGCTTGGTCCTGTTCGATTTAGTGCTTTGTATATAAGGAGGAGGACCTTGAAATCAATTCTAAATGTTACCGGAAGCCAGTGTAGGTTAGCTAATACTGGACTGATGTGGTCTCTCCTCTTGGTTCTAGTTAGTAGCCTAGCTGCCGAGTTTTGAATGAGTTGGAGTCGTTCTGTTTTTTTTTTGGGAGGCCAGTGAGGAGTGCATTACAGTAGTCAAGTCGGCTTGAGATAAAGGCATGGATCAGTTTTTCAGCATCTTTTTGATTTATAAACGGCCGTACCTTAGCTATGTTTCTAAGGTGGAAAAATGATGTTTTTGTCACCTTGTTGATGTGTGATTTAAAGCTTAGGTCTGAGTCTATTATAACACCAAGACTTGTAACTTCGGGTTTGATCCAAGGAGATCCAAATTAGAGGCAAAGACTGGGCACAATAACAAATCACTGTTAGGAGATGTCTGACCTTAGAGGAAGTAAAGGAATAACTCCATGTATGTCCTGTCAATCATCCAGATACATGGTTTCATCATCTACAGCCTGTTGTTATATGTATTCAGGCTTGAGAGTGCGTGCAGGGAATTACACGGCTATAACACTACTACTTGCTGTGCTCAGGACTATAAGCGTCTCTCACAAAGCTGTAAGATGCAGGTATTTGGGGAATACGCTTCATATTTTTGCTCACTCCACTGTGCAAAGACATTTTGGATAAAAAATGTAATACAAACAAGCGCACGTGTAGGATATAAGCACGTAGAAATATTTAGAATTGTAAATGAGCGTGATGCGATGCTCAGTGGGCGAATGAAAAGGCCTAGTTAGATATGTGACAGAGTGACATTTCCCCGTTGGCACTCAGCTGGCATTATGTTAAGCAGGAGCCGTGGGTGACATGCCAGTCACCACCGTGACATGACTGTGTGTGACAGTGCAGAGACACAGCAGAGGAATGCTGTACATCCCTTTCAGCTCCATGTGGACACCGCTGCTACTATATTTCCAGCATATTTCAGTGATTGGCCAGTCGCGCTTTAGGATGCCTCTCACAAATGAGCAATGAGCATAGAAACGTAGAAACATAGAAAAGACTAGTAAATGGCATGAAATATTGAGGACTTATTGAGTGTAAACTGGGTATGGGATCCTGCTCTGGGGCTGTATAGGGCGAACATGTAACACAGTATGTAATCCTACTGAATCCCACTGTGATTGGATCATATGGAGGGACTGTGACACTGCTTTTGTCAATACATTTGAATACTTTTAATACCGAAATTAAACTCGCTACAACATGTCGTCGTCAAATGTGCATCCAGCAGCTAGATTAAGCCTCAGAAGTGACACAGCCAGCAGTAGCACCAGGGTCATGTGGAACAAGCAACGCCATCTGCGGCAAGCCGTCAGCTATTAGTTGCCCATTCAAACACTCCTACAGTACAACCGCCCCATCTGTCAATTCCCTTCATATACTTTCATGGAATACATGCACAATGATCCTCACGTGTGGCTGGTGCCTTACAGCAGCGGTTCTCAAAGTGGGGTCTGGGGACCCCCAGGGGTCCTCGAGCGGCATCCAGGGGGTCCCCAGCACTAATATTTGATTGACGTTTGGCACAATGAGAGAATGTATAAGAATGACTATTCTGATCATAGGTTTTCACACAATATTATCTCCCCCACCTACGATATAGAGCTGTTATGGAATTCTGGACTAAATCACATCTAACAACAGATATCGTCTCAGATGGGGGGGTCCATGAGATAAAATGGGGGTCCCTCACATATTACATGTCAAATTGGGTGTCCTCCTTGACATGAAAAGGTTATAGAACCAATGGACTAAATCATATCTAACCAGATATGCTTATTTGTGCATTTTATTAGAACGTCTGTAATGACTGGTCTATTAGCCCAGAAATCGGTCATTGGGGTCTTCGCTGAGTTAACTTGTTTTTTTTGTCTAGACTCGAGAAACACGCTGTGGCTCCTCCTCCCTCTCAACATGAGCTTACTGTTTGGGCTTGAGGGTGGAGGGGCGGAGCACACTGATGGAAGGGTGCGCTGCATTCACAACACAAGACAAAATGAGAGCAACACAGCATGCGGTACAATAATAGGTTTATCTCAATTATCTTGTTTTCATGATCATGGGAAACCAACATCGTAATTTAAATTGAAACTCGATTAATCACCCAGACCTAGGGGCTACAAGTCTGAGCTATAATAGATGGTGGGCACAAATTAAATTAAATTGATTTTGAAATTGAAATAACATACAATGAGACGAGTTATCTCTAACTGAACCAACAAGTTCACACAGGCGTGTTGAAAAGCAGCACGTGCCACTCCTACGCGTCTCAATGGGGTAGAGAGACACTCTGAGCATGGCACTGACAATGCCAGGGTTAGGAGTTCGATTCACACTGAGGCCACCAGCACTGACAAATGTATGCTGCCGTTCCATTGTAAAGTGCTATATCGGTACTAGAAAAGTGCTAAAGAAATGCAGCCATTCATCATCCATGTGCTAGCAACACAATTCTAGGCCCAATTTTCTTTTTGTGTTACATCTGTATGTTTTAGTCAGGGACAACACAGAAACGGTATGTTTAGTATCGAGCACAGTGATAAACTGGGTTACTTAAAGGGGCGCTTCACCAAAAAACAATGCTGATTTATTGTGCACATAGTCCCACACACATCCAAAAACTCAGTTTTGCACACATTCATCTAGTTTGACAGTTATTGAGAGTAAATTAGTTTGAATATGGCCACCAGTGAGTCATCGGGGACATTGAATCTTTGTGTAGTGTTAATTACCGCACCATGAAATGATAAGGTAGCAGTCCCTTTATTTGTGCTGTAATTAACACAACACAAAATGATTCACTGTCCCCGATGACATCACTGGTGGTCATTATTCAAACTCACATACTCTCATTTATTAATTTACTCTAGGTCAACTGTGAAACTAAATGAATTATGTGCCAAATAAATCTGCATTGTTTTTTGGTGAAGTGCCCCTTTAAACCACTTCCACGCTATAGTTGCCTCCAACCCCCGTTTCACTTCACACCTGGAATCACACGACGGCCTCATTCTGACACATATTTAATGCTTTATAATGCATCACTGTGCCTCACTGCATCACTGAGCACAGGGTGACAGTACTATCTTCCTGGACATTTACTTTTACAATTTTACACTTACTGTATATTTCTGTATATTCTTACTGTATATTTTATATTAGAATGTAACATAGGAAATGTATATCCCGGACCGTATTTTATTCTTAGGCTTATTTTTATTCTTATTCGTGACTTTTGTTTTTGTCTACCCAAATGTTTACTGTTTACTGTGAGCGAGTTGTAGTGCCAAATTTCCCTCGGGATGAATAAAGTATTTCTATTCTATTCTATGTAGGGCAGTGAGGTACGCCAGCGGGCACCAGCCACAATGGCTGCCGCTGTGTTTCCCTGGCAACTGTTATCCCTCCTGAACTAACACCCGTCTCTCAACCGGCCCGGTGAATCAATATTAAACATATCATGGTTTCACGGTTGAGAGGGAACAGTAAACTGACGTGTCGAATTTAAGGCGCTAATAATGACAAAGTCCCTCTATTTGTCACGGCAAAACTTTTAAACAGGGATTCCTTCGCATGAGTGTAGTTAGCAATCTTCCCCGGTTACTCACACCGACTTAAAATGGTGCACTAGACACTGTATAACTGTAATTCACATCTGTTCTGATGATTATTTCTGGTCTACAACGGGAACAAAATTAATGGACAAATGGGCTCAGGATCCATGTATAATAAATTCCAATATTCATGACTTAAAGTTATCTAGTTTGACAGTTATTGAGAGTAAATTAGTTTGAATATGGGCGCAATGATTTCATCACCTCAAAAGCCCCGTTTTTCAAAAAACAACAGGGCTTTTGAGGTGATGAAATCACTGCGCCCAGGCAGCAGTGGTTCTGCAAAAAAAGAATTCAGAGTATATTACTGCTTAGAAAACGAAAATGTAATTTTTTTTTTTTAAATGTATCCACGTGATAAATACACAGGTCACAACATGTTTACAGGAAAGTTTTGGAGTTGTATTTGGAGTGTATTTCGTGACTGTTGGGAACTAGGCTACACTGGCACACCTACTTCCAGTGAATGACGCTAAGCTAGGCTAACGGTGCGACTGTTCCCTAAGCCTAATGCATGCACAGAGAAGAAAAGGGTATGTATCTGCTTGTCTAACTCCAGGGTAGATGGCAAATAAGCTAATTTCCCAAAAAGTTGGCATGTTCCAGGGGGAAAATATAAAAAATATATAAAACATATTTTCCCCCTTATCCAGGTTGAGGTACTAGAACGCTGGTGCCAGGACAACAGCCTGCTCCTGAACATTGGTAAAACCAAGGAGCTGATCGTGGATTATAGGAGAGGACAGCAGGGGACACACACACCACTGCGGATAAACGGGGCTACCGTGGACAGGGTGAGCAGCTTCAAGTACCTGGGGGTCCACATCTCAAAGGATCTGACATGGACAACACACATAGACACAGTCGTAAAGAAGGCGAAGCAGCGCCTCTACCACCTGAGATAGTTAAGGAAGTTCAGAGTATCGGGGAAGATACTCCAGTCCTTCTACTCCGGAGCTGTAGAGAGCATCTTGACTGGACACATCACTGCCTGGTATGGAAACAGCACGGGACAGGACAAAAAGGCCCTACAGAGAGTGGTGCGCTCAGCTGAGCGTACTACGGGTATTGCACTACCACCCCTGCAGGTCTTATATAACAAGAGGTGCAAATCCAGAGCCTGCAGAAAAATGAAAGACCCCCACCACCCCAACAACAGCCTGTTGAAGCTGCTGCGGTCAGGCAAACACCTGCGAACACCAGCAACTAGGACAGAGAGACTTCGGCTCAGCTTCTTCCCCCAGGCCATCAGAGTCTTGAACACTGAACTCTCCACACACAAGCACACATGAGCACACACACAACACACACATTGTATACGCTCACACACTAGCAGTCACTTTAGCATGAACACACACACACACACATGCTGCACACGCTCACACTCAACGGTCACTTACACAATGAAAGGTCACTTAAAAAATATATATAAAAATATAGTAAACAGATGGATATAGCAAGCTAGCATAAGGACACATAGTATAACTGTAGATTGTATAGTATAGCATTGTATAGTAGTGTACATAAGACCCAGTGCCTCATCCGTAGTGTATTGCAGGACCTTAGCATGTCTTACCATGCTTTTTGTAAACTTTATGTACATATATACCTGTTATGTCTTATTCTTATTACTTGTATTATTGCACAAATGTCTTATTCTCATCCTATTCTTATTATTGTATTATTGCACAATCGTTGCGGGCAAGACCCCCCGCATTTCACTGTATGCTTGTATGCCGTGACAAATAAAACTCTTGACTTGACTTGACTTGACTAGAGGCGTTTCCAGTCCCTGTAGCCAGTAAGTCCAGACCATAACTCCCCCTCAGGGACCTTGAAGGAAGGAGATGACACGTCCCTTAGGTAAAACCTGACAACGGGACAGGGAGATAGGGGACCTCGGAGCTGGTATAACTCAGACTAATCGTGCCTAAATGCTCTAGCCTCTGTATTGAGAGAGCCCGCATGTGTTTCCTGGAACATGACAGCGTTCAGAACAGACACAGCGAATGCACCCTCTGTCCTCCTCATTCTGATGAGTGATAACCCTCGACCTGTAAGAACTGTTCAATGTTCTTGGGCGCAAAGCCCGGGTAGGGTTTCAACACTGCACCTCTTAGGTAATTTCCTGATAACAGTACAGTCAGCAGATACTGATTGATAGTAAACATAATTTGCTTCAAATATATATCCTTTTGGGGTATTTCCTCTATAGGTTCAAAGGGAGCCCCTGCCATGGCTTTCAGCACCATGGACAGCTTCCATTTGGGGGCAACACCTCAACCCATTACCAGCACAAGGAGAGAAGGGCAAGAGAAACTCCTTCTCCTCGAAGTACTAGTGCAAAAAACAACCTCTCGATGCAGATTCAGACAGGGCAAAATCAATAACCAAAGTAGTTTTGGGGTTGTTATTTCAGTGCATACGTGCTTGAGCTATGACGTTAATATTCCCTCTCATAGTCAATTCAACAAACAAACATGACAAATGTCAAATAATTATCCAACATGACCAATACACTCATTGGGCCTCATTCCCAAGGATGGACTTCCAGAGCAAAGTTACGAGATTGTGACCCAGTGCCCACTAACAGTATGCTACATTAGAGCAAAGTTACCACTGTGACCCAGTGCCCACTACAGTAATGCTACATTAGAGCAAAGTTACCACTGTGACCCAGTGCCCACTACAGTATGCTACATTAGAGGAAAGTTACCAGAGTGTGACCCAGTGCCCACTACAGTAATGCTACATTAGAGCAAAGTTACCAGAGTGTGACCCAGTGCCCACTAACAGTAATGCTACATTAGAGCAAAGTTACCAGAGTGTGACCCAGTGCCCACTAACAGTAATGCTACATTAGAGCAAAGTTACCAGAGTGTGACCCAGTGCCCACTACAGTATGCTACATTAGAGGAAAGTTACCAGAGTGTGACCCAGTGCCCACTACAGTAATGCTACATTAGAGCAAAGTTACCAGAGTGTGACCCAGTGCCCACTAACAGTATGCTACATTAGAGCAAAGTTACCAGTGTGACCCAGTGCCCACTACAGTAATGCTACATTAGAGCAAAGTTACCAGAGTGACCCAGTGCCCACTAACAGCAATGCTACATTAGAGCAAAGTTACCAGTGTGACCCAGTGCCCACTACAGTAATGCTACATTAGAGCAAAGTTACCAGTGTGACCCAGTGCCCACTAACAGTATGCTACATTAGAGCAAAGTTACCAGTGTGACCCAGTGCCCACTACAGTAATGCTACATTAGAGGAAAAATTACCAGTGTGACCCAGTGCCCACTAACAGTAATGCTACATTAGAGCAAAGTTACCAGTGTGACCCAGTGCCTACTAACAGTAATGCTACATTAGAGCAAAGTTACCAGTGTGACCCAGTGCCCACTAACAGTAATGCTACATTAGAGCAAAGTTACCAGTGTGACCCAGTGCCCACTAACAGTAATGCTACATTAGAGCAAAGTTACCAGTGTGACCCAGTGCCCACTAACAGTAATGCTACATTAGAGCAAAGTTACCAGAGTGTGACCCAGTGCCCACTAACAGTAATGCTACATTAGAGCAAAGTTACCAGTGTGACCCAGTGCCCACTAACAGCAATGCTACATTAGAGCAAAGTTACCAGAGTGTGACCCTGTGCCCACTAACAGTAATGCTACATTAGAGCAAAGTTACCAGAGTGTGACCCAGTGCCCACTAACAGTAATGCTACATTAGAGCAAAGTTACCAGAGTGTGACCCAGTGCCCACTAACAGTAATGCTACATTAGAGCAAAGTTACCAGAGTGTGACCCAGTCAGTGCCCACTAACAGTAATGCTACATTAGAGCAAAGTTACCAGAGTGTGACCCAGTGCCCACTAACAGTAATGCTACATTAGAGCAAAGTTACCAGTGTGACCCAGTGCCCACTAACAGCAATGCTACATTAGAGCAAAGTTACCAGAGTGTGACCCTGTGCCCACTAACAGTAATGCTACATTAGAGCAAAGTTACCAGAGTGTGACCCAGTGCCCACTAACAGTAATGCTACATTAGAGCAAAGTTACCAGAGTGTGACCCAGTGCCCACTAACAGCAATGCTACATTAGAGCAAAGTTACCAGTGTGACCCAGTGCCCACTAACAGCAATGCTACATTAGAGCAAAGTTACCAGTGTGACCCAGTGCCCACTAACAGTAATTCTACATTAGAGCAAAGTTACCAGAGTGTGACCCAGTGCCCACTAACAGTAATGCTACATTAGAGCAAAGTTACCAGAGTGTGACCCAGTGCCCACTAACAGCAATGCTACATTAGAGCAAAGTTACCAGAGTGTGACCCAGTGCCCACTACAGTAATGCTACATTAGAGCAAAGTTACCAGTGTGACCCAGTGCCCACTAACAGTAATGCTACATTAGAGCAAAGTTACCAGAGTGTGACCCAGTGCCCACTAACAGTAATGCTACATTAGAGCAAAGTTACCAGAGTGTGACCCAGTGCCCACTAACAGTAATGCTACATTAGAGCAAAGTTACCAGTGTGACCCAGTGCCCACTAACAGTAATGCTACATTAGAGCAAAGTTACCAGAGTGTGACCCAGTGCCCACTAACAGTAATGCTACATTAGAGCAAAGTTACCAGTGTGACCCAGTGCCCACTAACAGTAATGCTACATTAGAGCAAAGTTACCAGAGTGTGACCCAGTGCCCACTAACAGTAATGCTACATTAGAGCAAAGTTACCAGAGTGTGACCCAGTGCCCACTAACAGTAATGCTACATTAGAGCAAAGTTACCAGAGTGTGACCCAGTCAGTGCCCACTAACAGTAATGCTACATTAGAGCAAAGTTACCAGAGTGTGACCCAGTGCCCACTAACAGTAATGCTACATTAGAGCAAAGTTACCAGAGTGTGACCCAGTGCCCACTAACAGTAATGCTACATTAGAGCAAAGTTACCAGAGTGTGACCCAGTCAGTGCCCACTAACAGTAATGCTACATTAGAGCAAAGTTACCAGAGTGTGACCCAGTGCCCACTAACAGTAATGCTACATTAGAGCAAAGTTACCAGTGTGACCCAGTGCCCACTAACAGCAATGCTACATTAGAGCAAAGTTACCAGAGTGTGACCCTGTGCCCACTAACAGTAATGCTACATTAGAGCAAAGTTACCAGAGTGTGACCCAGTGCCCACTAACAGTAATGCTACATTAGAGCAAAGTTACCAGAGTGTGACCCAGTGCCCACTAACAGCAATGCTACATTAGAGCAAAGTTACCAGTGTGACCCAGTGCCCACTAACAGCAATGCTACATTAGAGCAAAGTTACCAGTGTGACCCAGTGCCCACTAACAGTAATTCTACATTAGAGCAAAGTTACCAGAGTGTGACCCAGTGCCCACTAACAGTAATGCTACATTAGAGCAAAGTTACCAGAGTGTGACCCAGTGCCCACTAACAGCAATGCTACATTAGAGCAAAGTTACCAGAGTGTGACCCAGTGCCCACTACAGTAATGCTACATTAGAGCAAAGTTACCAGTGTGACCCAGTGCCCACTAACAGTAATGCTACATTAGAGCAAAGTTACCAGAGTGTGACCCAGTGCCCACTAACAGTAATGCTACATTAGAGCAAAGTTACCAGAGTGTGACCCAGTGCCCACTAACAGTAATGCTACATTAGAGCAAAGTTACCAGTGTGACCCAGTGCCCACTAACAGTAATGCTACATTAGAGCAAAGTTACCAGAGTGTGACCCAGTGCCCACTAACAGTAATGCTACATTAGAGCAAAGTTACCAGTGTGACCCAGTGCCCACTAACAGTAATGCTACATTAGAGCAAAGTTACCAGAGTGTGACCCAGTGCCCACTAACAGTAATGCTACATTAGAGCAAAGTTACCAGAGTGTGACCCAGTGCCCACTAACAGTAATGCTACATTATAGCAAAGTTACCAGTGTGACCCAGTGCCCACTAACAGTAATGCTACATTAGAGCAAAGTTACCAGAGTGTGACCCAGTGCCCACTACAGTAATGCTACATTAGAGCAAAGTTACCAGTGTGACCCAGTGCCCACTAACAGTAATGCTACATTAGAGCAAAGTTACCAGTGTGTGACCCACTGCCTGCACTATATGCTACATTAGCATAGATAAGAAAGTGTTGACATGCTCCTTATGAGAGCCACAAGACAATTACAAATAATTCACAATAGACATGTTCCTTATGCACTCAGCTAGCATATTGAAGGCAACATACTGTATGCATGTATTTGTTTTTTAAATGAGAACTGTCTAGTACCTGTATATTGCTCACAGGCGGCATGATACATCCATATTAATTTGCACAACATTAATTTATCTACTTATGGTATTTATCTACAGCTACACCTACACTACACTATTTTCCATATCCCTGATTTCCTGCATTTATATACATATTTACTTGTTTTTAGATTTTAATTACATTCAATGTGTTTTACTGAGTTTAATTTGAATGGTTTATTGGGCAGGTGAGAACACCCCAATCAAACTCGGATCTGCAGCGAACAACCACACCTTGGTCTGCCTGTGTGGCACTGGGGCAGCCTTGGTCTATTTCTACAGTGAATCTCGGAGCGGTTCATTTAAAGTGAGAATGCTATCGGATCAAAGGCACTTCCCTTCAGACTCCAACCATATCAAATGAGCTTAGACGGGAGAGAGCTCAGACATGGGCATCAGCCTCAGAAATCACAACAATGCCTCTCTAGTGCCTTAGCAACCAACAATGAAATGCATACCAATTCCCCAGCTTAAAACCACTCATGCAGTGGTTATGACACCAGTAATGACGATGGAAGTGCAAGAAGCAAATGCTTAGTTGCCAACTGTGCTTGAGGATATTGTGATTCATGATGTAGATGTCTGCTGGAAGTAGGCTATACGCTGCCGTTCAACACTGGGAAGGGGGGACACACACACCTAACCACATCCACCCTCTTCCTCCTCCCTCCTCTATATATTACTGTCCCGTCTCTTGGGTCTTTAGAAAGACTAGACGAGGTCAGAGGAGTTTGATAATATTTCAGATGGCCAGATAGTGTCGATATTTAAACATTTAAAAAATAAAATACATGATCATGCGATTTAGTTTGTGTGGTGTGTTACAACAGTAAATAACAAAATGTTCTAAATAAATAACAATGTTAAAATTATGATGTTTGGACACATTTTTTTTACAACTGAAATTAAACGTTTTGTTATTACAGAGTGAGTCGAGTACCGGAAAAGGGTACCGTTGGGTACCGATACCGAATTCCAGGAACTGGTACTGGTATCGGTTCAAATGTTCACGGTACCCAACCCCATCATACCACCTCAGGTGAAAAACACAGGAGTGGAAAAAAATTGCTGCAATTCGTCACACTTGACTTGATTTCAATGCAAGTCTAGATCATTTCTTCTCAAAACGACACTGTGCTCTGGGTTTTCAGTAGTGGGGTTATTAGGTAACCACGGAGACTGCAACTCCACAAGGTGCCACTGATCCACACCGGCTTGTCTGATCCTAATAAAAAATAGGCCTGTCAGATCACTGGATTATCTAAGATAAGGCTCCATGCATGAGTGTTATTGTCCCAGTTAATAAAGTATGTACATCAGCTTGTACAGTTCAAACACGGATCACAGGGACCGGAAGAATCCAAACACATAATGAAAACCCAAACTCAAAAGGAAGACAAAATATGACACTGATCAAGCAAAAGATGCAACAAATTCAGTTATTTTATTTGGGTTTAATGGTTTGCGATCTATTGTATGAGAACTGAGTTTATCTCCATATAGGCCAATATTCTCTCTTGATTGGTGTATGATTGCATTCATTCATTCATGACTGAATTAATTGCAGTGAACATCCATCCACTCTACGGCGCGCAGCATTAGGCCATAAGATAACTGTCACTGGTGATAAACTGAAAAATAAAAGCGCAGCAACATATGGCATTGCAGCTTATGGGATTACCTCATTAACAAGGTGACTCAGAGAGGCACTAATCTGCAAGATGTTCCAATTGACTATGAACACACAAACAGTGCAGACCATATCTTTTGACCACCCTCGACCCAATTAAACACACCTCATGTGAGTATGGTAAGCAGTCACCTCTAATTGTATTAAATGTAGAGCCTGGTACATTACATGATCCAGAGTGATCCAGGCTGTCTCTCTGTCTTGACCCATTCCCACTGGCATGCAGGTTGTTTTATGTTGCATGAATGCACTGTGAACGGGCAGTGACCACACCATCACACACCAAGAGGGTCGTTTAATTGTAATTATTCTGACACGGAGGCACCACAGGCAAAAGAAACACTATCTTCAAGTGCACGGCCAGCTCTGGGCCTCCGGATGCAAATTAAACCACGCATGGGTGGATGAACTTCATGCACAACAATGTCCAATACTATGCTAACAGTCGCGATTTTACGCACCGAGGCTAAAATAGCAGGTGTTTATTCAGCATAGTTAAGACATCTAATTGTAATTATTTAACTCAAGTATAGTAGCTAGTCGACACACAACAGATGGCAAAATCATGTTATGAAATCCCGGTGTTGTTGGGGATTGTGAAGAGTATAATATTACCAGGCAAGATCATGCATTGGAACAACAGGGAGCGCAATGATTTAAATACTGTGTTGCCTTTTTGGAACCAATTGTTTTGGGCAGTGGATTACGACAATGAAAACCAATCCTATTTAAATGTCCCCCAATTAGATTCCACAAGGACTTTTTTTTGTACTTGGGGTGCGCTGTGCGCACTAGCCAAGATGCTTCACCTACCTTGAGGGAACGGGTTCGGTTGCACGGCATATAGAAAAGCGTGCACCATGTGGAACAGGATCCCGATGGGTCCCGGTTCGTAATAGGCCAGGGTCTCATATATTCCGGCAGGCACGTAACCAAAATCCAACTTTCCCGGAGGTGGATGTTTTCTGAACTCCGTTTCTTCTTGTTGCAGTTCGCCGGACGTTAGCAGCCCCCAGAAAAGGAGCAGGACCCCCGTCTTCCACATGATGGTCAGGTGCGGACCGAAGGGAATGATGACCTAGAAGAAGAATGTCTCTAGAACACAGTCAGATTCGTATCTCTCTCTACTAAAGGAAGATAAACGATGGGTGGGCGGGAAAGTGCTAAAGATGGACAGCAGGCGTTTAAGTCCTGCGGCCCGGCGGGGACAGATTCGTTATCATCATTGTTCCCACGGTCAGTGGCTCCTCCTGATGATGGGCGCAAACCGGGTGCTTCTCCTCCGCGCCTTCGGTGCGTTCAGCAGCGTCTCCAAGATTACAGCGAGCGTCGCTTTGACTCTCGAGCATCTGTGCAGAGATGCGCGTTTCGCGAGGCTGCGCGTGCGTGCGTAAAAATGCGCGCCGCCGAACCCATCTACTGGGAAACAGTTGGGTCCAATGGGAAGGAAGCGCTCCTCCTGCCGCCGGGTGGAGGAAGATGAAGTTGAAGGGAATGTGTGAATATCGTGGAGTTACGCAATAGGCCTCTGTGCATCATCTGTGCATCACGGCTACTACAGCCTAGATAGTACCCTGCTGCTGAATACATCATGCTCAATTCACTGTTCTGAGCAGAATAGGGTAAAGGCTACTGTTAGCCTACATACTATCTTTGGCCAGTTTCTAAACATTAAAGGAACACGTTGCTGAACAAATAAAGAAGATTCATTTCCACATAATTACAATTACAAACTGTCTGGAAAATGTATTGGTTTCAGAGTTGAGTGAAAGAGTTGGAATGTGTGATAAAAATGAAAAAAATGCAAGGCCTTATTATAGCAGTTCCTAGAGAGTCACATCTAAGGCCTTAATATATTTCTTTCGTTTTCATAATTTCACTGAGCTCTATTTATTACTTCATTGAATAACATCATAGGCTACATCATGACATCACACTTTAATTATTTTAATAAACTTATCTTACTTAAACTAGATACTTATCTTTAACTCGAAACTCTGAAACCAAATTAAACTGTACAAGACGGTTTATTTAGGATATGTGTGAGATTAATCAGCATTATGTTTACCTCAGCCAAGGAGGTTATGTTTTCCTGTCTGTCTGTCTGTCTGTCTGTCTGTCTGTCTGTCTGTCTGTCTGTCTGTCTCTGTCTGTCTGTCTGTCTGTGAACAAGATATCTCGAAAAGTTTTTCTTGCACTTCAGTGTGTTCTTCTAGTTTGGTGAAGTGTTCCTTTAAATAGGAAAAACAAGGATAGATGTGAAGCGCACTTCGTGTGAGCCACCACTAGGGGCTATTGTGAGTGAGATAGTGACATCGCTGGTCACATTGATTGATTGATTGATTGATTGATTGATTGATTGATTGATTGATTGATTGATTGATTGAAAACTTTATTTAACAGATTGCAGAATGGGTACAGTACAGTACAGCTCAATACATACAATTGTTAAGGGGATGCAGACCAGAGAAAGACTTTCGTCTTGTTTACATCAGGGTCCCCCATTTTCAATTCATCATACATAGCGATTTGCACACGCTTTGCATTTAAAAAAGAAAAAGACAAAAGGCTTTGTAACTAACTCCTATACTATAACTCACTGTCCTCGACTAAAGAAATACTTAGTCCACTAATAGTCATAGGATTTGTTGATTAGTTGATTTCATCGACAAATCTGTACAACTTTAGTTTCCTCACATGCAATTATGCAGAAGGGCCTCTTTAAATCGAATGCTTACCAGAGATGTGCATAATTCTTTCAGGGAATAACTCATTCATCATGGAACAAAGCATAGCAATTGACAAACTAATTATTGGTTGACTAAGACCAAAACTGACAATCGACAATGAGCCCTACTATAACTCCACTATTCCACTATGGCTTTGGGTCTATTCTTAGTGTGTCATTCTGACCTTTGACCCTACTTCTTCCCCGGAGGACAGATACATGGCAGCTTGTGCACAGCCCACCAGGCATTGTGATTGGTGGAGCACAATGACATCCTTGTTGGTCACACAGACCACGTGTGTTGGGGCCCCTCAGGACAGGGTTCCAGTACAGCAGGGGGAGCCTTTGATCACAGATTCTGAGCGCCTTCCTTCACTCATTAGACCTGCAATGGTAGGATCAGGTGACGCTAGCTGACAAAAGGCATATCTTCCCTAAAATCAAAAGGTTGTTGTTTGTCGGTGGTTGCAGCTGAAAATGACTCCCTTTTCGGCATTCAGGGCCACTGTGGGATCACGTGGGAAAGGCTACGGCATGGCCTGGTTCCCAAGTCTGAGCTTCTATAGTTATGAACTGAATGTTCGATGATGACAATGATTGAGGTAGGATCACGTGAAGGCTTGTATGCAGCAGGGTCAGTGGCTTGCACACATAGCGTGCACAGATAGGGCCGAAGGCCCATGAAGATGGAAATGTATACTACTATCCACAAAAGAATATAATAATAATAATAATAATAATAATAATAATAATAATAATAATAATAATAATAATACACTTTATTTGTATAGCACCTTTCATACAGAAAAAAGACAGGCATACAATGAGCACATAACGTGCAGAAGACATATACAAAAAAAAGTTTTACAGTGCAATACAATAGTTCTGGATTACTCCCATTTCTGCTCTGCACTATATAGTATTGTATATTAGTACATTGCATAGTATATTGTATATTGTATGTGTAACTGAGGGGTACAATTCCCTGACTGTATTACTAGATATGATACTTACTACCACTACCTTGGTACTTAATATTCGGCCACCCAGTACACGGCATAAATATATTATGATGAACACTGTCACGTAGATGAAACGGATCCAACACAAATGTACGAATTAGAAATAGGTCTTTATTTCTACACAGCGATGGTGTGTAGAGCAAGCACTTAATCAAATCAATCACATTTATGAATGGAATTAGTATGCACTTTTATGGCAAGAGTATTCGTCGGTATATCAATAGAGAATGTCCAATCTCTGAAGGCGCAGGTGGTACATATACGACCTGGAATAGTTTAAGGAATAACAGCAATGATACTTTAATGATTATATACTGGACACACTAGGGGGGGTTAATCCGGTCGCTTGTAAGCCGACAGGAGTAGGAGGGGGGGGGGGTAGAATCCGGCTGCCTCATCCGGCCAAGGGTATCCCAGGTGAACCCACTGTAGTGCCGTTCAATGCGCCGGCGATCCTTGGACCACAGATGAAAGCAGGTGGACTCTTTGTGGGCCGGCGTCATCCGGTCCACGGAGGAGAGACGTGAAGCGACCTCGTCTTGCAGAGCGTCTCCTCACCTTGCGTCCTCTCCAGGGGGGGGGGGGTTCCAACACACGGCAGTCTCGGGGGTCTTTATCCATGGAATAATCAATGTATACAAAGCATAATCCGTGCCTGGGAAGGCGGGCTGTCGTCGGTAGAATAATCCGGTATACAGGTCCACTCGCTCGTCGGCTCTGGGGCTCCTCGGGTGCAGCTTCACGTGGGGTCAACCACCCTGGGTAAGCAGCCAGTTCTCTGCCCGAAACGATGGGGTACTGACTACGGTAGTATTCTCACCGCACGAAGCACTATATATTAACAGACTATTATTAGCGTAATAGACTACGTCCAACTCGACGATATAGTGCCAAATATGACTATTCAAATATTAATATACACGATGTCTCAATACCGATGGTAGGCGAACTTGGCCTTACTCCCACACGTGGCGTCGCGGGGAGGCTTTACGTCTGTGACTCTATTGGAGGGTAAGAAACTGGACTGAAAAGGAAGTCCTACTTTAGTAGCGCAGTATATATACGCACTATGAACAAATAGTCCCATTAGTGGTGCGGTAGTCAGATTCCTACGCGGAACTAGGACTTGTTCGTACATGTGGAGCGGTACGTTTGAACTGGGTCTGAGGGGTATGGCAGCCTGGCACCAAGGTCTCGACCAATAGTAGAATGGAGATTATTATGGGATGTTCAGTAGGCTAGAATGGATATTCAATGCATATTGTACAAGGAATATACAAGGGATATCAGGGAATATTAGAGAATATACAAATACAATTAAATATATATATATAAATAAATATATATATTCGGTTTAATCTGGCCCTTCACAACAGCCACCCCCTGATTGGTCCCAGACCTAATCAGTTAAACAGAGACAGATTAATCGCGTTGTCTATTTACACATAAGGGTTTGCTGTAGGGGTCAGTCAACTTCACAAAGTCATAGGGTTGTAGGGTCATGGTCATCATCGATTGTGTCTGGGAGTCGAGGCAGTTCTATGAGCCTCGCCACGGGACGGGTGTAAGTGCGACCCTGGACGAGCACTTCAGCTGCTCGGACCTTGCCGTCGGCACCGGTGATCACTTTGCTTACGCGGCCGGCCGGCCACATAGCTCTGGGCAGTGATTGATCAATAATCATGACGACTGTTCCTTCTGTCAAATTGTCTCTCTCCTTTACCCACTTCTGGCGGGTCTGTAGAGACGGTAGGTAGTGCAGTAGGAAACTGTTCCAAAACTTGTCGGCTAATACTTGGCTGTACCTCCACATTCGTCGGCCGTTCGCTTCTTCAGGCCGGTACATTGTCTGGGGTAATGCAGGATCTAGCCGCCCCATCAGGAGTGTGTTGGGGGTAACTGGGTCGATATCCGCCACATCACTGGAGACATATCCGAGGGGCTTCGAGTTAAGTACTCCCTCAATCTCCGTGAGGACTGTCATTAGGACTTCTTCCGCCACAGTCTGGGCCCCAAGTACTGCGTACAGGGCTGTCTTTATGGAGCGCACTTCTCGTTCCCAAGTGCCACCGAAGTGGGGTGCGTTTGGGGGGTTGAATTGGAAATCAACCTGTGCTGGAGCGAGGTGGGTCTTAAGTTCTGGGCCCATAGCTTGGAAGCTCTCTCTCAGCTCTCTTTCGCCGCCTTTGAAGTTTGTCCCATGATCGGACAATAGGGTAGACGGTCTTCCTTTCCGTGATGTGAATCTACGGAAGGCCATAAGGAATGAGTCTGTGCTCATGGTCGGGAGAAGCTCGATGTGTATCGCTCTGGTGGTCATGCATTTGAATACAATACCCCACCGCTTCTCGGTTCCTCTTCCTTTCTTTATGTGCAGCGGGCCAAAGCAGTCCATACCCGTTGAGTGGAATGGCTTGTCACCGATTCGGAGGCGACATGGAGGAAGGTCAGCCATCCTTGGTATGCTGGGCTGCGCGCGCCACTTGCGGCAGTCTAGACATGTTCGCTGGAAGCGTCGTACCGCCTCTCTTCCTTGTAGGATCCAGTAACGACGTCTGATTTCCGCGAAGACTCTTTCTGCTCCTGCGTGATGTACATCCTCATCGTATTTCTTTATAATCAGCTCTGTGACCTTGTGTCGGCTGTTCAATACGATCGGGTATTTAATGTCATCCGGTAGATTGGGGGCTCTGCGTAGGCGACCACCCACTCTGATGAGGGTATGAGCGTCGCTCTCGGGGGCCAGATGAATTAATCTGCTGTCGGATGGGACGGGCTTTCCTCCCTGTAGACAGGCCAATTCATCGGGGAACGAGTCTCTCTGGGCTCGCTGCAGTAGAAGCAATTCTGCTTCCTCGTAGTTAGCTGCTGACATATCAGCGGGGGACTTGCACTCCGGGTGGTACCGCAGGAATGTTCTTTGTTGTGCACTCTCTATGGACGTGCAATCGTCTATGTTAGGGTCGGTGGAGGCTACGGTGCTCAATCCACAGAACACAGACTTCTTATTTTCCACCTCCTCTGGACTTGCTTCCCTCGGGATAGGCATGGGCCACTGTCCTTCCGGGAGTCTTAGGAATGCGGGGCCGTCACTGTAGACATTGCGACGGGTGAGGTCATCCAGGGGCATCCCCCGGGTGATGACGTCAGCTGGGTTCTGTTTTGTATCAACGTAGCGCCACTCTGTTTCTCCGGTTAACTCTTCGGTTAAGTCTTGAATCTCGGTGACTCTGACTCCCACGAAGACTTTGTACTTGCATGAGTCCGATTTGATCCAGGCGAGTACCGTCGTGGAATCTGACCACAGGATTGTTCTAGACACCGGTATGGTGAGCTCACGTTGGATGAGCGTGGCTAGGTGCGCTCCGGCTAGGGCTGCGCAGAGCTCTAGACGTGGGATAGATTGTTGCTTGCGTGGGGCTATTCTCGAGCGGGCGAGGACAAATGCTGTGTAGATCTCTCCCCCCTGGTCTTGGGCCCGCAAGTAGGCTACTGATCCGTATGCGACCTCTGAGGCGTCACTGAAGATGTGTAAGTCCATTTTACATGTCTCTGGCCTCACCGTGGGTGGGAAGTAGCTTCGGCGCATATTAACGCCTGGGAGTGAGTGGAGCTCCATCTCCCACTCTCTCCAGGTGGATGCAAGGTGTGCGGGAATGGGGTCGTCCCAGCCCTGGTCCTTGTCCCACAATGCTCGTACAATCTTTTTTGCCCTGGTGGTGTACGGTAGAATACATCCTAGCGGGTCATATTGTTGGGCGAGTGTTGTGTACACACTCCGTCTGGTGGTCGGCGCCGCCGCCGGCCTTCCCTGCTCCGTAGTCAGGGGCTTGTGTCTGTAGTGAAGCGAATCTGTTTTGAATCGCCACACCAATCCCAGGGTCATCTCCTGGGCTTCTCCCGGGATTGTAGCCATCCAGGTCTCGCTGCTGGCTGCCTTGTCCTCGGAGGAGAGGCTGCGCAGTACTTGCGGATCGCTGCTGGCCCACTGCCTGAGATCAAAGCCGCCTTTGATCAATGAGGCGCGGAGTTTAATCAGGAGAGCCTCGGCTTCTTCTTGGGTTGAAAGGCTTTGTAGACAGTTGTCTACGTAGAAGCTGTTCTTTACGCTGTGTCGGACCTCTTCGTCCGCTGCTGGGTCCTCTGCTACATGTTTCTGTAGTGCAAATGTAGCACAGCAGGGGCTGCACGTCGTTCCGAAGGGGAGGACTTCCCATTGGTAGATGGCTGGGTGCTCATCTCCTGGCTTCTCTCTCCATAGGAACCGTAACAGGGGCTTGTCCGCCTCTACTAATCTCACCTGCAGGAACATTCCTTTAATGTCCCCGCTGATGGCCACCTTTTCCTGGCGGAAGCAGAGTAGAACGCCGAGTAGGGAGGGGCCGAGTGTGGGACCGGGCAGTAACTCTTTATTCAGATTTTGGGATCCGATCTGGTAGCTGCAGTTAAATACTATGCGGTCTTTACCGTTGTGATGGACCTTGTGGTGAGGCACGTACCACGATTCAGTGGTCTGGTCAGCCTCTTTAATGTCCATCTTTGTGACGTGTCCCGCTGTGATGAGCTTCTCAATCTCAGCGCGGTATACACTCTCTTGGGCGGGGTTCTTGGCTAAGCGCCGCTCCGTGTTCAGCAGGTACCGTTCTGTGGCGTCTGTCTTGGCGTGGAAAGTAGGCATCCCTTCTCGCCGCAGGAGTGGCGTGGCGTATCACAACACGCCGTTGACCGGGACTCTCTTGGTCCCTGTCTCGAGGAGGTGAATGGCGTAAATGTCATCTTTAGAGCGAATGTCTTTCTTTCCGTTCTTAAAGGGCATTTGTTCCAAGGTCCATAGCCGCTCTACGTGTTGCAGGAGTGCGGTTTCTCCCTCTGTGACTCGGGAGTGGAGACATCTAGTGGCTGTACTTCGGTTGAGAGATTTGGCGAGCGGGCCTTGGAGAGTCCATCCCAAACGGGTCTCGACTGCTGCAGGACAGCCTCGGGGTCCGGTATGAACCCGGTCTATCGGGACAATGAGGTCTGCATGGTCGGAGCCTATCAACAGGGTCGGCATAGCATTGTCTATGAGCGGGATCGGTAACTTGCGCAGATGTACATATTTCTCCATCAGCTTGGCGACGGGGTATGTGTACCGCGACAGTCCTATTTCTTGGCTGGTGAAAGCGTCTGCAATCTGGTACCGTCGCTCAGGCTGGCCGCTTGCTGCGATAGAGAATGAGACATTCTCGCCCTTTATCGTCTTCAAATCTCGTCTTATTGTCCGAATTGTCATTTGGGTTTCGCTTCCCCGCAGCCCTAGCTGGGCCGCAGCGGAGGCGAGCAGCAGGGTCTTCTCTGACCCGTCATCGAGGACGGCGTAAGTGTCCAGGACTTTATTCTGGTAGCTTAGTGTCACACGCACTACTTTTAGGAGTACTCGGGCTCCACTGCTGCTGGCGGGATCGATGTACATGACGCTCGCTTTGCGGCTGGATGGTGCGGGTGAAGGGCGCCGTCTGTTACTGTCGTGAAGTATGTCCAGATGGGCTCCATCGCACTTGGTGCACCTTTTCTTTAAGCGGCATTCGGCTGCCATGTGTGAGCGCGCACAGCGAAAGCAGCGCTTGTTGGACTTTATCCATTGACTGGCTTCCTCCGCGTTCAGCTTGGGGAAGGAGTCACATTGCGCTAGCCAGTGTTCTTTCTCACAGTAGGGGCACACTATCTTCCACTTCTCCGTTCTGGAGGGGGTACTGTGGCTCCTGCTGCTCGGTACTGACTCCGATTGGTGCATCACGGTCACCGATCTTCTTCCATCATTTAGTCGTCTGGTTCCTTCTCTGGAGCCAGGGGTGCTCCGTCCGAATGTATCTAGCCGTAGGCTGCTGACTTCTCTCGCCAGGAAGTCTGCTAGATCGAGGAGGTTCGGTTCGGGGCCATTCGGGTCTCTGTGGTCCCTCTGCCGCCTAAAGCGCTCCTGACGAGCGGGCGGCAGCTTCTCCAGAATCCTTTCCACATTTGAGTTGGCGTAAAGTTCATGCCTCCCCTTCTCTCTTTGCGCTCCCAACATCCCTACCAGGGACTGCACTCTGATGGACAGGTCGTCCAGTGCTCGATTGTCTATTGCTGGGGGTAAGCGGTCGATGTGTCGGATCTCCTGGATCACGTAATCCCATATGCGCCCATACCTCTGGTCCAATGCTACCAGCGCTGCTGTGTATGGGGTGGTGGAAGTCGCGTAGGCGAGCGCTATATTATGTGCGCGGGGCACCTTTAAGTGCTTCAGTAGGATGGCGTATTTGTGGCGTTCATCCAATACATCCACCAACATGGTCTCCAGACACATGCGGAGTTCTGTATACTGGGCCCGGTTCTCTTGGGTGAAGTCGGGTACCATAGGCGTGCCAATGTATGACGCTGACTGTGGATACATCGGCGAGCGTTGGGGGAGAGGCCTCCTAGGCGAGTCTCCTCCCGCTCCTTGGTGTGGGCTGGTACCGGCAGTGTACCATGGCCCGCTTGTCCAGGTGCTGTTCCTCGGTGCGGGTCGTGCGTCGTGCTCACCCGTGTATAGAGTCGGGGGTCTGTAGCGCAGCTCCGCGGGAGTATAGCCTGGGCTGTACCGGACCTCCTGGTCCGGTAGAGTACTGTGCTGTCGTCGGGCGTGGTTCTCCTCCTCTTCCTCTTCGTCTTCAGTTAGGTCATCCAGTGCTTGTAGTCTCTGGTTTAGCCTCTCCACAGGATATGCTGCTCCTTCCCGGTTGCTAGGTCTCGCTTGGACCGGTGGGGGGAGGTGGTCTGTGGGGGGTATAGACCTCGTCTGTTGGTCAAGTTCAGGGTTGTTTACTCGGCTAGGGGATGCCGCCCTGGAGGTGTGTCTAGACGAGTTCCTGGAGCCTCTGGCGGAGGGAGAGGGTGTTGTCCGTCTGATCAGCTGTTCTATTAGTTGCGACTGCTGTCTGTCGCGCGCTGCGTCCCGTTGAGCACCGGCTCGTTCTCGGGCCACATTCTCTTCCATCTGAATGCGTCTTATTTCTAGACGTATCTGCTCGTGTTCGCTTCGCTGCTGGATCTGCAGTCGGTCGCGTTCAGCAGCGGCGTTCAGGCTGATGAGGAAGGCCTGCTGTAGGGTCCTCTCTGCCTCGCTGGGAGAAGGCGGTTGTATAGGGGAGCCTTCCCTCGGGGTGCTCCTTGCGGAGCCTTGGAGCTCTATCTCCACGGTGCTCTCCCCGTCTTCTTCCGTGCCGAGTTCTCTCTCGGTAGCGTTGTATTCCTCCCGGGACTCATCGGGGACTACTTCTTCAGTACTGGCGGGGTGTGAAGTCATGTCTGGTTCCCACTGGTCCCCACCGTGAACTTGGTCAGTTACATTAGAGCCCGTAGGGGCCTCTATGGTCGGGGTAGTCTGGGCGTTGGGGTTAGACATACTTTTACTTTCTAGTTTTACCACGTTTACTGTTAGTAGAAGACTAGGTTGTTGACTGACAGCGTAGGCCTCTAAGTACTGAGGGAGCCGTCGTTCGCGCTGCGGGCGTTGGTTAGGAGGATCGTTTCGTGGAGTGTTCATCATAGGCCATTTCAATATTAATAACACTATATTAATATTACACTAATTACCATCCGGCTCGAAGGACCAATTGTAACTGAGGGGTACAATTCCCTGACTGTATTACTAGATATGATACTTACTACCACTACCTTTGTACTTAATATTCGGCCACCCAGTACACGGCATAAATATATTATGATGAACACTGTCACGTAGATGAAACGGATCCAACACAAATGTACGAATTAGAAATAGGTATTTATTTCTACACAGCGATGGTGTGTAGAGCAAGCACTTAATCAAATCAATCACATTTATGAATGGAATTAGTATGCACTTTTATGGCAAGAGTATTCGTCGGTATATCAATAGAGAATGTCCAATCTCTGAAGGCGCAGGTGGTACATATACGACCTGGAATAGTTTAAGGAATAACAGCAATGATACTTTAATGATTATATACTGGACACACTAGGGGGGGTTAATCCGGTCGCTTGTAAGCCGACAGGAGTAGGAGGGGGGGGGGGTAGAATCCGGCTGCCTCATCCGGCCAAGGGTATCCCAGGTGAACCCACTGTAGTGCCGTTCAATGCGCCGGCGATCCTTGGACCACAGATGAAAGCAGGTGGACTCTTTGTGGGACGGCGTCATCCGGTCCACGGAGGAGAGACGTGAAGCGACCTCGTCTTGCAGAGCGTCTCCTCACCTTGCGTCCTCTCCAGGGGGGGGGGGTTCCAACACACGGCAGTGTCGGGGGTCTTTATCCATGGAATAATCAATGTATACAAAGCATAATCCGTGCCTGGGAAGGCGGGCTGTCGTCGGTAGAATAATCCGGTATACAGGTCCACTCGCTCGTCGGCTCTGGGGCTCCTCGGGTGCAGCTTCACGTGGGGTCAACCACCCTGGGTAAGCAGCCAGTTCTCTGCCCGAAACGATGGGGTACTGACTACGGTAGTATTCTCACCGCACGAAGCACTATATATTAACAGACTATTATTAGCGTAATAGACTACGTCCAACTCGACAATATAGTGCCAAATATGACTATTCAAATATTAATATACACAATGTCTCAATACCGATGGTAGGCGAACTTGGCCTTACTCCCACACGTGGCGTCGCGGGGAGGCTTTACGTCTGTGACTCTATTGGAGGGTAAGAAACTGGACTGAAAAGGAAGTCCTACTTTAGTAGCGCAGTATATATACGCACTATGAACAAATAGTCCCATTAGTGGTGCGGTAGTCAGATTCCTACGCGGAACTAGGACTTGTTCGTACATGTGGAGCGGTACGTTTGAACTGGGTCTGAGGGGTATGGCAGCCTGGCACCAAGGTCTCGACCAATAGTAGAATGGAGATTATTATGGGATGTTCAGTAGGCTAGAATGGATATTCAATGCATATTGTACAAGGAATATACAAGGGATATCAGGGAATATTAGAGAATATACAAATACAATTAAATATATATATATAAATAAATATATATATTCGGTTTAATCTGGCCCTTCACAACAGTATGGTAACTCAGTTACTTCTATTCTGCATCGAACATTGTACATATGTCTATACTGAACACTGTGACCTCTATTTTTACTTCTATTTTACATGCTATACTATTTTATTTCATACTTATCTTGTCTAGCACAGTCTCTGGAGCGTAACAGTAAGAAGCATTTTGTATAAAAGTATTCTGTACTTCTGTATGACAACTATTAAAGAAACTTGAAACTGTTCAACAGTTCAAAGTCGTCTTTACCTTCTGTTTGGTATCCACTTTGACCCTTCAAACCTCCAACTCAGGGCAAAACTCCCTCTCATATACCTCATCAACTTACTGTAGAAAGTACCCTGCATGCCACCCCCCCACCCCCACCTTGAGCCCCTGCCCCCCAGATTGTCTGTGCACGCCCCTGAGCAGGGTGATATCAACCCGAGGTTGTCGATAGCAAAACTGTGCACACACTCAGGGGGTGATACTAGCCCTCAGCCTTAGAGACCTACTATAGAGGCTGTGTTGATACCCTGTACAATAGTAGCACTCAGTGTGTATAGTACTGCACATAGTAGGACTTAGTGTGTATAGTATAGTAGTACTCAGTCACAGTGTGTGGATATAGTACTGTACATAGCGGTATTCGGTGTATATAGTATATCGTAGGACTCAGTGTGTATAGTACATAGTAGTGTTCAGTGTGTATATCACATAGTAGTACTCGGTATGTATAGTACATAATAGTACTCCATCTGTATAGTACATAGTAGTACTCAGTGTATTTCATACATATTAGTAGTCAGTGTATATCATACATAGTAGTACTCAGTGTGTATAATGTAGTACAATAGTAGTACTCAGTGTGTATAGTACATAGTAGTAATCAGTGTGTATAGTACAGTGTTCAGTGTGTATATCACATACAGTGTAGTACTCATTATGTATAGTACATAGTAGTACTCAGTGTATATCATACATATTAGTACTCAGTGTATATCTTACATAGTAGTGCTCAGTGTGTATACTACATAGTAGTAATCGGTGTATATAGTAGTACTATATATGTGTAAGAGTTAGATTATATTGTTAAATTAAATAATAAATATAGGTGAAATACATGATATAAACTGCTTTGAAAAGCATTACTGTCTTATTATATAATTCACAATACAAAACATGAGTTTCCATTAATAGCTATTGCTATGGTATAGATATTGCATTTGATTGCTCATGCCAGGGGAGAATGCTACAAAAGCAACATCATCAGTACACTTGGATAGGAGCCAGTGTCTCTCTGTGTACTTTCTCCACGGTTTCAGGTACAGTTGGCATTTGTAATGTTATTGGCAGGGCGGTAATGAGGTCACGAGAATATGTTTTATATATTTCTATTTAATTTCTATTAAAAGGGGAACATTTAGACGGTTTACAGTATTGTAAAATATCTATAAAGCTATATCTATCTATCTATTGTAAAAGGACTATGAAACAGTGTCTACAATATGCCATATCTACTGTTGAGGTTCCATGGTAACCGGCATTCCATTTGATGTGTGTTAAAGAGGATGAGAGAAGGGTAAAGACATGAGCCCCCCCGCCTGCTTCCTTTGGCAGAATCACTTTCACACCGCGGGGAAACTCTCTTGGATTGATCCCAAGTCACAGTACTACTCCATACCACAAAACAACCTCCGGGACGCCGGGAAGAAAAGAGAGCGAGGGCGGTTTCAGTTCTCAGTGCTAAGGAGCTTAGTCCTGTAAGACAGACTTGGCTGGAGGCTGGAGATTTACTCCTGCTGACCCGACCACTCTGAGTCACCTCTGGCTCAGTGAGACCGGAGGTCACAGAGTGTCATAAAAACAAACCCTCACCTCCAATGGTATAGTCATTCAATATCACAGGACACTATAGAGAGAGCGGTGACCTCGTGCCCTACAATACTGGTTCTCAACCTGGGGGTCGCAAGAGGATTCAGGGCTTTTTGCGAAAAGAATACAAATACACTATCGCATTTATAATCTTTGATGCTTTTTTTCTTTTCCTTGTCCGACTGCCGTTTTGCTCCATGCTGCCACTAGCCGGTCAGTGTACAAATAATGAGAAGAGTGGTTTTGTACACAAGGGGTATTATATTTAGACTTGGTCCCCTTAGTCTAAATATAAGTATTATATTATATTATATTTAGACTTGGTCCCCAAAATGAATGAAAGTGAATGAGGAGCCCGACATCTGAGAGGACAGGTGGTGACAGCAGACAACAGGGACAACAGTGGTCACTAGTTTACTTGTACAGTAATGACTTTAGATAGAGGTCAAACAGCTGATTCTACTCAAAACTCTAACTAATGGAACTAAGAAACTCCATTTGAAGTTCCAAATTTGACATGGAATTTCCAAGCCAAGTTTCTGATTCATTAGGTTTAAGTGAACTGTGTGAACTGTGAAACTACACATTTAACTTCTTGCCTGTTTTCACTGTTGGGGGATCAACAACATTTCAACAGGCACAGCAAAGAGATACGAACACGTTTGCAAAAGACACGGCGGCACGTTATTTCACCACTTCCCGTACAACTCCTGAGTATCTTTGCAACACATTCTGTTTAAAACGGGTTTAAAAAACAACTTTTATTAATCAAAAAGGCAATTTTATACAGTATCAAGGTAAGAATATAATTAGGAACCAAACTGATGAAATAAAGCAGGCTGTGTACCATATTTGCTTGCAAGAACACATTAACAAAATTACATGGAGAGAGGGTTGAATGGAGTCAAGTTTCACACGCAAAAAAATACTACCACAGCACAACTGGCAGCTGCAAAAATAAAATGATCTTCCTTATTATTACAATGGTAATGAACATTTAAAAACAGCCATTGATTCCAAAACAAAATCAGATGAATGCTGATTATGTGTGCATACTATTAGACATTTGTCATGCGTTCGCAGGAAAACACTAGGGCCACCACTTAACATTATGTGAGGTTTTATATCGACATGGTTACCAGTGTAATAAACTATACTCTAAAGTCGAATTACCCTGTAACTGCAAAGTAGTGAATTTGCCTGTATAATTGTAAATAATTATTCATCTTCTTCCCACTTTCAATATAAAACAATTACTCTCATAGTCAGTTGCTGTGAAATAATCCCATAGAAATGCAAAGTGCCACCTTAAAACCATAACCAGCAAGAACCATAAAGTGCTATATAATGTACCATTACTACTCAATTTCCTACCAGTTAATTGGGATTACATTAAAGTGGCCTGCATTTCATCAAAATTAAACAGAACTATGGCAGTTGCAGGTTTATGGCCTGGTGTTTAAATATAAAATTATACAATATGATAAATAAAACAAAATATTTATTCTAAGTACATTCATATACTGTACATGGGTCATAAATGAAAGCTATGTTATGTACATTTTGGTCACTGGTGTGTATTACATCGGAGATTTTGTCTATTACGTTCCTGTTAACAATAAAAAATAAAGTCTAAAAATATGTGAGCAAAAAAGGCATGTTGTTTTGGCAATATTGCTTCTTTAATCTAGGGGTTATAACTGTAAACATTGTCAAAATGGAGGAGGGAAAAAAAGGCTACACAACCCATCATGTGTAGCGTATTTAAGACAATACGGTACATCAGTGCAAACATTCATAGCAAAGATCCCAAAAGGTCTATCAAAGAATAAGGAGATTTCTTTTTTCTCTTTTTTAACAATGATTTGATACCATTATGAATCGACTCTAGATGACATAATTATGTGCTGCGAGTTTTGAGATGTCATGTCTGTAGTGTGAATGAAGGCTAGAGTTTGGGCTATTTTTCAAACTCAAACCATTTAAAATACCTGCAGCAGTACAATAATAATAATGATAATTTATTTAATAATAATTTTGTAGGTATGTTCTTAATCAGATGGGGAGTTTGAGAGTGACGTGAAGATCAGATCTTTAATTAGGTCTGCTCTGCTGAAGTCTTACATTATCTTCCAAAGAAACTCATTTATCGGACGCTCAGACGTCCGAACTGACTGAACAGGCAGTCAGGCAATGTAAATAAAATATGCAGTATTTATTTTATAAATGTTCTTGTTGAGAGAAGCTACGAGAAGCTATCAGAAGCTGATTCAACAGCAAATTAGACTGCAGTCGACATTGTGCGTACATTTATTCATCATTTCCCCTGTAATTCCGATGCCGTTCATTTGCAAATTCCATTTGCACCAAACATCCTCCATTTTTCAGTGGTTTGGATCAGCAAGGACTTGTTATAAAAACCTCCAAGAAAAACACATTTTCGTACAACTGTGTGACATTGGTGGATGATTAATAACACAGACTGGGGGGGAAAATACACTGCAAACTAAGTTACTCCTGGTAGTCTACTGTTTAAACCAGAGCTTTCTAGGTTTATTTCCCCCCATTAGTCCTCTTGCTGGCTGTTTAGTTGGTCGAGAAGCACCTCTCTCTCTCTCTCTCGTTCCCAGTGCGTCTCAGACAGTACGGTTGCAGACTCACAAAACACACTACAATGACCAGTCTGCCCTAATGACTGGGTTGCCGCAGAAACAGTTATTTTCCCACACTGCTCATTAGCCGACCGGAACTCACCTCGTCAAGTTTCCCAAACCTGGGAGCAAAAAAAAACAAAAAACAGCAGATCGACTTAATCAACTTGTCTGAGTCCACAATAACTTATTATACCGTCTCTGACTTAAATAAATACTCTGCTTTCCGCTGGCGGTGGCTATGAGAGCCGGGCTGAGGTGGCGTCGACCCTTTCGCCTCTCCTGAGTGGTTATTGCCGGGGTCAAAAGGTCAATGAGTTTCTTGACGGGTCAATCGATGCGGTTCCCGCATATCGTGAAGCGATCGATTTCCAGCAAGTCCTTTTTGGGAGTTCTGTGCTTGAGTTCTGTGCCCTCCGTTCCCTCCGCCTTGTCCTCGGTCTTTGAGGGCGACGCCGCGTGTTCTGGGCCCGGCTCCGGGTCTGGATTAGAAGGGCCGCTGGCCCTGGTTTCTGAGGTGGTGGCGGTGGGGGGTGGCGGTATATCTGCCCTGGGAGTGGGCTGGGTGGTCACAGAGGAGGTGGAGGGGGAGGACGTGTTGCCTGGAGTGACAGGGCTCTGCTCCACCAAGCCCTCATCTGAAGAGACAGGTAAATAACATTAGATTAGATTGTATTGTCATCATACAGCACAAGTACAGTACAACAAAAAGAGGTATATGCAGCATTATAGTACATGCTATCATACAGAGCTATGGGTTATGTGCAGGTGTACAAGCAAGTATATAGAGGGGTTATATGCAGGTATATTCAGACAAATAGGGTATATATATATATTATATTATATTATTATTATATATATAATATAATATTATGCGGTAATATAAAGATATAAATGTAAATATGCGGTATATAAAGCACTGTTGTACATTCTATCATACAGAGTATAATTATGGGTAGACAGTGAATGAATGAGTTCATTCTTTTCGAACATAAATTAAAAACAAATGAAATAAATATATTTTTTAAATGAAACAATACAGTAATAAACAGATTAAAAAACAAACAAGCAAAACAGTAATGTTCGAAAAGGAGTAGGATGAAGTGTAAACGTATGTATTCATACTAGTACCCCCTTAACACTCAACTTATGCAACTCCAATTAGCTAATTTTCATACAACCCAAATTTCCACACTATAAAAAGAAAATATTATATTACTAATGATAATCCACTGGATGGAAACAACATCAAAGAAACAGATATTCAATGTCCACCTCTTAACACTTTCACTGCCACACACAAGATATCTCGGGTTTCCGATAGTTATGTTGAAAGCCACTACCGAGATTTCTCTGATTTTTTTTTTTTTTTTAGCGATCTGAAATTATATTGCATCACGCGAGCCTACCCGAGTATACCCGAGCGCCGCCGGCGTGGAAAAAAGCGCTCCCTATCGTCTCCCAGATGACATAAGGGATTTTGGAATGGACTCAATGAAAATGGATGGGGGAAAAAATCCGGTACTCCACATTTTCCAGTCCACTGATCCAGCCGGGGTTACCACAGTTCATTCTGGAGCCTCTGAGACCCGCGGAATCATGATACATACTACTGTATCACGTTGGATCCATACACTTATCGATTTTTTCCGAATGGTGATCAGGAATTGGAATATACCAGTTGGATACCATCTGATGTCAGGTAAGGAATCTATGTTATCAGTGTTAGGATAATCAGACTAATTTTGATGAAGATATAGGCTGTTTTGTGAAATGGGCTCTTTCGGTTTGACTGTAAAAGTCCAAGAGGAAATGAACACGGCGATTATCCGTGCGCGGCCCGAATGTGCTTGCGTGCACGTATAATATTGATCATCTAGCGTTTATTTGAAAACGATTCATAAATAGGCAGACGAATATCAACGTTCTGGAATATTCCAGTAAAAGACGAATATCATAGAATGGTCCAGAATGAACAGTTTTTTATCTCAAAACGGGTGCTTTTCTAAATGCTCTGAAACGGAAATGAAGCGATAAAAAACCAATCTGCCTTGACAGCACTGACTGGAAAAGTAGTCTTTGATAAGCGACGGGCAGATTAGACACATAGCCATAATTTAAAACATAGATTAGGCGATATTAACGTTAACATTGAAGTGGACCGTGGCATCAAGGGGGTAAAAAGGAAAACCCGGCGTGGCACTCAAAGTGTTAAAAGACACACAGATAAGAGAAGTGTTCACACTGAAGCTGAAGAATATATATCAAGCCTTGCAAGATCTAAGCAGTGACGAAGGAGACCAGCAAGACCAATGGGAAAGGATAAGGGAAACTCTCACAACAACATGTAAGGAAGTGATTTGAATAAAGAGACACCATAAAGAGTGGATACCAGCAGAAACACTATGCAACATAGAAGAAAGGAGACAGAAAAAGGCAGAAGTTAACAACAGCAGAACAAGGGCAACCAAGGCAAAAGCCCAAAGAGAGTACACTGAGGCAAACAGAAAGGTCAAAAGAAATGCCAAGAAGGACAAGCGAAACTACATCGACAACCTGGCTAAAGAAGCAGAAGAGGCAGCAGCAAAAGGAAACATGAAGGAACTGTATGATACCACCAATAAACTGTCCGGAAAGTTCAGCAGACCAGAGCGACCAATCAAAAACAAGGAAGGAAAGACCATCACAAAACTGGACCAACAGCAAGAGGGATGGGCAGAGTATTTTGAAGAACCTGCGGAGACTGACAGTCATCAACTGTGGAAAGCCCAGCAAGCAGGAAATCCAACAGGCCATTGCACAACTAAAGAATAGTAAGGCAGCAGGACCAGACAACATCCCTGCGGAGGCACTGGAGGCAGACATAGACACCTCGGTAGAGATGCTACACCCTCTGTTTGAGAAGATCTGGGAAAAAGAGGAAGGGCCAACAGATTGGAAAGAAGGCTACTTGGTCAAAATACCTAAGAAAGGAGACCTCAACCAATGCCACAACTACAGAGGAATCATGCTTTTATCAGTGCCAGGAAAAATCTTCAACAGAATCCTCCTCGAACGAATAAAGAAAGCGGTGGATCCGCAGATAAGAGACCAGCAGGCAGGCTTCCGGCCCAATAGATCATGTGTGGACCAGATTGCAACCCTCCGAATCATTGTCGAGCAATCATTGGAATGGAACTCTCCACTATACATCAACTTCGTAGACTACGAGAAGGCATTTGACAGCCTCCACAGAAACACCCTCTGGAAACTGCTTCGACACTACGGCATACCAGAAAAGCTTGTCAACATCATGAGGAACTCCTATGAAGGAATTACCTGCAGAGTCATACACAGCGGACAGCTCACACGAAGCTTCCAAGTGAAGACCGGAGTAAGGCAAGGCGGTATACTGTCCTTTCCTCTTCCTCCTGGCCATCGACTGGATATTGAAGACCACAACAGCACAGAGGAGAAACGGGATCCAGTAGACACTCACAAAACAACTGGATGACCTAGACTTCGCAGACGACCTTGCCCTACTATCCCACAGTCGACAACAGATGCAGGAGAAGACTAACATACTGGCAGACCCCTCAACATCCACCAAGGAAAGACCAAAATACTCAAGATCAACACAAACAACGAAGAGCCAGTAAACCTGGAGGGAACAGCACTTGAGGAAGTAGAATCATTCACCTACCTAGGTAGCATCATAGATAAGAAGGGTGGCACGGAGGCAGATGTCAGAGCAAGAATCAGCGAGGCAAGGGCCTCATACATCCAACTAAAGAACATCTGGAGCTCCAAGGTAATCAGTCAGCAGACAAAGATCAGACTATTCAAATTTAACATCAAGCCAGTACTCTTGATGGACAACCAAGATCACAATGACTAGAGTGCAGTCATTCATCAACAGATGCCTGAGGCGGATCCTGAACATCCACTGGCCAGATACCATCAGTAATAACGATCTCTGGCAGAGAACGGGCGAACAACCAGTGGAAGAACAAATCAAGAGAAGAAAGTGGGGATGGATCAGCCACATACTACGCAAACCAAACACCAGCACCACCAGACAGGCCCTTAGATGGAACCCCCAAGGCAAAAGGAAGAGAGGCCGGCCCAAGAACACCTGGCGCAGGGACTTGGAGACAGACATCACACAGAGCGGACTGACATGGAAACAGCTGGAAAGCAAAGCACAGGACAGAGGACCCTGGCGAACTGTTGTCGACGGCCTATGCTCCCGCAAAAGGAGCGATAGGCGTAAGTAAGTAATGATAATCCCGCCGAGCACTTGCCCCTGGACAGGGCGCCAGGGCTCAAGCGGTCAACACAACGCCTCCTCATCCATATACCTCTGAGAGATAATCCTTTAATATGTTTTTTTAAAGTAATTTATATTTGTGCTTTGTTTTAATTCCACACTCAAACCATTCCACAGATTCAATCCACAAACTGAAATACACATACTCTTCATTGTTGAATGAACAGCCTGTTTCTTGAATTTTTTGGATGTTACCCGGGAGTGAATTGTTTCGTGCTCTAAACATGATTTGTGCAGTCATAAATTCAGCCAGGTCTCTGAGTTTCATGGCATGTGATTTTAAAAACAGTGTGTTTGTGTGTTCCAGATATCCTACCTTATTGATAATCCCAATTGCGCTTTTTTGTAGTGTGCATAATGGCTTTAGGTTACTTAAGTGTTACCCCAAATATCCACACAGTAGTTCAGATATGGTAGTACTAGTGAGCAATATAGAATGTACAGTGATTTATGATCCAAGATGTGTTTGGTTTTCCCTAGTAGTACTGTGGTGCTCCTTGCGATTTCTGTTTTTATGTAGTTTATGTGAGGTTTCCAGCAGATTTTGTGGTTCAGTATCACACCTACAGTCATACACTCTTTCAATGTTAACATCATCTATAGTCATTTGTACTTGCATGTCTGTTTTACGATTTCCAAATAACAGGTTTGGTTTTACTCAAATTTAATGACAATTTATTTAAATCAAACCATCATTTTAATTTACTCATTTCTGTGGTGGTGACCTCCAGAAGCTGTTGCACATTTTCCCCAGAACAAAACACATTGGTATCATCTGCAAATAAAACAAATTTCAAAATCTTTGGTACACTACATATGTCATGGATGTATAAAATAAACAAAGGTCTTAACACTGACCCCTGTGGGACTCCACAGGTGATATCGGCATGTGATGATTTATGGCCACCCATCTGCACAAACTGTTGCCTATTCCGTATATAACTATTCAACCAGTTTAACGCCACCCCCCTTATACCATACCTTTAAAGAATGTTCAGTAATATGTCATGATTAATGGTATCAAATGCTTTTTTGAGGTCTATGAATACTCCTACTACATGTTTCTTATCATCTAAACTGTTGGTGATTTCTTCTGTTAACTCCATTAATGCCATTGCTGTTGATCTGTTAGCTCTGAAACCGTACTGACTATCTGTTCAAATGTTATGCTTATTTTATTTTTTATTTTTTTTATTGGTCTTTTTCCCCCTCCATTTTTCCTCCGATTTTCTCCCATCCCAATGTTAGTCGTATGCCAATTCCCAGTCCCTTCCTGATCGCTGCGCACTTACCCCCCACAGTCAGATCATCTGGGAGAGTGGAGGCTACCACGTGCTTCCTCCGACACACGTCCAGCCAATCACCGCTTCTTTTCACCTGGCAGCGCGGATTCTCATTGAGAGGGCGTAGCGTCCTCTCGTAGCTTAGCAGGCGCCCCGACCGAACTGTAGGAGTCGCTGTTTACAACGACCCGGACCCACCCCGCCAGCTTCTCCCACCCTCTGATACAGCCAATTGTATCAGTGCAGACGGCCAGCCAAGCTGGTGACAACCCCGGAGCTGTGAGCTGGATTCGAACAGGCGAATCGAGCTCACAGCTCCGGGGCTGGTGACAAACGCAATCTCCGCTCGGCCACCTAACCGCCTGCAAATGTTATGCTTATTAATGAAGTCATCTAACCTTGCAATATATAGTTTTTCCAATATTTTGGAGAACTGGCAAAGTAAGGATACTGGCCTATAATTGGTGAAGTGGTGTTTCTCTCCAGCTTTATATAACGGAATAACTTTAGCAATTTTCATTTTAGGAGGAAATTAACCAGTTGTGAAGGATAGATTACAGATGTAGGTTAGTGGGTTTACGTATAATGCTGTCGATTACCTTCTTGATTAGTGTCATATCAATTCCATTCCAATCAGTAGATGTTTTATTGTTACACTTGCTAACAATATCTATGATTTATTTTCCTTCTACAGTTTTCAGATTAATTGAGTTGAGATTTCTTGCAATATTCTCCTCAGCATCCCGCCATCTTTTGTGTGTGACATTGATTTTCTCGGCCAAGTTTGGCCCTATATTAAGAAAGACGTTGTTAAACCCATTAACCATATCATTCCTATTATTTAATGTCCTATTGTCATCAGTAAAATATTCAGGGTAACTTGGAGTTGAACTATTTCTAATAATACGGTTTAATATCTTCCATATTACTTTAATATTGTTTTAGCTATTCTCTAATAATTTGGTATAGTATTCCTTCTCGCTTATCCTCATAATATTAGTTAGTTTATATTTGTATTTCTTATATTTATGTTCAGTCTCTATGGTTCTATGTTTTAAAAAAATATCAGTGAAGCAGTACTAGTAGTGTAGGTAGGTATGAGTAGAGTATAAGCAACAGAGTTCAGAGTCGTACAGTATGGGTAACAGAGCCTAGGGTGTAGGCAATGGAGTCAGAGTTGATATGGTGGGGGGGCTGTCAACGTGGCACAGAGTTCAGAGAGATAACAGCTGAGGGAAAGAAGCTGTTCCCGAGTCTGCTTGACTGATGCCAATTAACTGCCATGCGTCTTCTATGATACCGTGTCTCTGTTTTAAAAACGCTCATGTCATTTATTCTTGTACACTGATGTTTGTGCTGTTGTGAATCTGTTAAGACGTGAGTGTTGTGTTTCTGTTATTTATAAAAAGAAATTGTACAGTGATTTATTTCTTCTACCTACATTCCTCCTCAAAATGAATGGAAGTGAATGAGGAGCCTGACACCTGGGGAAGACTGGTGCTGTTGTTCGCTAGCTTACTTGTAGATGACTTTAGATAAGAGGTAAGACTGCAGATTTTTGATAAGCTCCACTAAAAATGAAATATCCCTTTAAGTCAAGTCGACCAAACAGAATAATACATGATTTCTCAAAAGAGAGTGGAGTGGAGCGGTGTTGGCTAGTATGCACATGGGTTACTCTACGGAGACAGCAATACAGCCCACGGCAACAGCATGCTTCGTTTCCTCTTGCATTTCAAAAGGAAGAGTTGCCAGGAGAGTTTACAGTGCAGAGTGAGTGGAAATCCACCAGCGTGTGCGTGTCCATGTGTGTCACCTCAATCTGTGTCCTCCTGGCAGAGGCAACGAAACACAGGCAGAGACCAGCAGTACATTAGATAATATGGGCTTTTTCTGAGAGGCTTTTTGTTCCATACGGCAATTACAGCACATACATATCAGAGCATTACCTTCAGCGCCCGCATCTCAACGATTCACTGTGGAAATCTTATTACTGTGCACTAAGCCATGAACATCTGGCTGGTATTCTGGAAATGGTAACTGGTTATTGGGAGAGTTATTTCCCCCCCCAGAAAGCGAATAAAAAGTGAATACACTTTAAATGCATCCAAGCTTTAAAAAGGGGACCAAGCTATAGGGGATGAAGCTATAAAGGATTTAGGCTACATATATTTGTCACATGGTCACATGGTACTATCCTATTAACCAATAAGGTAACTGTAATGGATTTGTATTACAGTATATTACTACTAAATGTATACTAGATTTACATGCCGGGGATCATGGATCCCGGAATTTTTCCCCATCCAATTTCCTTCCTACTTCCTCCGGGATTAGTGCATGCACCTATCTGCAATGCTAAATTGTTTGTCCTAAAAAAGTACAAAAGAATATCATACCGATAGCATTCAATTGGCACACAATACAAACGGAGGCCGTTAGGCTACAAGATTGACACTCCACAAGCTTTGCGCTCATTACGTAGGCTGCCGTTGCACACAGGCCCTGGACTATTCTTGGTGCACAATTCTTGGTGCACAATTCTTGGAAGCGCTTTGATAAGGCGAATGCAGTCAAAGAAGAAATGTATTAGGTCTGTTTGTGGTCACAAAATATTGTGCAGAGGCGGCTCCACAAGTGGAACGCCAAGACGTTTGGAATAAATGCAAGACGAGTTACTGTTATAGCACTTCTGTGAGCCATAGATTGTGTCCTCTTTGAGCCAGATAGTTGGCATGAGACATGAGACTGGCATGCTGCGCCAGCCAAAGAAAACACAATAAGCCTTTGTCCTTCAGTAAAGTAAAGTAACTGTATAGATGATGGATTGCACAGTAGTCTGATGACTTACATTTGCACTGCACCTTGATTCATCTAATTCCATGTTGTATGATTCAGTCTGTCATCAGTGTGGATTAATCTAATTCAATGTCATGCGATTCAGTCTGTCATCATCAGTAGTGATTAATCTAATCCCACGTTGAGTGATTCAGCCCATCATCAGTGGTGATTAATCTAATTCCATGGTGTGTGATTCTGCAGTCAGTGAAAATGCACAGATTTGTGGAATAGAGTTAATTGCAGATTATTAAAGAAAAATCACAGGAAAAGTGGGAGGCATTATTGGGGATTGAAAATAGGCCTTGAAATTTTGCAAAACTTGGGGAAAGTATGTATCCCTAATGTGTACAAATCTCTAGTTTCTTGCCCTTTCCTACAGGATTAACACATTGTGTGCCAAAAACGTGTATACTCGTTATTGCCCGCCATGCGTTGTGCGCCAACAACGAATAAACTCGTTTTTGGGATCAATATAAAAAAATTTCGCCATGGCATTCATAATTCATCAAGCCTCCCTCCGCTGCTACAGCTGGACCCTGTCTGATATTGCAACGCCTTAATACCGCCGCCTGGTGGATGTCGGGCGAGTTACACTCCAAGCCAAACCGGAAGTGGCGCTCGGTGCATCGAGGAAATTCCTCCGGCAGTAATATCTTGTAGCGTGGATCTAGATACACACTTGAGTGCATTGGGATCGCTTTCTAAACGCAATAATCAATATGATTTTGGCGTTTATTGCGTCATACAAACGGGAAATGGATCTAGCAGATCGACGTCAAATAATTGGAATATTTTTCCTCCAGTCTGTCACGTTTTAAACTCGAACGTGAAAGTTGTAATAAGATATTTAAAGATAAAAGAGATGAAACACTTTTGACTGGTATTTATTATAAAAAGTGAACAAGCAAAGTAATATAAAAAGTGAATAAGCAAAGTATTATAAAAAGTGAATATAGCAAGGTACAATTGAAATCTAGTTGGTACAACCGGCCGGTCGTGTATAAAAGAAAATGCAGTCAAGTCATTGTGTCAGTCTGGTCCGTCCAGTCCAGTCAAAGCAGAGAAGTGAAGTCCAGTCCGTCCAGAAGAAGTCAAAGCAGAAGTCCTGCTCCTTCCCTGTCAGGGTGTTTTATTAGCGGCTCCTTGTCCAGTGTGTATGTGTTTTTGTCCTGAGTGCACGTTGTCCGTCTGTGTGTATTGGTCAGCCTGTATGTCAGGCATGCATGAGTGCGTGGTACGCACATTTACGTGCTCATATGTGCGTGTGTGTCTCTATCGATAACGATCTGTGATAAATGGAGACTGTGGTATTTTGACCAGCGGTTGACCGGGGTCTCTAATCCCTTGGCTAGTCGTATATTAGCGACTTGTGGCATCTTGTGACAATGAGTTGAATTATTTGATCTGGCTAATCTGGTGAGATCCCTCACCAAAGGTTCTAATGGACTTAAGTGGATACACTGATTGTGATCTGGTCTGGAGCTTTGCCAGATGCAGCCGTGTCCAGCGTGAACTTGAAGTCAATGTGTGTGTGTTGAGAGTGAGGGGGGGTGTGCTGTCTCTCCTAGATCGTGGCCCATGTGCTGTGTCTTAACTTAGTAATTATCTCTATCTCTATATCTAGTAAAAGTCTCATCGGCGAACGGTAAGAGGAATTTTCAGCCCGATTGTTTATTCATTTCACGGCAATCCATCTGATCAACGTATCAACCCATAGTAAAAAAAGACGCTACTGACGATCAAGGAATTATAAACGACCCCCCGCCTTTCCTTCACGCATGATGAAGCATAATGTATACCGATCATATACATTTGAATTTTTAATATAGCGTGTATAGGAAAGAAACGCCAATCGATAATCTATCCGTCAGGGCCTATAACTCGCGTTTTAGGAATTACTGCAGAAAACCTTAAAAACACTTATATTCACGACGGTATTAACACGACAATGTATGAATGAAAATATATAATGTTCCCACATCCGGAACGATATATACCCGATGTTGAATGGGCCATAGTAATGTCGATATAGCTATAATATTTAAAAGGTTATAGCCCTGCAAAGAAGGTAAACATCTCCATAGGGTTACAGCACTGGCAGACTGGGCCCAAGGATGGGTACAATGCATGGCGGATGTGTTAATGAACTGTAAAAGTTAACCACCATCTGCCTTCAAATACTGAGGGAAAATCACTCATCCGTTTCACTTCCCAGTTGTACAGTGAAGACATATGGCATCTCCAATTATATGTGAATCCAGATTGTTATGATGACAAAGATAGAAACAAGGCCATCATCATTGTGCAACAGAACAAAGGGGCAAGCCTGACCCATTTATCCAGAAAAAAAACCTCTACTAAACTCTTCTAAAATCTGAATGTTTGGTCAAGCTTCACCATTTCCTGACATTGACTGGCGATGTGGCCAAAATATTATATGATATTTCTCTTAGTTTTTTATAGCACAAATAACATTGTGGTGCGATTTCTTTCTTTTTGGCAATATAAGGTGGAAGTTCATCAAAAATAGTCTACTCTCATCCAATTTCCATTCCAATGTTTTTCTAATGATGTACAGCACCAAACAGCATTTTTCTACTTTATATACTGGATAAAATAAAATAATATAGTACTATATTGTTATGGGCGGTATTGAAGAAAACCTTGGCATGTATACATTATACCTTAGAATATAATACACCTGCGGTCGGATGGCGTAGCGGAGATTGCGCTCGTCACCAATGCAAGAGGCTGCGGTCTCGACTCCCGGAGTCAGCATTGCCTGCGGCTTGGGCCGATCGTCATACTAACTCGTTTGGCTGAGTTAGGGGGAGGGAAGTCGAGGGTGGTAATCTGGCGTTGTGGACAGCAACGCCTACAGGTCAGGTCTGGGCGCCTGCTCAGCGAAAGGCAGGAAATGGTGAAGGCAGCGTGACCTCCCACGCGTTACGCTTCACCAATGAGAGTCCTCGCTGCCAGGTGAAAAAAGAGCCACTGGCTGTCTCCACATGTGTCGGAGGAAGCGTGTGGTAGACTTCAGGGTTCCCTTATACCGACCAGTAGGAGAAACATGCGCACAACAACCAGGTAGGGGAGGGGGGGAATTGGCATAACGATTAAATTGGGAGGGGGAGAAAAAATAGAAAACCAGGGGAGAAAAAGAGGATACAAAAAAAAAGAATATAATACACCTTCCAGCCCTAACTGGCTGCGTGGAGCGTTAGAAACCTCCCAAAACGATGCTTTCTAACTGGCTGCATGGAGCTTTAGAAACCCCACAAAACTATGCTCTCTAACTGGCTGCATGGAGCTTTAGAAACCTCCCAAAGCGATGCTTTCTAACTGGCTGCATGGAGCTTTTGTAAACACCCCAAAACGATGCTTTCTAACTGGCTGCATGGAGCTTTAGAAACCCCCCAAAACGATGCTTTCTAACTGGCTGCATGGAGCTTTAGAAACCCCCCAAAACTATGCTCTCTAACTGGCTGCATGGAGCTTTAGAAACCTCCCAAAGCGATGCTTTCTAACTGGCTGCATGGAGCTTTAGAAACCCCCCAAAACGATGCTTTCTAACTGGCTGCATGGAGCTTTTGTAAACACCCCAAATCGCTGCTTTCTACACAGGTCAAGCCGGGAGCCAGGTGCTTGTGTGAGCTTTGATGTTGGATGTGACATGATGTCGGTATCATCATATGATGATACCGACATATCACATCCAACATCAAAGCTCACACCAGCACCTGGCTCCCGGCTGGAGCTGTGTAAAAAGCAGCGATTTGTCGTAAAGCTCTGGGCTCAGCACAGCAGGAGCATCTGCAGCACTGAGCAGATCTGCTAGGGCTGTCGTACACATGACAGAGAGATACTGCCAGCTGCAATAGTGTATGTGCTACTGTTGACCAGATTTTCACATCGTTTCGCATACATTCTGCCTTCCCCAAAGCAGATGGCCGTTAGAAAGTTGCTGGATTGGAACTTCAGACCCAATCTAACTCGCTCAAATGATGGTCTGGGAAAGTGCTGTCTGCCTTTTTCTTTAACACATTCGGGGCCATTGGGATTAGACTATGAGGCCAGCTTGAGGCCAGCTTTTCATTACAAGTTTTCAATGTGCGTGAGGTTGTTTGTAGAGCTAAATCTATATTTTATATTATTGCTATGTGTCCATTGTCATTGTCAATTGACAGTATAAACCTTCCCTTCAATATGCCATAAAGAAATTTTTTTTTCATCAATACGTTCCCGTTTTATAGCGTCGTGAATATGAACTATATACCACAATGGTCTGGGGTAATTCCTGCAAAGCTAGTTATAGGGCGCTAAGTTAATAACGTTAAAAATCGATTGGCGTTTCTGCCCTACACAAGCTAGAGTTAAAAATCAAAATGCATACGATCGGTATCATGTTCCACCATGAATGCATGAAGGGGGGGGGGGGGGGGGGGGGGGCGGGGGAAGTCATTTCTGATTATTGATTACCAATAATGGCATTCGTTATTGCAACATCATACGCTGACCGGGTGGATGGCTATGAGAACAAGGCCCGATCAGACTGAAATTGATGTAAAATCGCTCTTACCTGTGGCCGGTTGGATTCCAAAAAGAATTTCCCAGTTATTTGATCACCATCTGGTAGATCGATATGTCCATTGGCTGATGCTATATTCCTTTACTGCATACTGAATTCGGCGTCACAAAAAGTATTCCAGGCGATCTGGTGAAGCCATAGCTTTAGGCTAACAGAAAAGCTAACACGGAGCGAAAAAAAATGTGACACCCGGTCTGCAACAGGGGAAACTGCATTCTCGAGACAGCGCCAATACCAGGATCTGGCCGGTACTGCACTTTCGGAGTCCCGATATGCCTTTTCCAGCCAAAATACAGCTCTGTGACATGGAGTAGGATATTAAAATGGAATAAAAGCAAAACCGAGTTTAACACGTAATACGTGGTTGGCCGTCAAGCGCTGGCTCCCAATCACGTATATATACGTGGTTGACCGCGAATTGGTTAATGCTCCTGACTCATGGAACATCCTTCAACACACTTCCAGCGCAATGCTCTTCCAACCTTTAGCTGATTTTCTTTGTTTTTAGGTTGTTATGTTACTACTTTTAATTTTGTCTTGTTTATTTTAACACACACACACACACACACACACACACACACACACAAAGGCTGAGCCCGAACGTTCGTTACGTTGGCATTTGAATTCTAAATCAACATTCAAATGTAAAATGTTGTACACTTTGAGTGCCAACGACGAGAATTCTCGTTATTTAATGCCAACCGTTCAGTGCCAACGACGAGAAATCTCGTTATTAATCATTATTTTTTTTATTAGCGATTTCCATTCATTTTTCATCAATCTAGCCTCACGTTACCACTGGGACTCTCTCTGAGCTCGAATAGGGAAAATACCGCCCCCTATCGTCTCCCGGATGGTAATGCACCCTTTGGATTGGACTGAATGAAAATGCATGGGGAAAAGAAAATCCGGAATCCACATTTTACTTGTCAGGCATGTAATCCGAGCCGATTGCAGTCTTTGTGGTCCCTCAGAACAGCGTGGAATATGTGTTTCGAGTAGGGATGCACAGATATGAAAATTTGCCACCGATACCGATTGTTCAACTAACACAATCGGCTGATACCGATATTTGTGGCCAACATTTTTTTTTATAATTTTTTTTTATATAATTTTTATAATTTTTTTTATGAAACTACTGTATATTTGTATGTCTCTAAATGTTTTGATGAATTGAAAATGGAGGACCCTTATGTAAAAAAGCCGAAAGTCTTTTTCTGGTCTTCATCCTCCAGTCCACTGAGCTGTACTGTATTGTACCCATTCTGCAATCTGTTAATAAAGTTTTCAATCAATCAATCAGACAAATGTATAGAAAAGCTTTTATTATAACCATATAACAAAAATTATATTATTGTTTATGAAAATGTTTTAGCCCTATGCTTGACTATTATTTTAGGCATGGCAACAAATAAAATAATAATAATAAAATGAAGAAATAAAATATTAAATAAATAAATAGGCTACACGTCTCTTTTTGTGTTACAAATTGTGCTCACCGATATGAACATAGGCCTCTTTACTTACTTAAAAAAAAGGAAAACATCAAGAAATATGTTTATGGTATTAATTCCACCATGCCATGTGTGTTTGAGTTTGAGAGCACTATCTCTCAACCAAAGCAATGCAACAAAACAATTTTGATTGACAGTCGATTCTGCCAATTACGTCACACCGCTTGCACCGCCTCTGCTGTTCTTACCACCAATCGGCAAGCGCGTATTCGTTTTTTTATTTCCGGGATGTCCGCCATTGATTTTGATGAGCTCAACAACAAAGCTAATAATGTTAGCTCCGCGCCAGCCACGAGTGGACTACCAGCGCTCCACAGGAGTACTAAACGAGGCATAATGATTTTACTGCAACAAATGTTATAATAAAAGCTTTTCTATACATTTGTCTGATTGAAAACTTTATTAACAGATTGCAGAATGGGTACAATTCAGTACGGGCTCTCAGAGCAAAGGAAGGAACTGAGATATGAATGAGTAATGCTTGCTATGGTCCGGTAAATACGCTGATGTTATTGAACGTGTAACTATATAACTTTAATGCCACAAAACGAATGCCTTTGTTAATCATAAGTAGTAACTTTGATGCAGTAGCGTGTGTGTGTGGGGGCGGCGTTGTGCAGGTCGCTTGACTGAAACTTTTTTCAAAGTTTGAATGTGTGGACCAGATTGACGCGACACAAATTGATGGATATTTATCGGCTACTGCCATCGGCACATTTGAGCTTATCGACCGATAGGCCGATGGCAGTCAACAAGGCACTTATCGGCCAATACAGATACCCGACCGATATATCGGTGCACCCCTAGTTTCGAGCACCCAGCGTTGGATCAATAAACACGATCGATATTTGGAATAGTGATCAGGAATTGGAATAATCTTTTTGGAGAACATCTGATCTGAGGTAAGGAATCTATTTTACCAGTCTTGGGGTAATCAGAGCTTTTTCACAGATATATCAACGTGGGCCCTATATGTGTATGTGTGTGTGTGTGTGTGTGTGTTGATCAGGAAATAGATAATCGATTTTTCAGCCCGCTTCTCTAGCGTGCATAAGTACACATATACTATCGATAATCTAGCGTTTATTTGAAAACGATTCATAAATAGGCCGAAAAATTACAACGTTTTTTGTGTATTCCAGTAAAGGGTGATTCCTGTGGAATCTCTTTCTTTCTGGAAATTTCCAAAAACTAGCTTTTTCAAAATGGTATAAAACAGAAATGTACCGATGAAAAAACAATCCGTTTCGACAATGTTGACTGCAAGCAAGTCATTGATAAGCAACGGGCGTATTAGAAACATAGCCATAATTTAAGATATAGTTTATGCGTTCGCAAATGTGCTCGCCCTCTCATTGAATAGAGTGCTGGCACTCAAACGCTAAATCGTGCGCCCCCTGCTGGCACTGAAAGTGTTAATAAAAAGAAAATAGCAGATAAAGATTAGGCTACACTAATATTATAGTATTAAAACTGATTAGTTATATTCATTAGAAAGTTGATTTAATTGATTTAGTTGGGGTGGGTGGGGCTTCTCCCTGGGCTGGGTCTGGAAAGTTGATTTAATAAAAAAGAAAATGACTAATTTAATCAGATTAATGACTTTATTCAAATTGAGGATGTAGTTTGAGGATATTTATAAAAAAGATATTAACCGTTTCTGCGCCAAGAACGAGTATACTCGTTATTGGCCGCCAGTCTAATAACGCCAATAATGAGTTTACTCGTTTTTATGATCGTTATATCATTTATTCGCTATATCTATTCATAATTCATAGCCGCAGCCTCTGGTGTCTGGTATAGTCTTCAGACCCTGTCTGAGCTGGCAGACGGTCAACACCGCCCTCTACTGCCAGGCGGAGCTATTGCATCTCATTGAAAATGGGCTTATGTCTTTTAGGAGGCGATCTGACCCGGGCGGGCGGGGTTTAAATATTCAGGCGAGCCACTTCTATACAACGATGGCATCAGTAACTCCGCCCGCCCACCAGTCATTGTGAAACGGTCGGTAGTGTGGTGCGGACCTCCACAAGCATTATTTGGAATTGTGATAAGATATTTGGATTATCTCTTTTGCATTATATCAGATACAAGGTAATAACATCATATATGAATTTGATCGTTGATCTGACATTTATTTCTACCGCGATCAAAGCGATCTGTGTGTAGGTGTATGTGCTTATTACCGTTGGCTGCGGTGGGGGGGGGGCAAGGAGACATAGTGATAATCTAGCGTTGATTTCAGGATGATTAGATAATCAGCCGAAAAATTACAACGCGATGACTGGATTACAGTCAAATGCATTTTTATCGCCTTTTCCTGGAATTACTGAAAAACACCCAAACCATACTTTATTCAAAACGGTATAAAACGGAAATGTACCGATGAAAAAACAATCTATCTCGGCAATGTTGACTAGAAGCAGCTCACTGAGACCCGACGGCGTTATTAGACCCATAGATATAATATAAGATATATTTTAAGCACTCGCAAATATCAGTCTAAAACTATATCCATTGAATAAAGACCTGGCAATGAATGGGGTATTAGCACCCCCTGCTGGCAGTCAATGTGTTAAGAAAAAACAATAATTTTCCTTTTTATTATTAAAAACGAAGGTTCGAACGTTCGTTGGAAAAACCCTGACGAAGTTCGAATCCCAAAAACAGGCTTCGGGGACAGCCTTAATATATTATAAAAAATATATAAAAATGCAATGTTAAATAACGTTGTTTATCCATTCACTAGCTCTATTAAGCGATGATAGTTAGCCAAGCCACAATGCTATGGTCGCTGCCATTAACGTTAGCATGTAAGCTAACGACAACAACAATGGCGGCGATACTTTTCTAACAGGAGTGAGTGAAGGAGGAGGAGTGAAGCCTGAACAGGATATCACAGGTTCACCCTTCTCAATTCTCATTGGTTGAAAATGGCCTTGAATGAATGAATGAATGAAAACTTTATTTAACAGATTGCAGAATGGGTACAATACAGTACGGCTCAATACATACAATTGTTAAGGGGATGCAGACCTGAGAAAGACGTTTGTCTTGTTTCCATCAGGGTCCCCCATTTTCAATTCATATAGACATATATGACATACATGACATACAGATAGTCAGTACTGCTACATCTATACATTTATGACATACCAGATTTGCAAATACAGTACTGTTTGTGATACAGAAGGAGTCAAGAAAAGGGAGTATATACATTTGACGTAGAAACTGTACATTGGAGGAGGTTGGGTGGGGGGGGTTGGGTACATTGGGATATTGACAACCATACTGGGTAATTTACATTGGAGGTGGTTGGGGGGGGGGGGGGGGGGGGCGGGGGGCACACTGTATAAACAAGTAACACTGTACATTGAGGGGGGGGGGGGGAGGAGACACTGTACAAACAAACACAATTGTACATTGAACTATTGACAAAACCATACTAGGTAAATGACTGTACATTGGAGGGGGTTGGGTTAGGATATTTACAGGGGCCAGTGTTGAATTGCAGTCTCCCGTAGGTGTCCCTTGAGAGAGGTTTTGAAAGTGGGTAGTGATCCACATTCCTTTACAGCTTTGGGTAGGGCGTTCCACATTGATGTGGCATAATTGCGAAACGTGTTTAGTCCCTTATTTGAGCCGAATCTGGGTTTAACATGATTTGTGGAGCTCCCTCTGGTGTTGTGATCGTGGTATTCACTGACCTTTGGGAAGTATTTTGACATGTACATGGGTACCTTGGTCGTGTAGTGTATCTTGTAGACCAGGCCCATTGCAAGTTGTTGTACTCTGTCGTCTACTCTAAGCCATCCTAGGTTGTCAAAGTGGGCAGGGGTGAGGTGGGTTCTAGGAGTAAGGTCAAGCAGTAGTCTGACCAGTTTGTTTTGAGATGTTTGTAATTTTGTTTTTAGCGCCTTTGAGGTGCTTTGGTACCATGAGGTGCAAGCATAGTCGTAGTACCCCTGAATGAGTGCTCCTGCCAGAGTCTTCAGGGTGTTCTTGTTTACCAGAGAGGAGATCCGGTACAAGAATCGAGTTCGTTGGTTGACTTTTTTTATTACATTGGATGCCATTTTGTCACAGGAGAGATTAGCCTCTAGGATGGAACCCAGGTAGGTAATTTCATCTTTCCTTGTGACAATATTGTCACCCACTGTAACTGAGAAGCCGTCGGTCTTGCTGAGTTTGTTATTTGAACCGAAGAGAATGGACTCTGTTTTGCCCATGTGTAATGATAGTTTGTTATCAGCGAGCCATATGCAGATTCTGCCTAGTTCCGAGCTGAGGGTTTTTTCAACCTGTAACTTGTTCTTGTCAGAGACCAGCAGGGCTGAGTCGTCCGCAAACAGGAACAAGTTGCAGTCACACCTTCATGTTTGTACATCGCCATCTGTTGCTTTGGCATTGTACTACATGTATATTATTACATCAGTGTTAAACCACTGTGTGAGCGTCCCGGAGTGGATTGGAGCGGAGGAGAATTCTCGCTCCGGACGTCGCGCCGACCCATTTTAAAACCCACTCCTCGCTCACGTCAAAACCGCCCGCTCCGCTCCCCGCGCCACTCACGCTCCGATCCGCTCACATGGCCTGACACACACACACACACACACACACTAGCCTATAGCTGTTGGCCAAAAACGCCTCTCCCAGAGTTTTAAGCTAGGCTAGTGGTCCGTATCCGCTTCCATTCAATTGTGCTAAAAATATGCTAGCTTTCAGCTGAATGCACAGAGAGGGAAATTGGTATCCATCTTCTTGTTTGACTCTGGAGAAAATGGTAAGCGCTAGGGCTGCACGATTTTTGGAAATAATCTAATTGCAATTTTTCCTCACAGATATTGCGACTGCGATTAAATTTGCGATTATAATTAAAAAAAAAATAAGCAGCCCCACAGAGGTTTATTGTAAAATGCGGCTTGCATCTGGCCTACGCGGTGGGTCTTTTCGGGACACCGAGCCTGACATTTTTTCTTTTTACCTGGGAATCGATACCGGTACCCAACGGTACCTTTTTTCCCCTGTACTTTACTCTCCCTCTCTGAAGTCTAAACTTCACAACACACAATCTAAAACCCCTTACCTCCCTCTCCCAAACCGATCTTGTATCTCAATGAGACTTCCTGGTTAAATAATGTAAAAAAAAAGAAATTTAATTGCAGGCCTGGCGATTTGATAATTGCATCATTACAAATCGTGATTTCGATTAAAAATTGATTAATCGTGCAGCCCTAGTAAGCGCATTTCCCATAATGTTGGCATGTTTCCTTTAACAGAAATGAGTGAAGTTGAGGCATTCTCTATGACTAGTTGTACACAGGCTGTTAAGTTTCCGTAAATTCTGTTGATGTTTACAAGAGTCCGAGGTGTGGACCTTCTCCACGTTCAGACTGTAGTGAGATGCCCTTTTTGTTTCACACAACTCACCCGACGAGGTCGTGCATTTGGCCTTGCCGGTCCTGCAGGGGGTCTTCCCGGAGGCTGCGGTCGAGGGCGTTTCAAACAGCTTGTCCTCCATATTGGCTCTTTTTACATAGACACACGACTTCCCCAGGAGCACAATGCTGTTGAGCACCTTCAGAGTCACCATGCTGAGAAACAACACAATTTTAAAAAAGGGCAATGAAAACAGTAGAAATCCAAAAGGATAATTGCAAATCAATATCAAGGATATGGGCAAGTAAAATAATCTTTGATAAAAACAGCATTAGAAAATAACAAAATTAGTTTGAAGTAACCTAATTTCAAGCTATCCGTTTTTGTTGTCATGGATAACTTCATGGATAACTTCTGTCAGTTAACTACTGTACATGCATCGCTCCAGTGACTCTGTGCAAACATGCCAAGAAGAACATGGCAGACCCCAATAGAAAAGCAGGGAACAAAATCAACTTTTTGGTGTAACAGCCAAGGTGGCTGGTAGATTTAAAAAAGAATTATAAATAGCTTTTTAGTATATTATCTCCATGTGTTATTGTGTGTATCATGCGTTATCTCTCCACTCCATGCTATGTTAGTGCTTGTGCCAGCACAGGAGATACGATTATAAAAATAAAAGATTATATATACACATTATGTAAATCATCATCTTCCTTATCCTTTTCAATAAAATAGGCTCAGGAATCAGGATTGTTAACGCTAATTAGCCTAATCCATGTCAAAAAGAATAGCCTATAGCAAATGTAGTACACACAAGAGAGAGGGAGAAAGGCTTATGGCAGACTTCATTATTTTTAAATAATAGACAGAGAGAGAGGGGCTGAGCCCCTCCCATTCCTCACTGTTGGAGCTGGAGTGCATCATAACTATCTCCGCTAACTATCTTGTAAAAGCCAAGAAAACAAACTGCTCCACTGTGAATAGCTCCGGGGTAACTGTTTTGGGACCAGCTTGGTTAACATTAGCAGCTAACGTTAGTTTGGGTCATCGTCAGCTTGTAGGATATAATCGTTACTCGCACACACGAAAATTCTGAAAGTTGGCTCCTAATATTTTTACATGCCAGAGTGGCTGAGTAAGCTCTATAATTTATTGGCCAAAGAGGAAATCTACACACCATTGGTGCTTGGCGGGTGATTTTTAGAAACTAAATTTACTTGGCAGGAAGATTTCTGTTTGCAAGCTCAAATGTTCACATCCAATCATAGATGCCTTGATATAAGCTGTCCTTTTGGGTTTATGCTTTGCTCTTGGCCTCTGTACAATTTGAATCTAACACTATGATGCATGTAAAACACAACACAGAGAGAGAGAGAGAGAGAGAGAGTGTCAGTCACATTTAGGTCAAGACACTGTGATTCCATTCAGGCCACAGCTATTTTTAAGTTGAGGACAGGGAGGGTAAAAGATGGCAGCAGAGAGATGACAACATGGCGTTCCCAACGGTACGAGCCTGATGGGACTGGAGGACTAAAGTAAGACATATCAAAAGCCCAGCGCAGGGTTAATGTGAGGACAACTGTGTGTGTGTTTCTAAGCAACAGCCCTATGGGACAGTCAAGCGCAAACCATAAACAAGGCAGCCAGAGGACTGTGACTTCAAACCATAAACAAGGCAGCCAGAGGACTGTGACTTCAAACCATAAACAAGGCAGCCAGAGGACTGTGACTTCAAACCATAAACAAGGCAGCCAGAGGACTGTGACTTCAAACCATAAACAAGGCGGTCAGAGGACTGTGATTTCAAACCATAAACAAGGCAGCCAGAGGACTGTGACTTCAAACCATGAACAAGGCAGCCAGAGGACTGTGACTTCAAACCATAAACAAGGCGGTCAGAGGACTGTGACTTCAAATGATAAACAAGGCGGCCAGAGGACTGTGACTTCAAACCATGAACAAGGCGGTCAGAGGACTGTGACTTCAAACCATAAACAAGGCGGTCAGAGGACTGTGACATCAAATTATAAACAAGGCGGCCAGAGGACTGTGACTTCAAACCACGAACAAGGCGGTCAGAGGACTGTGACTTCAAATTATAAACAAGGCGGCCAGAGGACTGTGACTTCAAATTATAAACAAGGCAGCCAGAGGACTGTGAGTTCAAATTATAAACAAGGCAGCCAGAGGACTGTGCCTTAAAATTAGAACCAAGGCGGCCAGAGGACTGTGACTTCAAACCACGAACAAGGCAGCCAGAGGACTGACTTCAAACCACGAACAAGGCGGCCAGAGGACTGTGCCTTAAAATTAGAACCAAGGCGGCCAGAGGACTGTGACTTCAAATTATAAACAAGGCGGCCAGAGGACTGTGAGTTCAAATTATAAACAAGGCAGCCAGAGGACTGTGACTTCAAACCACGAACAAGGCAGCCAGAGGACTGTGACTTCAAACCACGAACAAGGCGGCCAGAGGACTGTGCCTTAAAATTAGAACCAAGGCGGCCAGAGGACTGTGACTTCAAATTATAAACAAGGCGGCCAGAGGACTGTGACTTCAAACCATAAACAAGGCGGCCAGAGGACTGTGACTTAAAATTAGAACCAAGGCAGCCAGAGGACTGTGACTTAAAATTAAAAACAAGGTGACTGAATGAATGAATCAAATTATAAACAAGGCGGCCAGAGAACTGTGACTTAAAATTAGAACCAAGGCAGCCAGAGGACTGTGACTTAAAATTAAAAACAAGGTGACTGAATGAATGAATGAATCAAATTATAAACAAGGCGGCCAGAGGACTGTGACTTCAAATTATAAACAAGGCAGCCAGAGGACTGTGACTTCAAATTATAAACAAGGCGGCCAGAGGACTGTGACTTCAAATTATAAACAAGGCGGCCAGAGGACTGTGACTTCAAATTATAAACAAGGCAGCCAGAGCACTGTGACTTCAAATTATAAACAAGGCAGCCAGAGGACTGTGACTTCAAATTAGAAATAAGGCGGTCAGAGGACTGTGACTTCAAAACATAAACAAGGCGGTCAGAGGAATGTGAATTTAAACCATAAACAAGGCAGCCAGAGGACTGTGACTTCAAATTATAAACAAGGCGGCCAGAGGACTGTGACTTCAAATTATAAACAAGGTGGCCAGAGGACTGTGAATTTAAGCCATAAACAAGGTGGGTGAATGAATGAATGAATGAATGAATGAATGAATGAATGAATGAATGAATGAAATTATAAACAAGGCAGCCAGAGGACTGTGACTTCAAATTATAAAAAATGCGGTCAGAGGACTGTGACTTCAAATTATGAACAAGGCAGCCAGAGGAATGTGATTTAAAATGATAAACAAGGTGGCCAGAGGAATGTGACTTCAAACCATAAACAAGGCGGCCAGAGGACTGTGACTTAAAATTAGAACCAAGGCAGCCAGAGGACTGTGACTTAAAATTAAAAACAAGGTGACTGAATGAATGAATCAAATTATAAACAAGGCGGCCAGAGAACTGTGACTTAAAATTAGAACCAAGGCAGCCAGAGGACTGTGACTTAAAATTAAAAACAAGGTGACTGAATGAATGAATGAATCAAATTATAAACAAGGCGGCCAGAGGACTGTGACTTCAAATTATAAACAAGGCAGCCAGAGGACTGTGACTTCAAATTATAAACAAGGCGGCCAGAGGACTGTGACTTCAAATTATAAACAAGGCGGCCAGAGGACTGTGACTTCAAATTATAAACAAGGCAGCCAGAGCACTGTGACTTCAAATTATAAACAAGGCGGCCAGAGGACTGTGACTTCAAATTAGAAATAAGGCGGTCAGAGGACTGTGACTTCAAAACATAAACAAGGCGGTCAGAGGAATGTGAATTTAAACCATAAACAAGGCAGCCAGAGGACTGTGACTTCAAATTATAAACAAGGCGGCCAGAGGACTGTGACTTCAAATTATAAACAAGGTGGCCAGAGGACTGTGAATTTAAGCCATAAACAAGGTGGGTGAATGAATGAATGAATGAATGAATGAATGAATGAATGAATGAATGAATGAATGAATGAAATTATAAACAAGGCAGCCAGAGGACTGTGACTTCAAATTATAAAAAATGCGGTCAGAGGACTGTGACTTCAAATTATGAACAAGGCAGCCAGAGGAATGTGATTTAAAATGATAAACAAGGTGGCCAGAGGAATGTGAATTTAAGCCATAAACAAGGTGGGTGAATGAATGAATGAATGAATGAATGAATGAATGAATGAAATTATAAACAAGGCAGCCAGAGGACTGTGACTTCAAACCATAAGCGTCCTGAGGACTGTGACTTCCAGTGTGCCTGCCAACACCTAAGCTCCTGTAACCCCTTATGGCTTCCCAGTGACCACAGCCAGTACACAGTGTGCCAGGTAGACATTTGTTTTTGGGGTTTCACAGCTCCTTTGAGCAATCTGCTTTTTGTTTCAGTTGTGTTAACGCAGAATTAATTAATTAATAGACAAATTGCCAAGAAATATTATGTTACAGGGTGTAATGTTAGAAGATTGTGAGCCCAAAAACACTACCTAAAAAATGCAAACAGTCATAGAAAAGCTTGTCGCGGTTCGCAAAGTGGCCGCTTTTACTGTGGCCACAGAGAAATAATTAACCTATGCTTTCTATTTTGTAATAACTCGACTCAGAATGATTTATACAACGGCTCAACTTTTGTCCTTTAATATTTTCCATAACATCTACTGCCTAAATCTTAGAGTGAAGGAACGCAGCGCGATGGATAGAGAGCTAGTACTAGATAAGATTCTTCCATGCTTTTGCTCAGAGCGTGGGTATCCAAGGTGATCCGCAGGTGTGTATGTGCGTTAATTTTTTTTTGCACCCGTCACTGCAGGCTGCGTGTGTGAGAGGGAGAGGGAGATACAGAGAGAAAGGCGGTGACTCGCTTGGGAAACATATCGTTGTGCGATCTGTTGTTGTGAACGTATAATGACATTTAAAAGTCTAGACCCCGAAAACACATGTTTTTCTGATTTCTTTCTCATATTCGGCACAATACGGTAAATGATACTGGATGCTGAGACCAGTATTGTAGAGTGGTATTACAACTTGGACAAGCATCTACTGTACATTTCGAAATTGAAAACAATAATCCCATTACGACAAGCATGGAAGTAAGTGGGCTGAGGTCAGGTTACATCACATTTTGGCGTTGAGATGGGTAGATCATAACAAAACGCGTCACAATAATGTAATAACTCCTATGACTTCATCACCGTCACAGACAACACAAAAAGACTAAGGGTTGATGTAAACAGAATGTTTTAATTCTTACCCAAGGTAGAAGAGGAAGAGGCAGGAGTATGAAAGTGCTCCCTGTACTTTAACTGAACTCATCACCACCCGGATAAGCTGTTGAACACAACACACCGGAATCAAGGACGGAGAAATAGACAATATATGCACAATAACATTCAGCAATTTGAACACGGTTATTTATGCTTAACTCATTCCGGGCCAACAGCGCCCTCTGCTGATGGCCCTTCCGTGCCAATGCTATATCCAATGGAGAATAGGACGTATTTCCGAGTACTTAAAACATATCAAATATAATAGCAATAGATCTAAATAACAGTGATCGTCAATGAGTTGCTTCCAGTAAACATGCACGAAAAAGATAATTTTTTCATAATAAATTTCCATTTTATACCGTGATGAATACCAATATATTTCTAGAGCGTTCGATCTCATCTCAATAAACTCCAGCAAATCGAGCTTAAATGTATTTCCTTAGAAATCGTGCCATTTGTCGCTTGATTTCAGAACCGTTTTCAAATAAACGCTAGATTATCGATATGATATGTGTCCTTATGCACGAAGAGAAGCGCGGTCTGAAAAATCGCTTCTCCGTACTTTGGTCGGCGCGAACCTTACACACACACGCGCGCGTGCGCGCTCCGATGGCGGTGATAGGAACATCCGATTACCCCAAGATTCGTAACATAAAGGCCTTACCTCACATCTGATGTCATGCAAAAAGATTAATCCAATTCGTGATCGCCATTCCAAATATCGATCGTGTCCATTGATCCAAAGTTTTTTTTATGCACAGTCCCAGCCAATCCAATCCAATGATGTGCAATACCATCCGGGAGACGATAGGCGGCGGTATTTGCCCTTTGCGAGCTCAGACCCATTCCCAATGATAACGTCAGGCTGGATGGATGAAAAATGAATGGGTATCGCTAATAAAAGAAATAACGATTAAAACCAGACTATACTCGTGATTGGCACGGAAGCGATGGCGAGTTAACCCGACTATACTCATGGTTGGCACGGAATGGGTTAATGGTGATGCATTAGGTGAGAATGCCCCTATACCAACATGTGGTCATTGGATATCAGGCGGCACTGCTGTACCAGAGGATCTCTCCAATAATAGAATACGATCCCACGAGCCATTTGTAAAATGTCAGGGAGCAAAAAGACGTACTTTTCTGTATCTATGGGACATACAGTACCGGTAGAAACATGTTAGATCTCTTTAATGAAGAAACATGTATTTATATCTCAATCACTTTTGTCCAGTGACACCAAACGAATGGACTAAAGTCAATACAGAACTATGTACTGAATGACACAAAAAAAGTTAATAATAGAATACTATATTAATAGCATTAACCCTTTCACTACCACACTACAGAAGGTTAACCTTTCACTACCACACTACAGATGGTTAACTACCACCGTAGTGTGGTAATTAAAGGGTTAACCATTTGTCGTGTGGCAGTGAAAGGGTTAACCATTTGGTAGTAGTGTGGTAGTGAAAGGCTTAATATAATCACTATCAGCAGGGAATAAGTGGTATCGGTGCATCCCTTGAGTTTGCATGCAATTACACCTTTTAAGGAATAACATCAAAAAGATGGCGGACAGGAATAGACAGACAGATAACGGCAGATAAAAGAGCGTAGTGCGTTATTCACAATGATTAGGGCCTTTCTTACCAGCACTGCGAGAGGCAGCGGGATGAAGCCCATCCTCCTGGAGACTGAGTCACTGTAATCTGTGCAAGCCTGCAAAGTGACACACAGGGACAGATTACACCATTCAACAACACACACTGTAATCTGTGCAAGCCTGCAAGGTGACACACAGGGACAGATTACACCACTCAACAACACACACTGTAATCTGAGCAAGCCTGCAAGGTGACACACAGGGACAAATTACACCACTCAACAACACACACTGTAATCTGTACAAGCCTGCAAGGTGACACACAGGGACAGATTATACCACTCAACAACACACACTGTAATCTGAGGAAGCCTGCAAGGTGACACACAGGGACAAATTACACCACTCATCAACACACACTGTAATCTGAGGAAGCCTGCAAAGTGACACACAGGGACAGATTACACCACTCAACAACACACACTGATTATCCCAGTGGGCCTAATGCAGTTTACTGTGGGCGTAATGGCGGTGGTAAAAAATAAAAAGGAGAGATGCCTACATTCTTCTGTCGGCTGCTGACGAGTTCGAAGGCCAGGCTGGCTCTGTATTCACTGTACACCTGGGAGAGACAGAATGCGCAGACTTAGAGACAGAAAAGCGACAATTAAAAGCGATATTAATATTGCTGTTCTGGCCGATGCCGATATTTACAGATGTCGATATCTCTGTATAGAAAACACTTTTTTATGATAATCAAATAAAGAGCTGATATTTTGAAACAATTTAAGACCAAAACATGTTAAATAATGTGTGTCCTGAATTCACAGTATGGATAAGCCAACCCTGAGTATTCTCACTCACTTGAGACCAAGTCACTGTATTCTGTGAACATTGTACAACAGTTCAAAACTTTAAAGTACAGTAGTAGGCCTTAAATGGCCAAAGCCAAAAGTATTGGTATTATATCGGCGGCCGATATTATATTTTGACATCGGAACGATACCGATGTGTAAACAAATTACCATATCGGCCGATATATCGTGCACCACTAATATTTTGTATAGTGTTTGGACTTTTCTTTTTACTGTATGAAGCACATTCTCAGGGGGCTCATACAGAACCAAGAATTTCACTTGTAATGTACATGTACTTTATACGTGACAAATCAAACAAACCAACAAACAACAGAACGCCAAACTGGTAACCGAGAAGCCCAGTGCATGTTTTACCATGGGGAGGTTTAACAGCATGTTTTACAAGGGGGAGGTTTAACAGAGCATGTTTTACCAGGGGGAGGTTTAACAGCATGTTTTACCATGGGGAGGTTTAACAGCATGTTTTACAAGGGGGAGGTTTAACAGAGCATGTTTTACCATGGGGAGGTTTAACAGCATGTTTTACCATGGGGAGGTTTAACAGCATGTTTTACCATGAGGAGGTTTAACAGCATGTTTTACCATGGGGAGGTTTAACAGCATGTGTTACCATGGGGAGGTTTAACAGCATGTTTTACCATGGGGAGGTTTAACAGCATGTTTTACCATGGGGAGGTTTAACAGCATGTTTTACCATGGGGAGGTTTAACAGCATGTTTTACCATGGGGAGGTTTAACAGCATGTTTTACCATGAGGAGGTTTAACAGCATGTTTTACCATGGGGAGGTTTAACAGCGCATGTTTTACCATGAGGAGGTTTAACAGTGCATGTTTTACCATGAGGAGGTTTAACAGCATGTTTTACCATGAGGAGGTTTAACAGCATGTTTTACCATGGGGAGGTTTAACAGCATGTTTTACCATGGGGAGGTTTAACAGCATGTTTTACCATGGGGAGGTTTAACAGCATGTTTTACCAGGGGGAGGTTTAACTGCATGTTTACCATGAGGAGGTTTAACAGCATGTTTTACCATGGGGAGGTTTAACAGCATGTTTTACCAGGGGGAGGTTTAACAGCATGTTTTACCATGAGGAGGTTTAACAGCATGTTTTACCAGGGGGAGGTTTAACAGTGCATGTTTTACCATGGGGAGGTTTAACTGCATGTTTTACCATGGGGAGGTTTAACAGCATGTTTTACCAGGGGGAGGTTTAACAGTGCATGTTTTACCAGGGGGAGGTTTAACAGCATGTTTTACCATGAGGAGGTTTAACAGCATGTTTTACCATGGGGAGGTTTAACAGCATGTTTTACCATGAGGAGGTTTAACAGCATGTTTTACCATGGGGAGGTTTAACTGCATGTTTTACCATGGGGAGGTTTAACTGCATGTTTTACCATGAGGAGGTTTAACAGCATGTTTTACCATGAGGAGGTTTAACAGTGCATGTTTTACCATGAGGAGGTTTAACTGCATGTTTTACAAGGGGGAGGTTTAACAGCATGTTTTACCATGAGGAGGTTTAACAGTGCATGTTTTACCATGAGGAGGTTTAACTGCATGTTTTACAAGGGGGAGGTTTAACAGCATGTTTTACCATGGGGAGGTTTAACAGCATGTTTTACCATGGGGAGGTTTAACAGCATGTTTTACCATGTGGAGGTTTAACAGCATGTTTTACCAGGGGGAGGTTTAACAGCATGTTTTACCATGGGGAGGTTTAACAGCATGTTTTACCATGAGGAGGTTTAACAGCATGTTTTACCATGAGGAGGTTTAACAGCATGTTTTACCATGGGGAGGTTTAACAGCATGTTTTACCATGGGGAGGTTTAACAGCATGTTTTACCATGGGGAGGTTTAACTGCATGTTTTACCATGAGGAGGTTTAACTGCATGTTTTACCATGGGGAGGTTTAACAGCATGTGTTACCATGGGGAGGTTTAACTGCATGTTTTACCAGGGGGAGGTTTAACAGCATGTTTACCAGGGGGAGGTTTAACAGCATGTTTTACCATGGGGAGGTTTAACAGCATGTTTTACCATGGGGAGGTTTAACTGCATGTTTTACCATGGGGAGGTTTAACAGCATGTTTTACCATGAGGAGGTTTAACAGCATGTTTTACCATGAGGAGGTTTAACAGCATGTTTTACCATGGGGAGGTTTAACAGCATGTTTTACCATGGGGAGGTTTAACAGCATGTTTTACCATGGGGAGGTTTAACAGCATGTTTTACCATGGGGAGGTTTAACTGCATGTTTTACCATGAGGAGGTTTAACTGCATGTTTTACCATGGGGAGGTTTAACAGCATGTGTTACCATGGGGAGGTTTAACTGCATGTTTTACCAGGGGGAGGTTTAACAGCATGTTTACCAGGGGGAGGTTTAACAGCATGTTTTACCATGGGGAGGTTTAACAGCATGTTTTTCCATGGGGAGGTTTAACTGCATGTTTTACCATGGGGAGGTTTAACAGCATGTTTTACCATGAGGAGGTTTAACAGCATGTTTTACCATGAGGAGGTTTAACTGCATGTTTTACCATGAGGAGGTTTAACAGCATGTTTTACCATGGGGAGGTTTAACTGCATGTTTTACCATGAGGAGGTTTAACAGCATGTTTTACCATGGGGAGGTTTAACTGCATGTTTTACCATGGGGAGGTTTAACTGTGCAACTCACTTTTTTATTTTACCTATATTTATACCAGGAAGATCAATTGAGAACAGCTTCTCATTTAACCTTCTTACTGTCTTCTACCATCATGCACTCTTCCACTAATTAATCTTCCTTGTCTATATTACTACCTATACCAATATGTCTCTACTACTATGCAAGTTTCAACACAGTTTGATGAACATTGTTACTCGGCTGAAAGAGTTGTACCCTTCCTGCTGACTTGTCGTGTAGATCTTTGAATAAAAGCGTCAGCTAAATTACTAAATGTAAATGTGTTTACAATGATGACCTGGCAAGAGGCCCCAGCAGAAGTAAAAACAAAACTAAAACTAAAACTAAAAACAAAACAAAACTGTACACATGAATCCAAGACACGCATTCAATGAGGTAAAGACAATGAAGTTAGAAACGGCCTAAATAACTACTAGCGATATATACAGTGAGGAGAAGGGGAATCAACATGTACGACAGTCAGCTAGGGACTGTTGCAGTTTCTGCTTAAACACATGGAATGATGGAAGAGCTGAACGTTTAAGGGAGTTTTGGAGAGAGTTCCAGTCATTTGTTCCAGCAAAACTAAAGGAATTCTGACCAAAGTCAGTGCGGGCCTTGGTAATAGATAGAGATCACTGAACCTCAGGCGGTAGTTGTTATGGGAAAGGTGCAGGAGGCTGGAGAGGTATTGAGGTGTCCCTAGTAGAATGTTGTAGATAGGTGGAAGCCAACGATGAAGTGGCCTAGTGTGGAGGGAGGGCCAGCCTATCAGTTTATACAGTTCACACTTTACTTTGTAATTAACTGATGTATCCCTACTTTGTAATTAACTGGTGTATTCAACCCTGCTACTGTAAAATAATATCCACTAACCATAGCGTCCTCCACTTTAATCCACAAGAGTAAACAAAGGAAGGGGATCAGAGAGATAGAGTCTGAATATTAACTTTGAGTTTCTTAAAGACATGTTACGTTATTGGTTGCTTGACTCACAGGATGTTGACAGGGGCGTATAAGCGTATTCCATTGTCCGATTGTTTTTGTCTTAATTATCCTCCCCTTCCACTCACTGTTTTCAAAACCCCTGACCCATGAAACGGTCAGCAACAACAAGTCTTGTGGGAAAGAACTTTAGACGAAGACACATTTTTCCCCCCTACGGCATTTTGCAAGGTGCATTTTGGGGCTTAGCACTGTCCTGGAGGAGTGTGATTGGTTTGAGAAAAACAAACAAGCCGGAATGTGCAATGACGAGACATTTCTCCTGTGCTGGCATTGTTTGTTCATATTGTGTATGACAGTGGTTCTCAAACTGTGGTACGCGTACCACTAGTGGTACTTGGTGGTACTGCTGGTGGTACTTGAAAACATTTCCAAAAAAGCTAAAAAAAAGATTTTTTTTTTTTTTTTTGCAGTCAGGCCACTGAACTTAGAAGCAGGCCAGGCCAGTGTTTCTGCTTGCGGCAGCGCAATAGTTAGATAATCTAAGTGGGGAACAACCAGGAGATCACTGTGACGGAGAGTAATGCAGTCTAAACAGTCATAAATCTTTAATTCAACTTCAGCCTGATCATAACCATTTATTTTTAGATTTCTTGTAATGTCAGATAAAAAATGAAATACTCCCACTTTTCTGAAAAGAGTTGGTTGAATCATTGACACATGCCTAGCCTGTAATAATCCCCCCCAGAAAAATTTACTTTGCATTTGATATATTGTAAATATTTTACTTTTTGTGTTTTCTTTAACAATAATTTGTGATGCCATCACACAAACTGGCATTTAAAGGGTAAACATTCAAAAATGTATTGAATATGTGTTTTCTTTTCTTTTTTACAATAATTTGTGATGCCCATCACAAACACTGGCATTTAAAGGGTAAAAATTCAAAAATTCCTGCACCAGAATGCAGGAAATTAAGTTTTTGTAACAAAATAATTGTGTGTGTGTGTGTGTGTGTGTGTGTGTGAGTGTGAGAGAGAATGACGGACAATTGCTTGCTGTGTGAGAGAGAGAGAGAGAGAGAGAGAGAGAGTGAGAGAGAGAGAGAGAGAGAGAAAGATAGAGAGAGAATTAAGTAAATTTGCTGAAATACAGTTGTTCTTAATTTTCTCACTTGCTATGTGAGAATGTTAGTTATTATGTTCTCAATGCCCCTTGCATTGTATGAGTTGTGTGGAAGCGTTTGCTAGTTCTAGTGCTATCCCTTTGTACATTGTGGCTGTGTCTGACAAAAGTTAACAATAAATAATGGTATTAGGAATACATTTGCCTCCTGCGTGAACTGTGCATAGCTAATAGACTGTATTTTAACGCCGGTCATATGGTGGTACTTGGAGAGCCAGCTACGTTCTCAGGTGGTACTTGGTGTAAAAAGTTTGAGAACCACTGGTGTATGAAATGACAAAGCTAAAGAAATGGTTTGATGTAAATAAGCTATCACTGAATCTGAAAAAAACTAAATTTATGATTTTTGGCAATCGAAAACTAGATGAAAATATAGTACTGACCATAGATGGAGTTGATATAGAGAGTTAATGAATTTCGTTTTCTTGGTGTGATTATGGATGATAAATTAACATGGAAATCGCACATAGCACACGTTAAAAAAAAGATGTCCAAGAGTATTTTTGTTATGAATAAAGTAAAGGATGTGTTAAGAGTATGAGGCAATGAGAACACTCTACTGCTCACTCATCTCACCTTATATCAGTTATTGTGTTGAAGTATGGGGGAATACTTATGGGACTAATATAAAACCATTATATATACTACAGAAGAGGGCTGTACGAATCACACATAAAGTGAGTTATCGAGAACACACAAATATATTATTTATTAAATCTAGAATAATTAAACTTGAAGACATGGTTAAGTTTCAAACAATGTTAATTATGTTTAGGGCAAGAAATAATACACTGCCAGAAAAACTACAAAATCTTTTTCATTTAGAAAGTGAGTTTAGTAGGAGAAAATACAATTTTAAACATCAGTTTGCACGTACCACACTTAAACAGATGTGTCCTTCAGTTATTGGTGTAAAGTTGTGGAATTCTCTCCATAGCGAGCTTAAGGGATGTAATAGTGTTTATCAATTCAAAAAAAATTATAAAAAAAAATATTTAGTCAGTATGAAAATCAAATGTGATCTGAATAGTGAGATCTTTTCTTTTTTTCTTCTTCTCTTTCTTTTATTCTTTATTCTTTATCATTATTATTATTATTTAATTTTTTCTTGTTTAACTGTGGATTGTGCGTTTCTTTTATAATGGTATAAATTATTTGTGTAAATTAGGTTGTACGCCGACCATTAAGTAAATACTTGTTAGTCTAGGAATAAGGGGCAGGTAACTATAAGATTTATTCTTCTTCCTGCTCCTTTTGTCCATGGAATGACTATTTATGATTGTGTAATGAAGAAACTATGATTGTATGATTCCATGTGGCAAATAAAAACTCTGAACTGAACTGAACAGCACTAAAACACAGAGTACAGTTAGGTCTGGCAATGTGAGACAATGGGCCTCATTCACAAAGCGATATAAGAACAGATTTCCTCTTGTTTTATTCTGTATTATAGTAGTAAGTCCTACTGTAGAACATGACATATTAGCATGACATCTCATTTAGTAATGTCAATACTGAACGACTGCGCGATTGGCTCTTGACAATCGCACAGTCGTTCAGTATTGACATTACTAAATTATTGGCTCTTGACAATCGCGCAGTCGTTCAGTATTGACATTACTACATGTAAATGAGATGTCATTCTAATATGTCATGTTCTACAGTAGGACTTACTACTATAATACCTAATAAAACATTTAAAAAAACATTAGAATAATAGAAGAATGGCTTCCGCGCTACCTGTTGAATGGATCAGCATGGTGCAGTGCAATGCCAAACCTTGCTTTATAAGGAGCTGGTGGGGCATGTCTTTATGCAAATTCAATGAATGAGAACGTGCATTTCAGTTTAAGAATGAGTGGGATTCATCAGTCAACACACCATCATTCAACAGAACGGGTTGATGAATGCGGCGGTGGCTCTTCTTATTTTTCTCTTAACAGACAGTTAAGAAAAAATATAAGAGAGAGTTAAGAGAGTATTGGTGAATGAGGCCCAATGTTATTGGCAAAATAAGAGAGCGTGTGCAGAATAGTCAAGCTAAATATCATAACCTCATAATTCTGATCTCAAAATTGACATGGTAACATTAAAAGCATTCAACACTATATGCACTCAAGTTCGACACTGTTTGATGGGGTGACAGTGGCTCAGAAGGTAGAGCAGTTGTCTGGTAATCCGGAGGTTCCCGGTTAGATTCCTGCTCCTCCCAGGCAGTGTGTCGAAGTGTCCTTGAGCAAGACACTTAACTCCTAACTGCTCCCGATGAGCAGGTTGGCACCTTGCATGGTTGCCACCACGTCGGTGTGAGTGAATGAATAAAATGTGAGGAACAAATTGTAAAGCGCTTGGAATAAAAGCTCTATATAAATGCACCATTTACCAATGTTAGTTGCCCTTAGCTGCCAGAGTTGTACCCTTCCTGCTGTTGTACAGAACTTGTAAGTCGCTTTGGATAAAAGAGTCAACTAAATGACTAAATGTAAAAGGGGTTGGTGGTGAATTCAACTGTGACCGCGTCCCCGACCTCCAAGAACCTTGGTGTTGTCCTCGACGACCAGTTGAACTTCTCCGCTCATGTCACAGCGACAACCACAACCTGCAGATTACTCCTGAGCAACGTCAGAAGGATCCGCCCCTTTCTGACAAAAGAAGCGACCCAACACCTCATCCAATCAACAGTCATCTCCCGCCTCAACTACTGCAACGCACTGCTTGCTGGCCTCCTGGCCACTGCCACCAAGCCTCTTCAACTCATTCAGAATTATTTTACCTTTATTTTACCAGGTAGTCACTTGAGATCAAAGATCTCTTTTTCGAGCAAGACCTGGCCAAAATGGCAGCAAAAACAAAAACAAACATACAAAAATACACAAAACACAGACAGAGACATAAAAGGCAAAGTGGGGCAAGGGGATACATGCAGCGGCCCGCCTGATCTCAAACCTACCGAAGTCAGCCCATGTCACCCCACTTCTCAGGGACCTGCACTGGCTCCCCATGGCCGCACGAATCCGCTTCAAGGCCCTCGACCTAGCATATCATGCGGCGAAGGGAACGGCTCCCGCCTACCTCCGGTCAATGGTCTCTAACTACACACCCTCAAGACCCCTTCTGGCCGCCTCAGACCTACTCCTATCCGAGCTCCGGGAGGGTCATCAAAAAGAAGTCGCCTATTCTCGGTCCTTGCCCCACAATGGTGGAACGAACTTCCCACCACAGTTAGGACAGCCGAAACCAGTCCAATCTTTCGCCGTCGACTAAAAACGCACTTCTTCAATCATTATCTGTAATGAAATTAAATGGAAAAAAATAACTCTAAACCTAACTAACCTTATTGTCATGCACTTGTCCTAATATACTAACCTACACTATAGCACTCAACACGTTGATGAACATTGTTACTCAGCTGATAGAGTTGTACCCTTCCTGCTGTCTTGTTGTACAAAACTTGTAAGTCGCTTTGGATAAAAGCGTCAGCTAAATGACCAAATGTAAATGTAAATGTAAATGGTGAGAAAGCCCACCTCTACAGTGATGGTGAGATTCTGGTATTGGGTTATTTTGCTGTGTTTTAAATTAGGAGGTGGGATGCAGTGTGTGTGTTTGGGGGGGGGGTGGCTATGGCACGCTATGGAGAGGCATGGCACAATGTGGACAGCTGGCTAAACACTGAAATGCTATTTCTGCTGCTTAAACCACCATGAAATCTAGTGAAGAAGACCAACTGCAAAATGATCCCTCAGACGTGAAGGAAGCAGAGCCCTCTCTGAAGAGCCCTCTCTTTTCTCTCCCCGCCCACATATCTCACCCACCAACAGGGTTTTGGGGTCAAATGCATTCCTTGTGTATTTATGTTCCAGGATGAATTGAACATATTTCACCGAATAGGTAAATCATACCTTGGGGAACAATTGATTTCCAAAACATAATTTTGTCACTTCAAAAGACTGTAAACGAGACTCCGCCTTCCAACCACAAGCGTGGGATCCTCACCTCTGCGTTGATGTCGTTGAACTTGGTGATGAAGGCGTGCTTGATGACGTCCACAGCGATCTCAGAGGTGATGACCATGAAGACGTCCGGGAACAACACCCAGAGGTGGTCTGGGGAACAACGACCACAAGACATTACATTACAAAGATTAACACAGCAAGAATGCCCTGGGTTCGATAACCCACTTGGGGACCGGGTTGCCAGGTACCCAGGTGGGGTATCTCCCGGGCCTTTCCATGTGGAGTTTGCATGTTCTCCCTGTGCTCGTAAGGGTCACCCCCCCCCCCAAAAAAGAGATAAACCCAATGGAAAAACATGCAGAACAGATCGCTAATGCTGTCGCGTTACTGACGAAGACAGACAGGAGCATTTGGATTGGTCCCCGGGGGCGGCCCCACGCCACAGCCCGTGTCTGCTCCCGGCTGCCCTTGGGGAGAAGGACGATGGGGTGGGTCAAACGCAGAGAGGCATTTCATCTGCGACCCAATGCATCCATGTGTGTGTTCCTGTGTGTCGCCCATCTTACATGCGTGTGCTGCTGCATGACAATTAAAGACTTCTTCTATCACGCCGTTGGAATAAGACACTTCAAATCTGATCATATTTAGACATCTGCTTATCTGCCAATAAAGGCTATTATTATTTTAATCTATATTCATATTGCTCTTTATAGCATCTTGATTGTTCTTTTTATACATATCTGTATGAGTTGGTGCATTGCTGTTTGAGCTTTTATATTTTGCCTTGATATACTGCATATATACAGTATATACTGTATAACGCGCATCTGTTCTTTGACTGCTGTGACTGATTACTAGAGCAGCATGTCATCCTGCATTACATTACAGCCGACACCACAAGACAACATGCATCTCATTTAGTAGAGCCCGAGGCCAACTTATATGAGTCAGTACTACACAATTGGCAATTATAACACAGATATTTCTCGTTTCCATAGTCTGGATTTCAGAATTCCAGGATTCACTGGGCTGATGATGTCATTTTGATATAGTAAATTCCATGTTGGTATTCGCCCAGGCTCTATGATATGTATGTTGTTTCATAGCTTACATTGTACTTATATTGTACTTTTGGACATACAGTAGTTCAACATACTGCATAGCTTATATTGTACTTAGGAAATAGCCGAAATGCAATGATTCATCTTGAGGTGATATGCATTACTGGTTGGTGTGTAATAAAAAGAAAAACATTAGCCATTTAAAATTCCTATATGATTGCTATATTAAATCTGTGAAGTGTTTATTCGATACATTATGAAAAGTAGTAAACGGGTACCTGGGTTCCACGAGAACTGCTCCATATTCCTGAGGCAAACGATGAGCAGGAGTACATAGTTTGTGAAGCGTTCTTTGATATCTGGGGGGAAACATTGCAATTTCAATGCTGCCCGTAAGTATATTGTGGAAAAACAATCTCGACAATATAGTGTAGTTACAGTGGGGCCAGGCACAGCTTGCTAAATAGGAGATTGTCAGAGATGTGGAGAGAGAGAGTGGAGAATGGGAAATGATTAAGGCTTATTTTTCTCTCCTGTCATTTGTATAGAATGACAGCAACAGAGATGGAAAGATGCTGCTGCCTTGGGGCCACAGAAGCCAGTGGTCCAGAATGCATTGCATCCATAGCAGTGCGTCTCCAAATCCACCTACTGTATCAGAACAAACCGCCCTGATTACAGCTGCAAGAAGCTTTAATTTTAACCTCATGTTTGCTGGGAATTTTAACTAGTTTTGAATGTACAGTTTATGGCAGATGTTATAAGAGAATATGCCTAGGCTACTGTATTGTATGTCATCACTAAACACCAGTGTTATGATCTGGGAGTTGCTATTAGTTAAGATAAGATAAGATTGATAAGAATTTGAACTTGGAACTTTTATTCCTTTATTGATCCCTTTGCAGCATTGGGAAGGTACAGGTATGAGCAAGGTAATAGTAGAAAGACATAAATATAGGCAATCAAATTTGATCTGAATATAAAAAATACGAGGAGAAAAAAAAGAAAAAAAGAAATAACTTACCACTATTGGACATCTGAAAGAGGTTGTTTTTCTCAAACTTCTTAAACACGCTTCCTTTGATCTCCACAAACTGTAAGATGAGGGAAATGTTAGAACATCTATTAACGATGCATGAAATAAGAAAAACATGTTGCAATTTCATCTGAAGAAGCGTGTGTGCCCGTGTATGTGCATGTGTCTGTATATGTGTGTGTCTGTGTGTGTGTGTGCTTGTGCGTGTGTGTCTGTATGTGTGTGTGTGTCTGTGTATGTGCGTGTTACTCACGTTGTTGGACATCATGATGGTGAGCAGGGACTTGTTGTGTGAGTTGAAGGCTACGTTGAGGGTGGAGGCCTGGACCATGATAAGAATGGCATGGAGGACTGAGACAGATAGAAGCTCAGGAAGGCACCAAGTGTATTTGACATGCTATACACCATATAACTAAACTTAAAAGATGCTGTAAGCGGTATTTGTATTTATTATTATTATTTTTAATAAGTAAGTGTTAAATAGCTCTACATTCCGACAGCCATCACAGAGTGTTTGGTGAGTAACATGGGTCTCCCAGTCCCTCCACTCTGCAGTAAACACAAAATAAATGTTCTGTTATCCCTTCTCACTTTATCCAATCAGGAGAGAGAACCCTAGATAGTTTGACTTATTACAATAAATCTTATCAAACCAAACTTGCTGGCAGATTATTTTACTTGTTTCAAGCACATATGTTTTTATTTCTTATTTCTGTCAGACCATTTTTGCAGTGTGGAGTACTCTCTCCTGATTGGATAAAGTGAGAAACGGGATACCATAAAATCTATTTTCTGTTTACCGCAGAGCGGAGGGACTGGGAGACCCACGACCAAAACACTATATCAGTGATGGTTGTCGGAATGTAGAGCTATTATATTAACAAAGATAATTCCATCCCAAGATCACATAGATTTAAATACTTTCAAATCAGGAGCTACGTAGTCTCAAAGCACGGGGGCACAGAGGAACCACCCACATCCATAATAGAAAGACTTACGAGGAACAATATGGTGGGAAGAGGACAATTATCCAAGTTTTATGATGTGTTGTTATCAGGATCGGAAGAGAGCTCTTTGAGCAGTTTGCGGGCATGGGAGAGGGACATGGGGGTAGAAATAGCAGAAGAGAACTGGGAACAAGCATGTGAGATGTCACAGACACTTTCAATTAATACCAGATGTAAACTCCTACAATATAAGTGGATACATAGAGTATATATGACACCAGAGAAATTACACAAGTTTTATCCCATGATCCCGGATGAATGTACTAGGTGTGGGGTAGAGGTGGGGACCCTGTACCACTGTATGTGGGAATGTGAGAAGATACAGGAATATTGGAAGGAGATATTGGAACTCATATTGGAGATGACAGAGATAGAAATCCCGACCGATCCTAAGTTATGTATACTACACTTATACCCGGAGAAGTTCCCAGCTTATATTAGAAAGAGGAAATTGATTAATTTTTGTTTGTTACAGGCCAAGAGAGTGATAGCTTTGAACTGGAAGGAGATACAGAGACCAGGAGCTAAACAGTGGTTAAAGGAAGTGTCAGAAAACTTAGCAATGGAGAAACTAACATACATACAGAAGGGAAAAACAGAGCAGTTTGAAAGGACATGGACATCGTTTATACACTTCCTGGAAAATGTAAGAATCTAAAGGAGAGAGATAGGAAACATGAAAGGTAAGGGAGAGGAAAGGGAAAATGGGAGAAAGGTTTAGGGGAAGAAAAAATAAATAAAGAAGAAAAGTGGATGGAGGTAGAGAAGCCGAAGGACAGTTGTTTATTTTTATCTTTATTTGGTTTTTTTTAATTCATTTTATGTTATTTTATTAGTGTATCTTGTATTGTATTTTTATATTGGTTTATTTTTTATTTTTGTGCTGATATTTCCGTGATTTCTTGTACTGTAGGTAATTTAAAGGAGAGCTATTTTGCTGTTTCTTTCACGGTGTGGGAACTTTTACACAGTTCCTGTGAGTCTATGGAACACCTCTGAAAGGTTTGGAAAAAAAAATAAAAATAAAAAAAGGAAAATAGGAAGATCATTGTTCTATATTTCTAATCAGGTACTGAAAAGCAGCAGTGTTCTACCTCAGGATCTTGGGACATATTAAGGCGGGGCTCCTACCACTGTGTGGCCTGGGGCCAAATGCCACACCGTCTGCCACATTATTAGGTGGTTGAGGAATCTGACATTGAGAGTCGGAGACGTGGAGCCTGTAGATAGGAATCCACATAGCTGGGGGACGGTACTGGACACTGAGGAAGGCCATTTAGAAAATAGTTCCCCTTTAACGATTAACAATTAAGCATCAACAATAATTGTTTCTATGGTAATATGTCTGCGGATAGGTCAATTGTGTTGTAATTAGGGAAGGGAGGGGATTGAAGGGTGTCTTTTTATTTTTGTCATGTGCTGTTGTTTGTATATATACATATGTATGTTTGTGTAAAAGAAAAAATGTACAATAAAAACATTGTTTAAAAAATAAAATAAAAAGAAATCCACTTACGGCACCTTTAAATAAGACATCACTGCCGCCTCAGAGGCTCCAGTATAGTACTGGTCCACATTATAAAATAAAAAAAATAACCCACCCGGAGGCTTATGCTGCGTGGTGGAGGAGGAGTAGGGAAATAACTACTATTCTAATAAAAACTATTCCAATTACCGCGTTCACACAGAAAAGCAGCGGGGTTGGTCGGGCTGAATTCATAATGAGAATGAGAGAGAATTTCTTATGCACATCTTATTCCTATGTGCAAATTAAGGTTTTAAGTCGGCACTGCACTTTGCACCTTTGCACTTAGGGGTAGAATATAATTTATGTCTTGCATAAGAAATGTCTAATCCTCATGTCCTGCCTCTAGAACGCGGACAGAACTGTCCTGGATGCACAGGAGGAGCATAGCGTCACTGCCAGATAAAAAACACTTATCTCCAAAACGTTCACTTTGCAGGAATTCGGGAAAAACAGCCTCATTTTCAGATTAACATGTATTTAGTTTCATAGGTCCTAGGTCCATAAGGGAACCATGTAAACATTAATGTAACCCAAAAAAATTATAATGACCAAAATGGGAGATAAGTGGTTTTCATCCGAGAGTGATGATATGTGAATTCTTAAAATGGGTGGCATTCCCCTTTAAAGCCCTACATCAACACATGTTATATCACTGTGCTGAGCTGTAGACTCAGTAGAGCACAAGGATACAAACATAGAAGACAGCCATGAAGAAGTGAGGGATCACTCCTATACTGTCCCTCTTCCTCTCCCTGGGCTCCGTGGCTGTCCAGTACAGAGCGTCCAGGATGTCCTGGCCGAAGGACGAGAACAAGCGGTCTGCCACCTAACAGGAGGGGGGACATGGTAGGACGTAGGACATTAAGCACATGTATGGTCTGCCACCTAACAGGAGGGAGGGCATGATAGGACTCAGGACATTAAGCACATGTATGGTCTGCCACCTAACAGGAGGGAGGGCATGATAGGACTCAGGACATTAAGCACATGTATGGTCTGCCACCTAACAGGAGAGGGGACATGACAGGACTCAGGACATTAACTCATTGGACGCCAGACCCGAGATAAGTCGGGTTAACTCGCCATGCTTTGGACGCCAGACCCGAGATATCCCGTTTTTCGATATTTGTATTCATTATTCATCCAGGGACCTTGGTGTTACCATAGGGAATGAGTCTGAGATCGCCAAAGTGCAATACCGGCCGCATCCAGCTAGACGGCGGTATCGAGCACCCTTTGGACCTTATATCTTGGCCTGTGCAACGGTCAAATGTCTCCGGGCGCACTTTTCTGGGTCGGGCGGGTATAGCGGTTCTCCCGATTGCATTGAAGCGTGTCAAATACCCCCGATCCATATGTTGTAGTGGGTTATGTCATGGACCAGATGGAGATCAGATGGCGATCAAACAATTGGAATATTATTTTTGGAATACTCCCGATCACAGGTAGGGACTATCTGACGTCAATTCTAGCTTGATCGTGCAATGTTATTATACCGATCCAGCTGATCAGCGTTTTTAGTGTTCAATACGAATGCCGTTACTGGCAATCAAATCATCAGAAACGCCCCCCCCCCCCCCCCCCCCCCCTTTCATGCATTCATGATGAAACATAATACCTATTATATACATTTGATTTGGGAATAGTAGCGTGTCCAGGCAAGAAACGGCAACGGTTATAGTAGAATTAACGTATAAGGCTATAACTCAGCCTTTCGGGAATTACCCCAGACCACTCTAAAACTATACTTATATTCACCATGGTATAACACGGGAACGTATGGATGAAACAATTAATTCTTTTTCACATATTGAACGATAGATAGTATTGTATCCATAGCTATAATATAGAATATATAGCTCTACAAACAAGGTGACGCACTCCTATCTTTAAAGCGTGGCATTGCTACAACGGGACCCGTCTAATCCCTGGCGCTGAATGAGTTAAGGACATGGTCTGCCACCTAACATGAGGGGGGAAATGATAGAATGTAGGACATTAAGCACATGTATGGTCTGCCACCTAACATGAGGGGGAAATGAAAGAATGTAGGACATTAAGCACATGTATGGTCTGCCACCTAACATGAGGGGGAAATGAAAGAATGTAGGACATTAAGCACATGTATGGTCTGCCACCTAACAGGAGGGGGGACATGATAGAATGTAGGACATTAAGCGTGTATGGTCTGCCACCTAAAAAGAGAGGAGACATGATGGAATGTAGGACATAAAGCACATGTATGGTCTGCCACCTACAGTAACAGGAGAGGGGACCAGCTTGTACAGACAGGAGCTTGACTCCATTGACTTTGCAGACTTAGTTTGTGGCCAACTAGCTGGAGCTAGAATGAGGAACAGCACGGCCATTTTGGATAATCATGCCGAATTAACGCCGGTACACACATTACAAAAACCTTTGTAAAACACAAGTTTTCTGTGGGATTGTTATCAACTAGATAAGACTTCAGGCTATGGAACCATTGTTTTCCAGCTCCTACCTCTCAGCTGGAACTCAAAAACAGGCATCTGGCAAGCAAACAAAACTTTTACTTCAGTGTGTTCAAACCTCTGTAACTATTTCATTAGCACTCAGAGTGATTCTTTTTTTGTGGAAGACGGTTCAGAATGTTTCCTTTCTAAAGAGGCAATACTCCTGCATGTGCTATAAGTATAAAGTATAATAAATCGCTAATTACTTTGGGTATGCAATCGTCAGGCGTGTTATGCAAAACTAGCCCCATTTTTTACTGATGCATAAGTAGTTAACCCTTTCACTACCACATTATATAAGGTTAACCCTTTCACTACCACACTACAGAGTTAACCGCTGAGTGGTGGGCGGCATGGTGGTGTAGTGGTTAACACTGTCGCCTCACAGGAAGAAGGTCCTGGGTTCGATTCTCACTTGGGGGCCAGGTTGCCAGGTACCCAGGTGGGGTATCTCCCGGGCCTTTCTGTGTGGAGTTTGCATGTTCTCCCCGTGCTCACAAGGGGTTCCCCTCCAGAAAAAGAGATAAAACATACAGAACAGATCACACATGCGGCCCCATGCCACAACCCATGTCTGCTCCCGGCTGCCCTTGGGGGGGGAAGTACAACGGGATGTAGCATGGTAGTGAAAGGGTTAACATTAAGTAGTGTGGTAGTGAAGGGGTTAAGCACAGGTCAAGAGATATTGGAACTAGGGTTGCTCGATATTGGCTTTTTTACCGATACCGATATTGTCCAACTCTTAATTTCCGATATCAACCGATATCAACCGATACCGATATATAAACAAACTTGAACTTGTATTTGGTCGTCTAAAAAGGCAAAAATATTTTAAGAATATATTTCCATCTGAGATGCAGGTGGATCTGTAGCTCTGATCGGTCACATCTATATTATAGTCTATTACCGATCATGTAGTTCTGTTTGTCCTCCCGAGGTCACGGCTGACGCTCTGGGATTATAATTATACTCTTGGGTTTGGTCTTCCAAGCTCAGACAGCAGCGCTTGTGCAGTTCTTCTTTCTCTTCGCTCCCTTTTTAAATGGCATGTTCGGGGATGGGATTACATGGGCTATCAAGTGAAATTCCTCTTCTGTGCACACAAAACAACTGGCCTTCATGCCAGCGGCCGTCAGGCTCCACAACCGTGGGCTGGGAGAACTGACGGCGGCAGAACTCCAGAACTACCAGGAATGTCTGACCACTAAGTGTGTCTGACTCTTAACCACCTAACCTGCACAGTCTACAACATATTGTAACGTATAATATAACTGATAGGGCATACAGACCCTCATCTGCACCGCTGATTACTTTCTAATTATTCAGAGTTAATTATATTGTTTACACCTTTTTTTATATTCAGATCCAATTGTATTGCCTATATTTATGTATACTGTACCTGTACCTCCCCCCTCTCCCCCATGCTGCTATGAAGCCTGAATCTCCCTAAGGGGATCAATAAAGAAATATCTTATCTATGGTATTTCCGGGGTGTTAATTATGCTAATAGCAAATGCCTAAGAAGGGGGGGGGGGGGGGGGGGGGGTTAAGAACACTTCATGAATCAGATGTTGATTACTTACTACGAGAATGTTCATACAGTATATGAGGCCCAATGTCAATCATTTTATTCCCTTCATAAACTGCTGTCAAATCCATCTCGTCTCAGTTGATCCAGTGTAATTTAGCTCAAGTTTTTCCTCGTGCTCCGACTTGAAAAGCGTGACGATTACATGTCATAATTTGTAGACGTGAAGTGACTGTTACGTAAAGTGACATGATCAACAATAAAAACAAAAGAGCATGGGTTAAGAGACCGGGCCAGTGTTGCAATGGACACATTTTCTTGGTGAACACATGTCCAAACAAGCATACAATAATACATAGTACTACAACTGCAGTAGGGCTGGGCGATATGGAAAAAAATCATATCGCGATAACGATATGATAATTTTATTTTATTTCTCGATATCGATAATTATCGAATTGTTATAAGTATACATTTTTTTTTTTTTTTTTTTTTTTTTTTTAACAACAGATTTATGTTTATTTTGCAGCAATTCTTTGTCGTTGCCGCCATCTTTAGTGTTACATCCCCTCACACTCCAGTTCTCAGGCTGCAGCTGGTTTAAAAGCTAAAGTAAACCGGCTTCTCTGCTGGCTGTGGCTCCAGAGGAGTTGAACAGTTCTGGCTCTGTTCGTTTATTTTCGATCTTTTGGCGCTTTTTTGGTGGACAAACCACCGCACATGTGCACTGTGACTCGTGACTGGAGTCTAGTTCTGCTAGCACACATAGACTACTGTGTACAGACGGTTTCAAAATGTATTTTAAATTAGAAAGCAAACAAAATAAATGGACAAGAGAAAAATAAATCTCAATTTGGTCAGTATTGTCATTTGGACAAGCAAAGCCATTACTTTAAGTTGCAGGCAAGAAAGACAAGTCTGTCCACTGCCCTGTTGCAGGTCACAAAAAAAAAAAAAAAAAAAAAAAAAAACGATTTTCTTTTATTTCGATATTCGATATCGATTATTAAAATATATCGCGATATTTATCGTTATCGTTATATCGCCCAGCCCTAAACTGCAGTATGATGATCCGATTATGATGATGACCAAAATACAACATAATCAGACCAGTGTTGAGTGTTATATTAGTGTTTACATGGGCCATGCTTTCCCAGAATTCATAACCAGGGCCAGAATTCCCAGAGCCACATTAAGATCAGTCACAGTGATGAGTGTAAACACAGTCAGAGGGACATTCTGTCAGGTCAGGTTAGATTTTAATTGAGTGATTCCTTCCCTCGCCCTGAGTAAACGTGCAAGTAATTTTGAGCTTGACAGTCGAGAGGGGAATCCTTCCCCACACATACAGTACATACCCTGCAGTACATGGATTCATACGTGAAATCATCAGATGGGAATGAGACGCGCGTTTCAACTCGATCGTTAAAGATACTGTGAACGTGACCTCTTCTCATTACCACAATGACAAATAAAACTGCCTGATCTCAAACCTACCGAAGTCGGCCCATGTCACCCCACTTCTTAGGGACCTGCACTGGCTCCCCATTGCTGCACGAATCCGCTTCAAGGCCCTCGACCTAGCATACCGTGCGGCAAAGGGAACCGCTCCCGCCTACCTCCGGTCAATGGTCTCTAACTACACACCCTCAAGACCCCTACGCTCTGCATCTTCTGGCCGCCTCAGACCTACTCCTATCCAAGCTCCGGGAGGGTCATCAAAGAGAAGTCGCCTATTCTCAGTCCTTGCCCCACAATGGTGGAATGAACTACCCACCCCAGTTAGGACAGCCGAATCACGTCCAATCTTTCGCCGTCGACTAAAGACGCACTTCTTCAACCATTATCTGAATTAAAAAAAAAAAAGAAAAAAAAAAAAAAAGAAAAAAAAAAAAAAATCTAACCCTAACTAACCGTACTGTCATGCACTTGTCCTAATAAACTAACCTACACTGTAGCACTCAACACTTTGATGAACATTGTTGCTCAGCTGATAGAGTTGTGCCCTTCCTGATGGCTTGTCGTACAGAACTTGTAAGTCGCTTTGGATAAAAGCGTCAGCTAAATGACTAAATGTAAATGTAAATGTTCATGAAGTCACGCATGCAGCGATACCCTTTGCAATACAACAATGTTGTCATGTGCGGCACAGTGTTTCTGATTTAGCAGCTAAATGGGTCATTTCAGTGCTGAAGCCTAGAACCAGGCTTTGCTTCCCATTTCCTATTTTAGACCCATTTCCACTGTGGTTTAGTTTTTTGTTTTGGAGAAGGAATAAACCCAGATGATGGATTTCCAAGCAGTGGAGGCATCCTTTCGAGCAGTGAGGTTCCACCAATGGTGTACGAGAAAGCAACGAATTTGAATTTATCATAAATGTCCACTGTGTGGGTGAACACTACGGTAATTACAGTATACAAGGATGCAACTACTAACTGTACAATATTACAACTGTACAATCACAGTATATATATATGTGACTAAAAATACTGGGTGGACAGTAGCCTATTTATTGTAAAATAACTTATTTATTAACTGTAATTATTATTATATATTAACTCATTCAGCGCCAGAGCGATATGCCCGATATAGGTCTAGTACGCCACCGCTTTAATCAATGGGGGGACTGCGAGATTTGCGAGTGCTTAAAATATATCTTAAATTATAGCTATGGGTCTAATACACCCGTCGATTATCAGTGAGTTGCTTCCAGTCAACATGTGCAAAACGGATTGTTTTTTCATCGGTACATTTCCGTTTTATACCGTTTGGAATATGAATATGAGGGGTAGGTTGCTCTATAAGCCTTCGGCTTCAAACCTATAGTTTTCGTTTGTTTATTTGTGAAAAATTTCGAAAAATTATTTGTTAGTTTATTTATTTGTATTTGTAAACATTAGAAATAAAATAATTCATTCAAATAATTCATTCATTCAATATAGTTGGAGTGCTTCTGTGTAATTCCAGGAAAAGACGCGATAATGGCGTTTTAGTGGAATACACTAAACACGTTGTCATTTTTCGCCTGATTATCGAATCTTCCTGAAATCAACGCTAGATCATCATTATTATCCTTCCTCGTGCAAGAATGAAAAGAGCCTCGTAGCGCGAGTTGGAGTGCAATACCAGCTGGAAGGCGTAGGCGGCGGTATTTGCCCTTTTGCGAGCTCAGACCCATTCCCAATGATAACATCAGGCTGGATGGATGAAAATGAATGGATATCGCTAATAAAAGAAATAATGATTAAAACCCGACTATACTCGTGATTGGCGCTCAAGCGATGGCGAGTTAACCCGACTATCATCGTGACTGGCGCTGAATGAGTTAACGATCAATGGACATGTTTTTTTTTTGTGCAGATCGTTCCGTTGGAAGAAAATGTAACACTGTGCGGACAACGCCTCTACTTCCTCAGGTGCCTAAGGAAGTTCCAAGTCAGTCAGAAGATCCTTAGGAACTTCTACTCATGTACAATAGAGAGCATCCTGACTGGCAACATCACCTCCTGGTTTGGGAATAGCACTGCACAAGACCGTAGCAGACTACAAAGAGTGACACGTTCAGCCGAACGCACAATTGGAGGGGGGCTTCCCACCCTCCAGAACATTTACAACAAGCGGTGCAGGGGGAAGGCTAAGAGAATTATTAAGGACTCGAGCCACCCGAACAACTGCCTCTTTGAACTGCTGCGGTCAGGCAAGCGATACCGGAGTCTTAAGGCGAGCACAGAAAGACTCAGAAGAAGCTTCTATCCCCAGGCCATCAGGCTGCTAAACGAACAATAAACAATATGCAACAACCATCAAATGCACACAGCACACACACCCACACTCACTTAAACAAACAACACACTGCAGCACCCACTCTCCACACTTTAGATCACACAAACACACTTTATATTTATTGATAAAGGATTTGCACTACAACTCGTACACCTACTGTAAATTGTACCTAAATTGCACCTCATCCCATTTCTGCCTTGCACTATATAGTATTGTATATTAGTACACTGCATAGTATTGTGTATTGTATATTATATGGTAACTCAGTTACGTCTATTCTGCATCGAACATTGTACATATGTCTATACTGAACACTGTGACCTCATTTTTTTACCTCATTTTTTTACTTCTAATTTACATACTATACTATGTTATTTTATTTCATACTTATCTTATCTTGTCTTGCACAGTCTCTGGAGCGTAACAGTAAGAAGCATTTTGTATAAAAGTATTCTGTACTTCTGTATGACAACTATTAAAGAAACTTGAAACTTGAAACTATTGCAATAAGGGGCAGGACCTGATCAGCATTGATTCTTCCTATTCCTTTTCGGACAAAATAATGTTTGGTTTATTATTTTTATCTTACTTTATAATAATTGTTTTGTCTTTTCGCAGCAAATTATCTTTATATTTATTGTTTGAAATAAATCATTCATTCATTAATTTATATGAGTACAGTCTCAGTGTGTTGTGGACACACTGCATCACACTGAAGCGGTATAAGACGCTGAGCATTACCTCCAGCATGTTGTAGATGATGTAGAGCTTGATGACGGACTGGCCTCGGATCAGATGGTACATCATGGAGTAGTCCACGTAGTGCATCATGGTGTAGCTCAGCACCAGGATCAGCGCCTTCAGGACGTCACACACCTGGGCCGGCTGGAGCAGCCGCGAGCCGCTGAGCGGAGAGAGGCAGATCACGTACGTTTAATCCACACGCACGACGCTCGCAAACACATCACGCATGCATAATATACCCACGAGCAACACGCTAATAAAGATGTCAAAATGTAGCGCTGATGTCAGATGATCATCTCCAAATAATATGTCAGATTAATCATTTAGAATTATTATCGTTTTATTATTGTACAGTGGGTTTTGGATGAGATTCATCTGACAGCAACTACACACTTTTGCAAAACCCCTGGTGGCATACATTCATAAAGTGGGGTCTTAGAAGCCAATGCAAGGAGTGCCATAGTAGTTCTAGTCTTCTTGGTTTGAATGGTGAGACTTTTCGATGGCTATTTATTCACCCCATGCAGATAAATGGCAGAGCATTCGTCACACAGCAGTGCAAGTGGTGTTAGGTGAATAAGACGAATTGAATATAAATACAGGAAGAGTTGTCACATAAAAGCATGCAGAGTCTATAAGTACACGTCACTTTCAAACGCATGTTGCATTCGTAATGGGTGGCAATGGTAGCGGCTTAAGAGGATATTCGGGGAGGACTGACAAATCCATAGGCTTGGTAATTTAAATGTTTCTGTGGAGAGGGTTAAGAGGAGAGTGCAGAGAGAGGGAAAGGGAGAGTAACACACAGAGAAAGAAAGAGACAGAGAAAGAAAGAGAGAGAGAGAGAGAGAGAGAGAGAGAGAGAGAGAGAGAGAGAGAGAGAGAGAGAGAGAGAGAGAGAGATTACCTCTAAGAAGACATGTAGTTTCCATGTCATCTACACAGGACTAGTCTATATGATATGACAAGATATCAACCACAGTTATGTCTAGGTATAAAAGATCAGTTTCAATACCTTCAGCCACAGTAGTTTAGCAGGATGTTCATGTTTTAGACATAATGCATCTTCATCAGGGGTTAATGCATTCAGACAGTGGTAAAGAAACACTACTTTGCCGACATGAAAACTGAGCCTCACTTATATAAATAAATCCCCAGCAAATACACCTCTAGATCTAGTGTACAAGAAACACAGAGACACAAATTAACTAATCTAATGGCAGTCAGCAAAGTGCACTTACTGCATCCAATGATTCATCTTTTATCATGACTAACAGGGCTTATTCCTTACAGCCAATCTCCCTACAAACACGAGAGGAGAATAAACCACTTATTTGAATGACTAAACTACCGGCAGCTGAAAAGAGAAGGCTGTCAAGGTGTTGATGATATTTCAGCTAATTTTACAAGCAGCATACATTGACTTCAGGGTGAGAGGGGGGAGAGAGGAGGGTGTCAACAAGGCGTGCAGCAAGTGTCTCACTCGCTTCCTGATCGGTGTGCAGTTGAGCACGGAGTTGTGGAAGGAGATGGAACGGAACTGAAATCCGTATTCCGTTATCACACAAGATGACTGGCTTAAAGCTCCTACAAGGAGGATTTTCAACAATATACATCAGTGTCAGATTGGTTGCAATACCTTGGTATAATTACAGCAAACAAATGAGACTATTAGCTCAGACGAAAAACTCTGTTTTAGGTTTTCAGATTTCTTTAAAAAAAAAGAAAAATGATCTATAAGTTGATGATAAGTTGGTAAGTGTTGTGTACATTCATAGTTAAAGATAGAGGTTGAGTACCTTCTTAAGATATATCACATCCACACTCCCAAGTGATATGGATTGACTCTACAACTGCAACATGGGCTGTCCAAAATATGAGGAATTATTGATATGATTATTCTTCACAATGGTTCAATCGGTAGCCCAATTCCAATCAGAACCTATTTCCCATAAACCCTGCCGCTTATTGTTGGAAGGATATTTTTCCATCAAAATCCTCCTAGTGTCTTTAATAAATAACTAAATAAACGATTGTTCCTATACTCAAACAGAACCATAGTTCTAGTCTTACACGCTCTCTCTTGAGGACATGGCTCCATCTAGTGGTCACATGTGATGTGCCGGCAGCAATTTGGGAGAGGTTGGCGTCAATATGGGCCAGGTGTTTCTCTTGAGGTCATAACAGGACACTGCTGCGGTTATTAGATTCAATACACAGTAGTCAGAGCTGGTGCTCTCCTGCCCTGTTAGCAGGTGCCAAGCCCTCTGCCACACTCAGAGGCTTAGCCAAAAACAACCGCCTGATATGAGAGCGAGAGAGAACACTCACAGGAGAGAAAGAGGGAAAGAGCAAGAGAGCTAGTGCACATGAGGGTGGAGGAGAGGGAACATTTGTCTGAGTACGTGGGAGAACTGTGTGGGTGTCTAGTGTTTAAGGTCAGTCCAGCTTTAGTAACATGCAGACAGGCATGTAAAGGACACGCATCAGCCAAGCCCACAGCAGGCTACAGTCATCAGCACTAGAGGGTACTACTGCAGTCATCAGCACTAGAGAGAGTACTACTACAGTCATCAGCACTAGAGAGAGTACTACTACAGTCATCAGCACTAGAGAGAGTACTACTACAGTCATCAGCACTAGAGAGAGAGTACTACTAGTCATCAGCACTAGAGAGAGTACTACTACAGTCATCAGCACTAGAGAGAGTACTACTACAGTCATCAGCACTAGAGAGAGAGTACTACTACAGTCATCAGCACTAGAGAGAGAGTACTACTACAGTCATCAGCACTATAGAGAGAGTACTACTACAGTCATCAGCACTAGAGAGAGTACTACTACAGTCATCAGCACTAGGCAGAGAGTACTACTACAGTCATCAGCACTAGAGAGAGAGTACTACTACAGTCATCAGCACTAGAGAGAGTACTACTACAGTCATCAGCACTGGAGAGAGTACTACTACAGTCATCAGCACTAGAGAGAGAGTACTACTACAGTCATCAGCACTAGAGAGAGAGAGTACTACTGCAGTCATCAGCACTAGAGAGTACTACTACAGTCATCAGCACTAGAGAGAGAGTACTACTACAGTCATCAGCACTAGAGAGAGTACTACTACAGTCATCAGCACTAGAGAGAGAGTACTACTACAGTCATCAGCACTGGAGAGAGTACTACTACAGTCATCAGCACTAGAGAGAGAGTACTACTGCAGTCATCAGCACTAGAGAGTACTACTACAGTCATCAGCACTAGAGAGAGTACTACTGCAGTCATCAGCACTAGAGAGAGTACTACTGCAGTCATCAGCACTAGAGAGAGTACTACTACAGTCATCAGCACTAGAGAGAGTACTACTGCAGTCATCAGCACTAGAGAGAGAGTACTACTACAGTCATCAGCACTAGAGAGTACTACTGCAGTCATCAGCACTAGAGAGTACTACTACAGTCATCAGCACTAGAGAGAGTACTACTACAGTCATCAGCACTAGAGAGAGTACTACTACAGTCATCAGCACTAGAGAGAGTACTACTACAGTCATCAGCACTAGAGAGAGTACTACTGCAGTCATCAGCACTAGAGAGAGAGTACTACTACAGTCATCAGCACTAGAGAGAGTACTACTACAGTCATCAGCACTAGAGAGAGGGTACTACTACAGTCATCAGCACTAGAGAGAGTACTACTACAGTCATCAGCACTAGAGAGAGTACTACTAGTCATCAGCACTAGAGAGAGTACTACTGCAGTCATCAGCACTAGAGAGTACTACTGCAGTCATCAGCACTAGAGAGAGAGAGTACTACTACAGTCATCAGCACTAGAGAGAGAGAGTACTACTGCAGTCATCAGCACTAGAGAGAGTACTACTGCAGTCATCAGCACTAGAGAGAGAGTACTACTACAGTCATCAGCACTAGAGAGTACTACTACAGTCATCAGCACTAGAGAGAGTACTACTACAGTCATCAGCACTAGAGAGTACTACTACAGTCATCAGCACTAGAGAGAGTACTACTACAGTCATCAGCACTAGAGAGAGTACTACTACAGTCATCAGCACTAGAGAGAGTACTACTGCAGTCATCAGCACTAGAGAGAGAGAGTACTACTACAGTCATCAGCACTAGAGAGAGTACTACTACAGTCATCAGCACTAGAGAGTACTACTGCAGTCATCAGCACTAGAGAGAGTACTACTACAGTCATCAGCACTAGAGAGTACTACTGCAGTCATCAGCACTAGAGAGTACTACTACAGTCATCAGCACTAGAAAGTACTACTACAGTCATCAGCACTAGACATTTACATTTACATTTAGTCATTTAGCTGACGCTTTTATCCAAAGCGACTTACAAGTTCTGTACGACAAGCCATCAGGAAGGAGTACTAGAGTACTAGAGTACTAGAGTACTACTGCAGTCATCAGCACTAGAGAGAGTACTACTACAGTCATCAGCACTAGAGAGAGAGTACTACTACAGTCATCAGCACTAGAGAGAGTACTACTGCAGTCATCAGCACTAGAGAGAGTACTACTACAGTCATCAGCACTAGAGAGAGTACTACTACAGTCATCAGCACTAGAGAGACAGAGTACTACTACAGTCATCAGCACTAGAGAGACTACTACTACAGTCATCAGCACTAGAGAGAGAGTACTACTACAGTCATCAGCACTATAGAGAGTACTACTGCAGTAGGGATTGGTACCTTCCACATTTGAACCGATACCGGTACCTGTGAATCGATACCGGTACCCAACGGTACCTTTTTTCAGTACTTTAGTCTCAAGAAATGTAATTTACCTACCTCAGTTGTAAAAAAAAATCCAAACTTCAAATAACTACAATTTCGACAGTTTTCGGCTTGTCATTGCTCCGACTGCTTTGTTGTTGAATCAAGTCAAATCCTAGGTAAGCATATATTGTGCGTGTGAACGTTGACATGAAAAAAAAAAAGTAAAAAAAAAAAAAAAAAAAAAGTAAAAAAAAAAAAAATTTAATACATTTTTATTTTTTTTTTGGTTTCTCACTTGATTCGATACTCGGTAGTACCGACGTGTTTCGGTTCGGTACCTCAAAAGTACCGAATTCGGTACCCATCCCTATACTGCAGTCATCAGCACTAGAGAGAGTACTACTGCAGTCATCAGCACTAGAGAGAGTACTACTACAGTCATCAGCACTAGAGAGAGTACTACTACAGTCATCAGCACTAGAGAGAGTACTACTACAGTCATCAGCACTAGAGAGAGTACTACTACAGTCATCAGCACTAGAGAGAGTACTACTACAGTCATCAGCACTAGAGAGAGTACTACTACAGTCATCAGCACTAGAGAGAGTACTACTACAGTCATCAGCACTAGATAGAGTACTACTACAGTCATCAGCACTAGAGAGAGTACTACTACAGTCATCAGCACTAGGCAGAGTCATAACAGTCATAGCGGTCTATAGATATTTTGCCACCTGCATTATTTGATCTTTGATTATTTTTTTTATTTTTATTTTTTTTTCCTTCTATTCAAGAGGAATATAATAATAATAATAATAATAATAATAATAATAATAATAATAATAATAATAATAATAATAATAATAATAATAATAATAATAATAATAATAATAATAATAATAATAATAATAGAGAATGTTCAATCATTAGCAAGGAATTGCAGTTGCATTTTTTAATGAAAGGGAAGTGACCCAGTCTAACCCTGATGAGCACTGATTGAAAATGTTCAATCAGTTCAAATACTTTAATTATAACTAAATATGTGTTTAGTAGTGTACAGTTAGCCCTACGTTGTTGACAGTGGCCTTTAGTTGACGTTGCTTCTAAAAAAGGTAGAAACTCTAGATACAAAGATATTAGTCAGCGAAAAGGTCTGGACTCTGGTGAAGATAGTTATAGCAACAGCGTTGAACCAGAAATAAAGTCTGAGTGAAGATTGAGTCATAGCGACAGCATTGAACCAGAAACCAGAAATGCCTGTGTGCTCCGGTGATCTTTCCCCTACTTCACTGTAAAGATGTCCTCAAAGGTGTCCGATCTAATAGTAGCCCTGATGTTCATGAGGACCGGATAGACGCTGGGAGCAAAGCCATCTGCCGTTGTGCCATCTCTCCCCCCCCCCCCCCAGCATGTGCAACACACACACACACAGATATATGGCCTGTAGTCGCAAAGCTGCAGGAACAGGCTCCGTTACTGTAGCCTGTGCAAAGCAGTGTTAAATCCTCTAGTCCGTTACATCTCTTCCCGTTACTCACACTTATAGTAACCTTACGTTACAGTGAGCTACGCTTCACTCCAGCCGCTGCTGTGTCATTCACACTTCACTTAAAACCTCTACAGCTGGAGAACTAGCGGCTGCAGAACTCGAGAACTGTTAGGAATGTCTGATCACTAAGTGTGTCTGCCTCTTAACCACAATGTATGACATATATCATGCCAGTTAGGGTACTTTGTGTATACTTTTTACTTTTACTGTTACTCATAGCATATATTCAGATTCAAATGATATATTGCCTATATTTATTGTAACTAGGGATGCTCGATATTGGCTTTTTTACCGATACCGATATACCGATATTGTCCAACTCTTAATTTCCGATACCAATATCAACCGATACCGATATATGCAGGGTTCCCCCCCCCCAAAAAACGGAATAATTTCAGGTAATTAACATTACATATGTCTTGTTGTGTAATTAGCATAACATTATGCATACTTTTGACAATAAATAAAATCAGAATTTGTTCTTACTTGCTTGCCTGGGTAAATAAATGTTATAGAAATTTACAAAAAATGTAAATTAAAAAATTTAAAACAGATACCGATATTTTCCGATATCACATTTGAATGCCAATATCGGCCGATAATATCGGTAGGCCGATAATATCGGACATCCCTAATTGTAACGTATAATAATATAACCGATAGGTCATACAGACCCTCATCTGCACCTTTGTTTACACTGTTTATTTTTTCTCATATTTCTATATTCGGATCTAAATTGTATTGCCTATATTTATGTCTTTCTATTATTACCCTACCCATACCTGTACCTACCCTCCCCCCTCCCGCTATGATGCCCAGATGTCCTCAAGTGGATCAATAAAGGATGTAGGAGAGAGGAGGAGAGGAGGAGAGGAGGAGAGGAGGAGAGGAGATACAGAATCTATCCACCACAACCATAAATGTTTGTGAGCCCTTTTAAGAAAACCCCATAAGCCGGTTCCTCTCAGCCACTGCCGACAAAGAAACTTGAATAATGCCTCCATTGGTGGAGCTGAGCATCGCAGCAGAGCGCCACAGTGGGGAGAGGCTGTCAGCTTGTGTTACAGTCTCATTACAGGTGATGGTGACGCATGGAGGTTCAAGCGCCTTGGCACCGTCTCTCTCGAGGCCCCCGCTAGCTTGACAGTGATGCAGCGTGTGATGAATCCAGCTCAAAGCTACACATTATTAACAACAAACACCATGGAGATGGGAGGGACATTTCTAAAGCGTGTGTGGAGTGTAGGGAGCATTGGGAGATTGGTGAGCGTACCTGCTTCTTTTGCAGTAGGGGCATGTGTGCGCCCTGCAGACAGGGAGGCATGGGGAGAAGAAGAGTATAATGTCTCGACATCATGTTCTAACCATGTTGTCTTTGGGTCGTCAGTGAGACAGGGACACGGCCCTGTTAAGAGGTGGACTTGACAGTAAGTCGAGGCCCTATGCGAGACCAGGATAACGAGGATGCGACGAGTCCCCCGACATTCTCACAGAGGAACGTCAGCACTGGGAGACAACGCTGCTTCTTCCGACGCTGGGCTTTGTCTCCCAGTGATATAGGGGGCTGTTTTAGGACGACATTGACCCCTCCTGGTCCTCGTTATATAGACGCATGTCAGGTTTGGGAGACCGGATGAAGTCAACGTCTGGTTCAAACGTTGGTACAAAAGGCATATTGGAGCCAATCCAGTAATGCCATACGTTTCAGATTCAAATCAAGTACTCAAACGTAACTTATTTTTTAAACGCCAAACTTCATCCTTTATGAAGGCACGATTCGGTGGATCTGTGCATCACTGCTTTTGTTGGCATGCTGTGTGTCAGTTTTCTGCACAATATCAGTTTTGGTTGGCATGCGTTATTTAGTCAGACCCTCCAGGATTTTGCGATTGCAAGAATGAATGCAAATTCAACCAAACCCTGCAATATTTGCGACAGCTTGCAAATTTGAATATTTCCGCAGATAATGTTCCAGCTGCTCACAATTTTCTGGTTCTTAACGTTACCTTGCAACATTGTAGTGACAATCTTCATTTGACAGTCACTTTTCAACCAGGAGATGCGTTGTGAGGAGGACTGGAAGTAACTAAACTAGGCTACAACAAAACAAGTCTGCGCAAGGAGGCAACTGCTTTGAACTGCCCTGTTCAGAACAGTGTTTTGTATCCAGATATGTCCAGATGTCCATATGAGTCTTGAGTGACCACTTGTGATCAGATTTCGTTCCCCCACTCAATATGCAAATAAACATGTAGGGAGTAGTACACCGACATCACTAAATCTGCACGCAAATGACGTAATGTAATAGAGCAAGTGTAACACGCACACTGTTCCATTACCATTTAATTTAAAAAAGATATATCGCTAAATAAAAATAAAATTATAAAATCATGGACTTGCCATTTTCACAAATTCCCGCAATAAAACACATGCACTTTTGCAAAAATCGCATTGCACTTTTTGAGAAGAACTGCACTGCAAAATCAAGCATTTTGGGTTGCAATAATCACAGACAAACTCAGCAAAATCCTGGTGGGTCTGTGTATTTCTGTTCATTCCATTGGTGTACTATTGATAAATGGGTCATCTTGTTGTGTGTGTGTGCGTGTGTGTGTGTGTGTGTGTGTGTGTGTGTGTGTGTGTGTGTGTGTGTGGTCAGACCTGAGGCCACAGCAGGGCAGAGTGAGGACTGTGTGTGTGTGTGTGGTCAGACCTCAGGCCACAGCAGGGCAGAATGAGGACTGTGTGTGTGCGTGTGCGTGTGTGTGTGTGTGTGTGTGTGGTCAGACCTGAGGCCACAGCAGGGCAGAATGAGGACTGTGTGTGTGCGTGTGCGTGTGTGTGTGTGTGTGTGTGTGGTCAGACCTGAGGCCACAGCAGGGCAGGGTCAGGACTCTCAGCAGCGCCAGCAGCACTCTGAGGGGCAGCAGGGTGAAGACGTACAGGAAGGCGTCCACACACAGGAAGAAGCCGAACATCATCAACTGGAAACACATTACAACCATAAATATATCAATATCTGGTTAACATATTACAACAATATATCAACATATTACAACAATATATCAACATATTACAACAATATATCAATATCTGGTTAAGATATTACAACAATATATCAACATATTACAACAATATAATATCAACATATTACAACAATATATCAATATCTGGTTAACATATTACAACAATATATCAACATATTACAACAATATATCAACATATTACAACAATATATGAATATCTGGTCAAACTAACAAATAGTTAAAGGGGAAGTCATCCATTCTAGACAATATTGTTGATATTAGCATGTGCACACGATACGTCGGCATTTGCCAGATTTGCCGTCCCTGTCGCTCCCATTGCCCCCTTACCCCCTGGAGTCTATGAGGAACTAGCCAAGATGAGCAGCATTCTCTATATTTCATTTATATTACCCTGCCTGAACCTGTACCTCCCCTCCCTGCATTTCCCCAAAATTATTAATAAAGGAACATCTTATCTTAAAATATAAAGAAATGGACTCATTGTGTGTGTGTGTGTGTGTGTGTGTGTGTGCGTGCGTGCGTGTGTGTGCGTGTGTGTGAAAATGATAACAATAAATTGTAAAGGCCTAAGTAAACAATATTTTAAAAGCACTTTTCTCAAGAAATGTTGGCAAGTGCTTAACAACACAAAGAACTGCAGTAGAAATCAGATCATCAGGGTTGAAGAAATAGTACAGAACAACAACAGAGTAGCCTAAAATACAGATACTGTAAGATAATATAGTTATGAACACAGGAATAAACCCTAAAGAAATTAAACAGAAAAATATTATAAAAAGTCTTGCTCATGAGTGTTTTCGTGACATGATTTAAAAGATACAAGTAGTGTGAATGCGATAGAAATACGATGTGCCATTTCATCATCGCTCCATGTTACACAAGTTCCCAGAGAACACATTCTGGTACCTTTGAGCTGATAACTAGGTCAACTGTTGCACAACTGTTCTGTTGTGTTACTACATTACCAACTATATGGACTATATGAGCAAATTCATACTGAAACATTAAAGGGTATAGGGCCAGGGTTAGAAAAAAAAATGTTTTGTATTTCGGGGGCACCGAATTTTTATGATGAAAATTAACATAAAGATTATAAAACATTGTCAACACTTTTTTCGTCTTCGTCCCTATGTTTGATAACGTAATGTTAATGTCTCCATATATAGGGCTCTACGCTAACCTTTTTCCCAAGGAGCACATGTGCTCCTAAATAAAATTTAAATAAATAAAGATTTAGGAGCACACAAAGAAATTTAGAAGCACAGTGAAAATTGTTCAAGTAACAGAGTTTATTAACAAACAATTTATTACATGCATATTATACTGTGCGTGTGCATACTAGGGATGGGCGTGAGTAATCGTTACTCGTAGCTATGAGAAAAATCTAAAAAAATAAATCGAAATTATTAATAATTTTTATGTAAAAAAAATATACCTGTAACATTTTTCATTTTTTTTTACATATTTTTTCACATGTATGTGTAAGATTATAACTGTTTGTTGGTTTCCTTAAACATATATATGTGAATGAACAAAAATAAGTAAAACAAATACATTTAAATTAAAATTCAAATCAAATATTTCTCTTTTTTCTTTTTTCTTTTCGAGTAATACACGATCACTCGAGTATAGCATGCGATCAATCGATCTGGATTTTTCTTTAAAATGCCCATCCCTAGTGCATACTAAGGGTTAAACATCTGTGCAAAGTGTCAGGGGTTTTTCTTACCCCCCTTAACTGATTTTCGAGGGCATTTGGTCCATTTTCGAGGGCATTTTGCCCCAAGCCCCCCTTAATTTCGAACCCTGGTATAGGGAGTAGCCGGTACCGGCACATGCCAAGGAGCCTACCGGGCCCTACGTGCACCTCTCCCAAAATGGCAGGACTGCAAGCTCTGTGATTGGCCTACATGCAAATCACAGTTCATTTCCGCTTTTACAGTAAGTACCTTGCTCATTATAATGTTGATGAGGCCATGCAAAATAAATGGTTTGGTTCCGGTTGACGACCGACCCTGCCGATTTAGGTGCAACCCAAATGTATTTTTTTTAACAATAAAGTTTAGTTAAATCTTAGTCAAAAAGTGCAGTCCATGTCAATAATGAGAATATATAAAAAGCAAGTATTTCACAATATTTGCACAGCTCTCTGACGTCAGGATATTTAGTGAGTAGTATTTAGGGGTGGCATTTTTAATACTACTACCTTTGTACATTGTACTTTTGTAGTACATTGTCTTTGTATTTTTAACCTTTAGTATTATGGATATTAAACATGCTGGCAGAGTACCGTACATGCATCCATGTTGTCGTGAACATTTTAATTAAATAAAGAAATTCCCTATCCATAGTCGCCATGGGAAAAAATTAAATAAATTCCCTACCTACCCATGGCCTTAACTGACAACCAACAGGAACCAAACAATTTATTTTGTTAGGCCTGAGGGATTAGCAAAAAGAGGTTGCGTGGAACTATAAAGGCAGGAACTACCGCAGTGTAAGAACCAACGTGGAAGATCTAATTCAGCCTTTTGCCTCAATTAGGCTATATTGTTAGCCTACGTACAGTATGTCCCCAGTGAGAGTTTTACCTCTAACCTAAACTTTGCAGTGCAAAATTAATTCCACACCAAGATATATGCGATAGGTTGACTAAGGTTAGAACAAGACTAAGTCGAGAGAAGCTCCTGCACCCTGACCTCTGTTCGGAGAAGAGGTCTCTGTTCGGAGAAGAGGTCTCTGTTCGGAGAAGAGGTCTCTGTTCGGAGAAGAGGTCTCTGTTCAGAGAAGAGGTCTCTGTTCGGAGAGAGGTCTCTGTTCAAAGAAGAGGTCTCTGTTCAGAGAAGAGGTCTCTGTTCAAAGAAGAGGTCTCTGTTCGGAGAAGAGGTCTCTGTTCAAAGAAGAGGTCTCTGTTCAAAGAAGAGGTCTCTGTTCAAAGAAGAGGTCTCTGTTCGGAGAAGAGGTCTCGGTTCGGAGAAGAGGTCTCTGTTCGGAGAAGAGGTCTCTGTTCGGAGAAGAGGTCTCTGTTCGGAGAAGAGGTCTCTGTTCGGAGAAGGTCTCTGTTCGGAGAAGAGGTCTCTGTTCAAAGAAGAGGTCTCTGTTCGGAGAAGAGGTCTCTGTTCGGAGAAGAGGTCTCTGTTCGGAGAAGAGGTCTCTGTTCAAAGAAGAGGTCTCTGTTCAAAGAAGAGGTCTCTGTTCAAAGAAGAGGTCTCTGTTCAAAGAAGAGGTCTCTGTTCAAAGAAGAGAAGAGGTCTCTGTTCAAAGAAGAGGTCTCTGTTCGGAGAAGAGGTCTCTGTTCAGAGAAGAGAAGAGGTCTCTGTTCAGAGAAGAGGTCTCTGTTCAGAGAAGAGAAGAGGTCTCTGTTCGGAGAAGCAGTGGCGTCGCGTGGGTAAAATAACAGGGGAAGCCAAAAAAAAATGTTTTAAAAAGAAATTATTCAATATTTTTATTAACATTTTTTTTTTTTTTTTTTAAGTCAAGCAGTCACCATGTACACTACAGTATGGCTCGGCGGCCAGTCAAACTTTATTTTTATTTATTTAACAGATTGCAGAATTGGTACAATACAGTACGGCTCAATACACACAATTGTATAAGGGGATGCAGATCTGGGCCCTATTCCCCGTACCTGGTTCAACTAAGTCGATCAAGAGGGCCATTATCCAGCTTCAGTTAACCCGATGTTTGAAGCCGGGATTTTCATGTTCCTCGAAGGTGGATTCAGTCTCGTTAACTAGAACCAGACTTGAGACCCAGGATAAGTGCGCGCGGCCGCTTCAGTTGAAAAGCCATCACGTATCGATAGCAGAGATCCTGATCTTTTAACGGCATTGATTGATTAATTGATTTAAAACTTTATTAACAGATTGCATTACGGCTCAATCGCCTCGCCGACAAGTTAAATGCGTTATCTATAGGCTAATTTTAAGTCCCTCATTACCCCAATCAATCAGATTATATTTCTTTAAACTTGCCTGCTGGCAGTAGGTTTATGGAATGGATAATCAAATGAGATCTTGCTAGCGAAAATAATTAGTTAAACTGTTATACGGAATAAGCACACGGCTCTCTTACCCATTGATTGATGTATGGTGGATCTTTTACTTATCTACACTGTGGTGTAACGGTGTCTGCTTTTGACTTTCACACAAGCGGCCCGGGTTCGAATCCCACTTCTCCTAGTCTTTTCCTTCTTTTTGCAATGTAGGAATAATTCAATTTGGTGCACGTTGAGAGCTATATAAAGAATGACATCATCAATGCATGTAGATTTATAATATTTTAACTTAAAACTAGGCTACTTCTGCGTATAATCATTAATATTATATTCCAAAAAATTATATTGGAAACACGGGGTTTCGAACACCGGTCGCCAGGATTGTGCACTGCCACTACCGCTGCGCCACTGTGCCAGATGGGATAAATTCATTGTTTATACATTAATGAACGAGAGACCCGTGTTTAGAATATTCTTTATTTTGAATGAAGTTTTATCTCTTTATTCTCATTCATTAATGTGACGTCAACGGCTCATTCAATTTCTCAAATCCGTCAAACAGCGCATCTCATCAGACATTTTAATCCCAGTTACAATATCACACAAAATCCACAATCCACGCATAGACACTTCAATTTTATGCTTGAATGAAACAAAATCCAGGCGCTCCTCTCCTTCCTTGCTCCTCATCCACAGCGGAGAATATGAAAGGAATCAGAGCCAAACGAGCGATAGGTTTCAATCATTAAGGATATCCCCGTGGGATTCACATTTGCAATGCTGCGCGTTGTTAAAATAACCACATAATGTGTACATCGCACCGAGCGAGCGCCACGGTATATAACGTGCATTATTTAGGACAAAGTGAATTTAGTATCAGCATTTTAGGTCTATTTTACATTTCAAAAGCCCCCTCTGGAAGAATGGAGCACAAAAACGTAATTCAGAATGGTATAATGCAGATCGTAGACTGTGGGAATAATTTCAGGAAACGGGCTGTCACTTCTTTGCGGGGGCGTGGCTATGGTTCATCCGGCTAACTTGAACTTAAACCCTGCTCTCGACCAGGCTCAAACTTTTTGATCTGTTGTCATGGTGATTTAGACAATCCAGCTTCGGGGAATGGGAAAGTCCGGCTTAAGTCAGACTTGACCGAAAGTTATCCGGCTAACTCAGTTATCCAGGTACGGGGAACGGGGCCCAGAGAAAGATGTTTGTCTTGTTTACATCAGGGTCATTAATACTGCTGGAGCATTGGTTCATTTTTGGTCCGATTTTACCTTGCACGATTTTGCGCGCCGCGTGGGAGCAAATTCGAGACACATATTCGGTTGCAAAAAGGTGTCACACGGTCTCCTCTATGGCCATTAATATTTTCACACGGATCGGAATCACGGCGCGCCCGTGGGACACTTTTCCGTTTTGGCGAGTTTATTCCACGCTTTCGGCGTTCCTTTTCTAAGCATTTTCGGGACTACATGTGAATGAGTAAAAGTTGCGGGACGCCCAGATGTTTCCACGATAGAAAGCTTGCGTAGATCCCATAATAGGCTCACTTAATACAGCGTTTTTAAAATCACGCAACATTTTCAGGGTCGCAAGCCGACCTTTTCCCCTCGTTTTCGATGATGGAAGTGATTTAGGAAAAGCTTCGGCACGCCGAGAGGTACCCGTGGATTTAATCTCGCGAGGATCTGGGCAATATTCGGCCCGTGGGAGCAGTCACAGGTTAATACAATTTTCAGAGTGCAGAGGGGAGGTGTGCAGAGGGGATGCCAGACTAATTATTCTGCTCACAGCCCCGTTTTAAACTTTTAAGGTGTGGCAGTCAGCTCGAATCTGATTGGCTAGTATCGGTTTTGGACTCTACATACATGAATCACATGGTTGAGGCTGGAGAAAGACACCTACCCCCTGCCTCTCCTCTAGCTGCAGTGAGCATAGTGAGTCTGACAGTGTGTTAGAGAGAGTGAGAAGGAGAAGAGGGAGACATTTATGAAAAAAAAAAAAAAAAATTATAACAGATGAAAAAGAATGTAAACTATATTAAAAAAATTATATATATATATATATATATTTTTTTCATATTTCATATTTGATATTAATTCATATTGGCTTCCATAAGGATTCGCCACTGCGGAGAAGGTCTCTGTTCGGAGAAGAGAAGAGGTCTCTGTTCGGAGAAGAGGTCTCTGTTCAGAGAAGAGGTCTCTGTTCAGAGAAGAGAAGAGGTCTCTGTTCGGAGAAGGTCTCTGTTCAGAGAAGAGGTGTAATGGAAATGTTATCTATGTCCATCTGTGTTTAAATCTCTGTACAGCTTGACTAGTTTAATATAGGTCAACTAGTATAACAGCTCAGACACTAGGAGACAGTCTGACTGTCTCTTTAACAACGACCAAGGTTGGGGAGAGATGACATTTGGCCTATCTCTTCCAGTCCTAGTGTGAGCCATATCAAGGCCATAGCTAATCTTTGTTATGACTCCCTAACTAGTAGGGGTGGGAATCACCAGAGGCCTCACGATACGATACTATCACGATACTTGAGTCACGATACGATAGTATTGCGATACTAAATATATTGCGATATGCTGAGTATTGCTATATTAATATTGCAATATATCGCAATTTATTACCTTTTTTCAACTGCAAAGTAAAACTTTGTCAGCATGTTTTATCTAATAAAATAAAGTTCAGTCTGTTCATCTCACTTCAATCATTTGTATTGCAGAACATGGTATTTTGTACTATTTTCTCAAGCAGACACTGTCATCTGTGTTGCATGTACCTGATAAACTGAACTGTTTGTATTACAGTCATATTCCAACTTAACTGAATACACACGTGTGTGCATGTGTGTGGACTACTGTACTATTACAGGTATTGAAATGAACAATGCAACTTCCTTATACAAAATAATTTATTTTGATAAATAATTAAATATTGATACTTGGTGTCCCTCTATCGACGCTTGTGTACACTTGGTCTCTGTTCGGAGAAGAGGTCTCTGTTCAGGGAAGAGGTGGCTTCCGTCCCAATCGCTCTCTGACATCAAGGTCACCTAACCATCCCTCCCCCTAACTGGCTGGTGTGTAACCCTGTCTCCACCTGCAACTGCTCCCCCGGCTACATTCTCAGCTACACTGGCAAAATCACTACATGTAGGCTATGCCTTTTTTTTTGTCATTGTCATATTATGTCATTATTATTAGCGCTTCTACTGTACATTTTGTTCCGATTTGTCTTTTTGTATGTCTTTCACTGCTTTTGTGGACCCCAGGAAGACTAGACTGCTACAGTATCAGTAAATAGGGAGCATGTAAGAAAGCTACACTAAACACTGTAAAATAAATAAAAATGTGTATGGATTTGAAAATAAATGCAAATGGGAAACTCCTTCTAGATCCTGTCTCTATAGCAACTGAGGATTTTACACGACCTCTGAAATAACTAAAGAACACTGAAGGATATACAGTCCTAGGCTCGTCTCATAGTGAAGACTGAAGCATAATTTGCAGCGAGAGCCTAGACCAACAAACGTGTGAAACTAAAAGAATACCACAACAAAACACCGAAACCGAAAGTCTGAACAGAGCCGTCACATACCCTCTCAAATAAGAGATGCCGTAGCAAAGTCATTTTAGAATATAAGAGATCAAAAAGAGACTGTTCACGTATAAGCTGATGAACCTTTATTCTTACATACTCCCCCCACTAAGAAAACACAACCACAGCAGGAAACTATTGGTGGGGGTTGGCCGGTGGGTTTAAGGAAGTCACAAGCTTCCCTTTCATTGGTGGAACATTGGAGACTCTGCTGCCGGGGGCCCCTCTCAGATACCTACGGGGCCCCTCTCAGATCCCTAGGACACTGATGCAGAAGGTTAATTCGGTCCGTCCGTTTGCACACATTCCTCAGCTCCCCAGGGACCTGACTGATTAGAGTGCAGAGATCGACTTATGTAGTGATAGATTTGTGCCACTTTCTCTGATCTAGGAGGGGATGTATATGGACGACATGCAAAGATGTAGGCTAGGCTTTGACCATTTTGTATGCGTCATTGTGAATTATCAATTTGAGGCCTGGCTTTAGATTATATAAACTGATATTTTTGACAAAAATGCAAAACAGTACGGTGTTATAGGCTTAGGTTAGATATATATTTGCATATTTTAGGTGACAGGTGACAAGACCAGTACATTCCTTGTCGGCAATTCATACAAATCTAAGCTTTATGTTTCAATCACACCACCTAGTGGCTGAAGAGGAGAACAGCAAAAACAAAAGTTAACCATCATGAAGCTATACAACAGAATATAATCTGCAATCTATCTCGTGTCCTGGCAACAGAGACTAAACTGGCCTGATCTACTACACCTAGTCGCTGAGCCAGTCATGGTTTCAGGGAGTGAGAGCACACCGACAAACTCATAACGATCACACATAGAAGGGTCACGTTCAGTTATCTGCAGCTGTGACTGTATCTGTTAACTCAAGCTAATATTGCCAGACAAATGCTGTGGTTCCGTTTGCTGTTCGAAAATCCAACTGTCGATTGAACCTGGTCTAATGTTACTGTACATGTTCGAACTGTAATGATGTGATCAAATTCTAAATTGATACGAATTCAATCTTCCTTCCTGATGTGCTGCTTCTCCGTCTCTCTCTCTCTCTCTCTCTCTCTGCCAAGAGGCTTGACTGACACAGAACACAGAGCTCATCCCATGGGCACAACACTCGCTACAGGAGCTATGTCCACCATTACCAATAGAAGGATGTCTGTCATCAGACCAATCATGACATTCTTCAAATGAGTGCGTTCAAAGGTTCAATAGACTGTAATAATAGCTGTGTTGGTAATTGTGGAGGTGCCTGCCAGTAGCTCTCTCTCTCTCTGGTGCCTGCCCAGGGGCAACACGCAACTATAACTATCCAAACCGTTGACAATAATTGTTTTGGGATCGCTTGCGATTATGAAAGGACATTGAGATTGAATTACTTAGAACAAATTCTTGTTTACTTTGGATTCTGTCTAACTTGATTTGGGGGGAAAAGTGCCCTGTTCCGTTATGGAGAAGCCCAGGAAAACAGTGAGGAAATGACACAAGCTGATGAAGATGGCTAGAGACAGTCTGTAATCTGTATGTCCTGTATTCAAGTACTTTTGGAAGAAAAAAATCCCCTCCTCAGTTACAGTACCCTAATCACTCCAGAAATGATCATGAAATGACCTGGGGAATGGTTCATAATCAGAGATTATACATTACAAGCCGTTCATGAAAACCAATGTCCAAGTTTAATTTGACAAATTGTTGGAAGACATTGTGAGTTTTATACACAGAAACAAATTTGATTTGCCAAAGTGGTGCTTCTTGGGTAACTCTCCGAAGGGAGCCCTATACTGTACCTTCTCCAGCTCCCTGGGAATCCGCATGCAAGTGTACACTCTCTCTCTGCGCTCCGTGTACTTGGCCTCATTGTGCTCCAGGAAGTAGCCTCTGGTAAGCTCTGCGCACATGAAGCGCCCCAGCGACGGATCTGGAATAACATTATGACAGTGTTACCACAAGACCTTTGTGTCCCACAATCACACTCATGGTTATCAACACAATAGGCAGAGGGCCAACTTTTGAAGTGCCAAATTGCTATGTGGAAGAGGGGGGAAATTCCCCTTTGAACAGACCGGAAAAAGCGGTGGGTGTTGTAACAACTCACGGCTTGGTTCAATACGGAGGATTATGAGTACAATATGGTCACAATATGAGCTATGAAGTTAAACAGAGTGCTCTCTAGTGGAACATGTTTAAGCTATGCTATTTGTTTCTTCCCAACAGCAGACATTTAAAGGCCAAATCCATGTTTTGTTTTTATTCTTTTAATAAGGTAGGCCTATATTTCACATATCAAACTGGAAGAGTTTGATTTGTAGATGGAACATTAGTTAGGCCAGTGGTTCTCAAAGTGTGGGGTCACAGAGGCATGACCGGGGGAAAGGTCGAACGTGAGTGAGGAACCAATGTGCTGAACTATTGTTTCGACGTCGGTGTGTTTCTAGCGGCGCACAACAATAAACAAACCACAACGTCACGTACCCCCCCTCTCAATGAATGGGTTCATTCGGCTCAGCCCACGGTGACTCAGTAGCCCTTTTCACATAGACTTTGCGGCTTTATACCGCGATATGGACCCCCCCCCCCCCCCCCCTAACCTGCCAGGTGATGCTTCAGAAACAAAACAAGTGTGATGACGGTAACATCAATAAACCAAATACCAAGTCAATAAAATACGACGCTCTTGGCAAGATATATATATATATTTTTTTATAACCACAGTCTGAACTGTGTTATGTATTGGTATGTTATTGTTCTAGCAATGGGATTGCACATTTCATATTTTTTCCCCTCAGTTTTTGGTTGTTACTGATGTAGAATGTTATTGTTAAGTAGTTGCACAATTTGAAAGCTCATGATATTTCAATAAATTTAAACTTGGCCCATTTCATGACTATGTTGTTGGGGCCCAAACGATTTGGGTCCGTCAAAGGGGGCCTGACAGAACAAGTTTGGGAACAACCGAGTTAAGCTATTTGGAACTTTCTTAAGGTATTGTTCAGGCTAGATCCATTTCACTCCAGTGTTTATCATCACTACTAATGTAAACAAATGTGCTTTCGGTCCGGAGAAACTTTTTCATAGTTCTGATAACTATTGGAGGAACTACTCCCTTTATTTGTGTCCTCACTGCAGGAACTGAGGATGGCCGTAGTTCTTAGAACAGTGAGGGACTTTTTTTAACCTCTACTTCAGGGTAGGTACTCTCCCAGCCCAGGGGAGCCATGAGTGATTTATATAGCGCTTTTATCCAAAGCTCACATTCACTCACTCACACATTCACACTCTGACGGCGGAGGCAACCATTCAAGGTGCCAATCTTCTCATCGGGAGCAATTAGGGGTTAAGTGTCTTGCTCAAGGACACTTTGACACGCTGCACGGGAATCGAACTGGGAACCTTCTGATTACCTAAGTTCTGCAGGTTGACACCTTGCATGGTTGTCTCTGCCATCGGTGTGTGAATGGGTAAAATGTGAGGAACAAATTGTAAAGCGCTTTAGATAAAAGCCCTATATAAATGCAGCCATTTTATCATTTACATATGTACTTCTTGCCATTTGGGCCTGGGTTTGAGGTCTTCAGATTGACAAGCCTAAACAACAAGCTGTTCTGAATCATTGCACTTGGTGATGTCACAAGGGGGACACAAGCAATGAATTCGCTTTAATTAATCAATCAGTTGTGTTTTTTGTAGCCAGGAACACTTGCTTACCTGCCCGGGTTGTAAATGTTTTTTAGTCTTGGGTATGGGGTAGCCAGGCAGGAAAGGGTTACACATTAAGGTGCGTGCTATGCCCCACTCCATTCACTTCACTTCGGCCCCTCCGGTCTGCATATTTTTACAGAGCTGATGACGGAGGCAGCCAGGGAGATAGTATCTTGAATCGATTCCCATTTGCCTCAGACCTTGTTCATGGTGAAGCTCCCCATTGCTTTACATTTGGATTACTGATTGGGCCTTTAAAAGGATATGGGGCAAAGTTTTGCTAATTGTACATGTAATTATGGCTCTCATGTGTGTGTGTGTGAGGTAATATCCAGTCCGCAGACTGTAACATTAGCTACAATTCAGATCACAATATCAGCTAAGCAATGCATTCAGATTTTTCTTTTGTATTATATAATATTGTTGTGATGACCTGACCCACTTACATGCCAAATTAGGCTATTCTTAGAATTAAGAGGAAAACAATACAGAAAATAATTAGATTGAAGGATTAAAAACACCAACCAAGCCTATCATTAAAAACAACGGTTGTTTGATGTGAGTGAAAGGCACCCTCATTTGCAAATGCCGTCTGAGACTTCACCCTAAATGACCCCAAGATCTGCAGCCAATCATTAGACTGACTTTCAAACAGCGAGTACCCGTCAGACCAAATGGGAACAAACACGAGACGATTACAAAGAGCATTAAATATGTACTTATAATTTCAGTTTTGTGGATGAACTGTGCGACCCTAAGTGAACTGTCTGGGTGCATTCATGTCATGTGAATGTCTATGATGAATTGAAAATGGGGGACCCTGATGTAAACAAGTCGAAAGTCTTTCTCTGGTCTGCATCCCCGTAACAATTGTATGTATTGAGCTGTACTGTACTGTACCCATTCTGCAATCTGTTAATAAACTTTTCAATCAATCAATCAATCAATCAATGTGGCACCAAAAGGCAGACAAGTACGACGAGGGAGAAATTAGCTGGTTTAGCAAGGACACAAAAAGCTAACCATGTTAAAAATTAACCCAACTGTGGAAGAAGTCAAGTTTACTACAGCGGTCAAGTAAACGAAGTACGCCTCTTGACTGTTGTCCTTCCACGTGGTAACCTAAAGGTAAAGTCTTGAGTTATCATCTGGCTCTTCGAGGTGTGGCATCATGCACGGTTGATGTGATTAGAAATACTAATTTCAGAGGTTAGAGATAGCTGCTAACCTTTAACTGGCTACATGTAGCTCACATTGATCACTGATCACCAGATAGATAGACTACCGATCACCTTGACAGCTGATCAGCTGAGTGACTGTAGCGGAAGATGACAGTTGTTTACAACGTTGAGAACTGACTTTACGTTAACATACTACGGTTGTTGTCACTTGTTCTAGTACCAACATGTACTTGGGTGGAAATAATGAATAATACGTTACCGGACAACACCACGGTACTAGCTAACGTTAGTTAGCTGGCAAGCTAAGGACAGCTTTGACCCGAGCAGCCAGAGGGAAGGGATCCCAACATTAACACGTACTGTAACGTGAACGTACCTGAGTGCTCGCGTTGTTGTTGCTCTCTCCTGACAGCGTTTATATCGTAGAATCCCAGTGTTTCGGGCAGATCTGGAGTTATACCAATTTTCCCCGACCTTGATATGTCGTCCCATGGTCGCTTTCTACTCTTTATTCCGTCAATTTCAGCTGCTTTTTCATCTGACAGCCCGGTCCCCGACAAGTCCGCCATCTTCACTTCGCCGCCGCCGCGTCGCCAATGCAACGTCATCGCATTCTCGCGCCGGGGTGATAATAATAATAATAATACTTTATTTGTATAGCACTTTTCATACAGAAGTTGCCGTTCAAAGTGCTTCACAACAGTAAAAATATAGGCATAAGCGAGCATGAGCAAGGTAAACCACAGTGTTTCACATTAGGACCTCCCAATATAGGTTCTCTGTTTACAGTTTCATTCAGTAATAACATTATTTGGTTTAAAAAATAGTCTAAGAATTATAAAATGGAACAGACATACAACAGGGTATTTAACATAGAACAGTGATAAAATAGTTCAATTTTGGATTACAACAGAGCAGTGCTCTTCATTATAGTAATATTCAATATTCAAGGGGCTTTCACAATTATTACATTTAGTAATACAGTCATAAATTCATCAACATAATAATAAACAATGCAGATCATAAACATGTGGTAGGAGGATGCTGTTTTCCAGACAGTATAATGTTAATGAGGCTTCCTATCTTGCTGATGCATGGTTATATTATCGTATAGCTTACGCTCTGCTCGTAGTGGAACTAGGGCTGGGCGATATGGAAAAAAATCATATCGCGATAACGATATGATAATTTTATTTTATTTCTCGATATCGATAATTATCGAATTGTTATAAGTATAAAAAAAAAAAGGTTCCACTCTTATCCCTTTCAATCTAATTCTGAATAAAAATTTATCCACATGTACACACCCATCTGCCTGGCCACACCCACATCCGCTCCTCTACATAAGTGGGGACGTGGCCATACTAACAGCTCCTTCCCTATTTTCACCACCGACAAGTGTCTGTATACACCACTTGAGTTTAGTGCCGAAATAGTTGTTGGAAAGGAGCTACGTGGACATTGTATCTTGTTTTTCTCTCTCTCGCCAATTTACGAGAAAAGCTAAGACATAATGTTTGCACCTTCGGAGGGTTTGGACGCTCACAAATGGTCGCTTTCTACTCTTTATTCCCTCAATTTCAGCTGTCAATGGAGGCCTACGTGAAACAGGGACAGGTAATCTCCCGCATCACTGGCCTTACCCCCGCCTACGTGCCAGTCACGCGGGTGGCGGGTTTGGTCCAGGGGCTAAAGGACGGGGTGCCTCGGCTTGATAGCCCGATGGCATCCATACTTTGTCCCGAAATGGTGTGGGAGCTGTTGCGTAAGCCGGTTCCCCAAGGGAAATCGGCTAGGCAGATGGCTAATTGGAGTGACCAGGCGTACATCGCCGCGACTCAGAGCCTAGCTGCGACTTCTAACATCGTGCAGCTAGCGCGCTACATGTCGGGGATGATGACGGGCGGGTCGGTATTGGATGACCATCAGCAATATCTTCATGCCCAGGCGGCTGGAGCCATCCTGCACCTTATCCAGCTGCAGGCGATAGCTGCCGGGAAGGAGCGCGCCCTGGCCACTCTATCCCAGCGCCACCTTTGGCTGGAGCAGGCGTGGGTGCCGGAACAGAAGAGGATTCCCCTGCTCACGGCCCCCCTCTCTGATGCTGGGCTATTTGGGTCGGCCATGCAGCAGATGACGGCAGCCTGCAGAGAGATGGAGGAGGAGCGCTCTGTGCTCCAACCCCATTTACCCCGACCCGATGCCACCGGTGATGGCCGGAAAAAGCAACGCCGGCAGAGGACCGCGACCGTTGCCTCCGCCACCACCGTCGCTGCTACTGGACCTTCGGCGAAGAAGGCCAGGAGTGGAGGGAGTGCCTCGTCCGCCGCAGCCAGCCGCCCCACGCCCGGAGGGAACGGTAGGGATCGACGTGATCAGGCTTCCCAGAACCGTTCCTCCGGGCCGGCTCCCCGTGGGGGCTAACACTACGCGGCAGGCGCCGCTAGTGACTCCCCTGTTTACCCCTGTCCCCTTCCCCTCCCCAACATATAATTTTTGTTACTAAATAAAAGATCCCTCCTGGTGGGGGACTGTTTTTTGTTACAAACTGTGTTTATTCACTATATATTGGGGATACGATGTATAAACCCTCACCTACCTGTGGGGTTGTGTGTTTGCTTAGAGAGAGGACAGTTTTCTTGTAAATTGTTCTGGTCACTATATATATGTGTGCTTAGCAAGGCCTGTGGCTAGCACTCGGTTGAAAGACTTGTCTTCCCTCATCATGAAGAAGACTGTGTTCTTCTTGCAGTAGTAAGAGTGAACTTTACCCTTTTTATCTGAGGGGGTTGTGTGTATTCTGTTACGTTTGGAAAACATGGCATCGAATCAGGCCATGTGAGCGGATCGGAGCGTGAGCGGCGCGGGGCGCGGAGCGGGCGGTTTTGACGTGAGCGAGGAGTGGGTTTTAAAATGAGTCGGCGCGACGTCCGGAGCGAGAGTTCTCCTCCGCTCCAATCCACTCCAGGCCGCTCACAGTGGTTTAACACTGTTGATGTAATATATACATGCAGTACAATGCCAAAGCAACAGATGGCGATGTACAAACATGAAGGCCATTTTCAACCAATGAGAAGGGTTCAGGCTTCGTCACTGTAGAGACGCCCACCATAGATATCTATGACGCCCACACTCACTCCTGTTAGAAAAAGTATCGACGCCATTGTTGTTGACGTTAGCTTACATGCTAACGTTAATGGCAGCGACCATAGCATTGTGGCTCGGCTAGCCTATCATCGCTTAGTAGAGCTAGTGAATGGATAAACAACGTTATTTAACATTGCAGAATGGCTACAATTACAATGCGGCTCAATACAAACAATTGTTAAGGGGCCCAGGGGGTGTAGACTGTTGTAGTTTGAGCTCATTTACACCATGCTCCAAAAAAGAAAAAGAAAAACTGCCGAGCGATCTGGCGCGGGGAGCGGGGAGCGCTCGATTCAAGGTGAGTGGGGAGCGAGCGGAGAGCGACTTGGGGGCGGGGTCAACATGAGCGATTAGCGGAGCGGACCAAGCTTTAAAGAGCGAAGAGCGGATTTCTCGGCCGCGCCGATCCGCTCACGTGGCCTGCATCGAATCCACACCCAGGTTAGAGTGTTAGCCTACAGAAGTAATCATATATGTAGCTTGTACCGAGGTCTCTGACCCTCTCTTTAAATGTCTGTGTTTCTCTTTTACTTGGTGAAGTACATACACACGGGTGACGTGTTCGCACATGAGCCTAAAGCCTTGTATGTAAAACCCGTTCGCAAACGAGTTTATCGTCTGTGGCTGGTGTGCAGATGGTTGAGCTTATCCTAGTGGATACGCTTTTCTTTTTTTAAACTTTATTTTTTAGCGTTTATCGCTTTTCTGGTCAAGCATGACCGACAGATACAGGGTGAAACGGGATATAGATCAGGGGAAGACATTCTGGTAAATGACGGCGGGTCCGGGAATCGAACTCGAGTCCACCAGATCCGTGACGCAGCACGGTTTTTCCCCGATGCAGAAATAGCGCCGAGATATGCGGTGAGCTACTGGAGCCCCCCGTGGATACGCTTTTCATGTAGCATGCTAGGTAAACTGGTATCATCGCTGCTTGTTTGTTTTCATCGTATCCGGGGTATGGGGTCACAAGGGGGTGAACTGATAAACCCTGCCCCCCTTTTTTTCTGATTGGCCAGGGGGTTGGACCTCCTGTTCTTCGGTCTTCCTGTCACGCTGTTTGGTCAGCGCGTCACAGGGTAGGGAGAGGGGTGGGGTGGGGGGGGGGGGGGGGGGGGGGGAATTCCCCATAGAGTACGTCACTGGGCGCGTTTCTATTGGTTGTGAGACTTCCGTGAGTTATTTTCAGGCTCCATGTTGTTGACCGCTGTTATTGTCAAGATTGGGTTATGCGGTGCGTGGAAACTTGTTTTCTGCTCTGCGCTCTGTTGCATATGTATTGAGCTTTTGGTCACGTAGCTCAATGTTACATACCTGTATATCTTTTCAATTATTACTCACGTGCGAGGTCTCTCTGGGGGTTCCCTGTCTCCTCTCTTTTATACAGAACAGGGTTGACAGGGGTATTTTCCCTCAGACGCGTCATATGGGACCCATATCTGTGTCTCTTGGCCAGCTTCCTGCCGCTCGTCCCAGGCGGCTTGGAGGGAACGTTATCTGGGTTCTTGTTAGAATTACCATTGATGTGTTTTGGGTCTAGACGTGTACATAGTGCTGGCCCTGAATGCTTCTGTGTGGAACCACGCATGGGCTGGCGCGCCTTGGTTGCTCATCATGGAAACGGCGTTTTTTATGGAGCAACTAGGATGGAGATTTTATCTCTTCCGAGCGCCAGTGTACTAGGTTAGTCTCGACAAATTCTCATTCATCTCTGAGGGGAGATGACGGAATAGATCAAAGCATTGGCGGAGGGGTCTCACGCCCATGGGGTGGGCCACCGGGCGCGGTGCATTCATGTTCTGACCGCCTTGGTGGCGCCCTCTGTGATGTTTTAGATCGATAGGACTGGGGATGGTGGCGTGATTAGGACACGGGACTGGTTCTGGTCGCGCCGGACCAGGTCAGTTAACCCGTTGTCCGCCGGGGCGCAGATCTGCTGTTCTGGTACCCTGAAGGACTTTGTGCTTTTTCGGGGGGAAAATGCCGGGTTGGCCCGGGCGTTGCAGGGTTTGATGTTATGGAGGTGTGTTCGTGGTTATGTCACTGCGTGTTATCCTTCACTGTTGCTTGGTCCATATTGTGTTGTACCTTGCGCTGTGCTAAGGAGCCTGGTCCTTCTCCATTCTTTTTCACCCCTCTCTTCCCCTGCTTGGCGGGGCTGGGAGGGGGCTGTCGAGGTGGTTCTTTTGTACCCCTCTGGCATCCCTGTGTACGTCCCGGTCCGCCGGGCCCAGGTCCGGATTCGTTCTCATCGACCTGTTGGCCTGGGTTAACCCCTTCTTGAAAACTGAAATGCTTGTACTGCTGTATAGCCGGTGTATACGCGCAGTTGTGTTTCAGAGATATTTCTTGGGGGGGTTAAGGGAACAACCGCCTCCTGTTAAACTAAACATAGGGAGGTGGTTGGTTCCCCGGTGTGTTGATAGCGGAGTCGACTCTCGGGTTAGGCCGGGCTTGACCCCGTCTGCCTTTGAGTGTGCCCCCGCACTTTTCATGAAAATCATGTCAGCCTTCTCTGCCTTGGCCTCTCTAGGGGGTCAGGTTTTTGTGGAGGCTGCGACATGGTGCACAGCATACCGAACGCGGTTCTCAGTAGACCCCTTAGGCGCCTGTCTAGTCCGCAGTGCTCCGGGCACAGGTCAAGTTTAGCTTTTGACCTGTTTCCAGGATTGAGGGATCAACCTCTTTGGGGGTTGTCTCCCCGGTGCGCTGCCTGGCCCCACTGTGTTGTGGGGGTGTAGCCTCTGTGGAGTGCTTCAGGGCGGCGTGCTGTAGGGGGGAAGGGCCTGCTCTTGGATTGGGCCCTGTCCGATATGCTGGCGATGTGTGGGGTGGTGTCACTAGTGACCGTCTGGTGGGGTCTCGATGCTGCGGCATTGTTGGCCTCACCAGGCCCCCTTTCCGGGGGGTCCTGACCCTCAGGCTGTTCCTGGGGCTGGGTCCTCCTTCGCACTCCGCTGGCTTCCGTTCGGTTTTCTCTGGCTCCCCGCATCTTCACCAACTGTGTGGAGGCCGCACGGGGGCCTCTGCGTCGTCAGGGGTTACGGAGTGTATTCTGCCCTGACGACGTTCGGGTCCTTCGCGGTCAAGGTGGATCGTCAGGTCTCGTACCAGGCAGGTCCCTACCAGCCTGGGGTTGCTGTAGACTGGAAGTAGAGTACTCCTCTTCCCAGTCAACGGTTGGAGGGCTATGGGCATCCCTCTCAGAGCGTGTTGTCAACACGCTCGGGAGGTTCCGTCCTAGGACGGTTACGGCGCTGTCTCACGTCACGTTTTTCACCGACGCCTCCCTCGCTGGTGACGCGGCAAGCCAACGCAGTAGGGGGCAGCTGGCAAACCATGCTGCCCGGTCTGCGCTAGGTTCAATGTGTTGGTGTTGAAAGCGGTCCTTCTGGTCCTCAAACGGTGTTGATCAGAACGGACGATACGACGTCAGTGTCGTGTATCGACAGACAGGGAGGAGTACGCTCCCCCCGTCTGCACCAGGCGGCGGGCGGCTGGCTATGGGCGTCCTCCATCTGCGCGGCCTGAGGGCTCCCCACATCCCCGGCAGGGAGAATGTGGGTACAGGTGTACTGTCGCGGGGCGGTCCTCATCCTGACGGGTGGGGATTACGTCCGGACATAGCCAGGCAGGTCTGGGACCGATGCCGTGCCGCCTGGGATTCTTCCCCATACATCTGTTAGGTCATTTGTTGGGATGGGTACGTTGAGGGGCGCAGGTTCTTGATCCTGATGGTGTTACCATCCGGAATGCGCATGCTCCCTCCACTGTCGCGCTTACGCGGGCAGATGACGTATGTTCCAAGTGTGGTGTAAGGCGGGGGGCCGGGACCCAGTCTCCTGCCCCCTGGATGCTGTCCTTAGTTACCTCCAGTCTCTCCTTGATAGACTGTCGGCTTCGACGGTGAGGGTATATGCAGCAGCTATATCCTCTTATCATGAGGGATTTGAGGGGATGTCTTGTTCAGCCACCCTCTTGTGAAGTGTTTCCTGCTTGGCGCTCGACGCGTTAAGCCGGTGCAACGCTCCTTGGCTCCGACTTGGGATCTTCAATTGGTCCTCGGTTGGTTGTCCTTGGCCCCGTTTGAGCCCCTCAAGCAGGCGCCGTTGGAACAGCTGTAGTTCAAGACCGCGTTCTTGCTGGCCGTCACCTCCGCTGACGCGTGGGTGTGCTTTGTGCTCTCTCGGTACGTCCAGAGTGCCTGTCTTTCGTCCGATTGCGGTGCCACTCTGCGGCCTAATCCTGCCTTCGTGCCTGTAAATATCCGGAGTTCTTCCGCTCCAGGGATATTGTGGTTCAGGCGTTTCATCCGCCTCCTCACGGTAGTGAGTTAGATGCGGGTCTTCACCTGTCATGTCCGGTCCGTGCTTTGGGAATTACCTCAGCCGTACTCAGGACCTCGGGGTCACCGGTCAGCTTTTTGTCTGTCACGGTGGTTCTCATGCCGGTAAGGCACTATCGAACAACGCCTGTCCCATTGGTTGTGCGAGGGCATTGCCCTCTGCTACACGTTGGCTGGGCAGGATCCCCCTGGGGGCGTCAGGGCGCACTCCACTCGTGGGGTGGCTGCCTCTGCCGCTCTCCTGGGTGGGGCTTCGGTGGAGGATCATGGTCCTCCCCGGGCCCCTTTGTAAGGTTTTACCTCATGGACATGACCGGGGGTTCTGTCTCCCAGGCGGTTCTGGGGTCTGTGGCCTTTCCTGCTTCCCGTCCTTTGGTAGGGTAGCAGGAGTGTGTGGGTATGGGCCACAGTGTGTTAGGTCACACGTGGTTCCGCCTGTGCTGTGTGTTCAAGGGGTTCTAGTTCCCTCTTGTTCGCACTCAGGTGGAGTTGACTGTGCCCCCCCTTCGTTAGGAAGGATGGGGTGACAGGGCTCCCCGCACCCCTTGATGTGGGCTTACGGGTCCTCAGGGGGTACATCTGTCGGGTCTCACGTCCGCTCTAACCCATATCTCAATAGGCTTGAGCGGGACGCGATAAGCCATACGAAATATAACGATAGGTTATGTATATAACCTAGTTATATGAGTATTGGCTGAGCGTCCCGCTCTAAGCGGCCCTGAGTTCCCTTTTGAGGGATCTTTTACTGGAATGGGATTTTGGCGAGGAAGGGTGTTTGGTGACCAGGACCATGGTCTTATAGGCTACGCCTCGATAGAGGCGGGACCCGGTCAGGTGTGGGTGTATAAGTTGTGTTCGTGGTGGTGTACAGTAGGTACAAGGAGATAAGGGGTATCTCAATAGGCTTGAGCGGGACGCTCAGCCAATACTCATATAACTAGGTTATATACATAACCTATCGTTAAAACTCCCTTCTGGTATATTTTACATGGTGTATAGACTATGCGCTGCGCTGCACTTGACTGATGCGCCAACTCGCAGTACCCACCTGGCTACTTTGCATATCAATAGCGCCGGTCGTCAGGTGTTACATTCCATTCGTAGAGGCAATTAGGCACTGTCTTTAGTCTGTCCTTATGCGAGGGAACATTATGCGCATGCGTGGGAGCGCACGCACGCGCCTGGGAGCGCGCGTGCACGTGGCGTCATTAGCGTGCGTGCAACCAGTGTTGATATGAGCATAGGCTACACCAGGGGTAGGCAACCCCTCATTGCATTGCGAAATGTGGAAAGCCATTCACTGATGGCAAGTATATCAAGGAGGCTTTTCTCTGTAGCTCAGATGTTTTGTTTGAAGGCTTGCCAAACAAAGAGACAATCAAATCAAGGATAAAAGATATCCCCATGTCAGCTTGAAGTGTCGAGCGACGCATCAACGAAATGTCAGAAAATATCAGAGAACACCAAACAGCTGGATTAAAAGATGCTCCGGTGTGCAGCTTAAAGTGACCAACTACAGCCCCCAGATAACGGAGCTCAGTAAAGCAAAACTGTTTGTCTGCATTGCACCCCCGCCCCAAAAAGATTTAGGGTTGATACAACCATCATAATAATATTGTTAATAATAACAACAATAATGATGTAATAATGTAAAAAATATCATAAAAAATACCTGATTATGAGAAAAAAAATATTACGATGCATGGAATATTGTTGATATGGCACGGGCACACTAGTTACAACTATATTTCAAACTGGCACTTCATGTCAAAAAGGTTGCTGACCCCTGGGCTACACCCAGGACTTTGATATTATATCATTTCTAAAATACCTTAGCTTTGCCCGTAGTTACACCTTATTGTGGATGAGTAGTAGTAGTACTGACTTTGCCTTTGTGAAAGTGATAATTCTTGACAAAATAGGATCTAGGCTAATCTAATGTAAAGGACTCAATTCCCTTATGGTACTTTCTGCAGAGGGTCACATATAGTTAAACAATTATTATAAAATGTACCAATTTAATGATGTGATAAACTATCATTTGCATTTTAATCACAGGTTGTTTTGATCCATCAATAATTGGTTATACTCTTCATTCTTTATGGAAATTCAGCATTTACTCTTCATTCCTTATGCAAATTCTGCTTTTTAAATGCCCGTTGAACATCATATCTTGTTCTTCAAAGTACATCTTGCCGGGTGCAGTCAGATTTGCTGGCACAAGGGGGATGGCCGAAGAACAGGAGGATGTCGAGTCGACAAAGCTGTAATGTGAAAGCTATAGCGGCTCTGTTGATTGAGATTCTCAGTTTGGCAGCTAGGTTTGAAAAACAGGAAAAAGAGAGACAAGAAATAGAAAAATACACTAGGGAAATAAGAAGTGAAGATAAGCAGTGAGCTCATGAGGAGACGCTAGCCAAGCTGGAACTAGAAAAACCAGCACAAGCTGTTTTTAAAGTAGGTTAGAGCCGAGTCTGGCAGAGCACACATATTTATGCCCTCCTTTGATGCAAATTATGTAGATTATTATAATTTTTTCAGATGTTTGAAAACAGTGCCTGGCCCTCTTGAGGACGGTTGGCCCACCGGCGCGACACGCCACTTTGATGACCTCTAGCGGCTCAGGTGTGCATCTTTTTTTATACAATATATATCGAATTAAAGCCATATTGCCTGTCGGTTTCCGTTTCAGGCGGGAAAATCCGTTCAGCGGTTCTCGAGTTACATGCCGATATGTGAGGCGTGCGCCGAAGTAGACAGCAGACTTTACATTTTTTCAAATACCGCTCCCGACTCCAGAGCCTCTGAGAGCTCTGTCAATGATTTGGCGATCTCGAAAATTATTGGACAGGGTTGTACCGAATGAGTGTGGCTTTCCAATGGTACCCCACTTGGGAATTAGAGAATCAGGGATATAGGTGAAAAGTCACAAGCGAAAACAGGACTGCCTCTCCCTGAACGTCAGCTAAACAAATGAGATGATTGTGGACTTTAGGAGGTCGGGGGTCAGGGACTACAGCCCCCTCAGCATCGATGGGGCACCGGTTGAGAGAGTGAACAGGAGTCCACATATTCGAGGACTTGACATGGACCACACACATTGACAGTGTTATCAAGAAGGCACGACAATGCCTCTACTTCCTTAGGCGCTTAAGGAAGTTCAACGTGAGTCAGAAGATCCTCAAGAACTTCTACTCATGTACAATAGAGGGCATCCTGACTGTCAATATCACCTCCTGGTTTGGGAATAGCACTGCACAAGACCATAGCAGACTACAGAGAGTGGCCCGTTCAGCCGAACGCACAATTGGAGGGGGGCTTCCCACTCTCCAAGGCATTTACAACAAGTGGTGCATGGGCAAGGCGAAGAGAATAATCAAAGACTCCAGCCACCCAAACAACTGCCTCTTTGAACTGCTGCGGTCAGGCAAGCGATACCGGAGTCTCATGGCAAGCACAGAGAGAATCAGAAGGAGCTTCTATCCCCAGGCCATCAGGATGCTCAATGAACAATGATTGCTCAATGAACAAGGTTTGAACAATGAACAAGGATTGACCAATGAACAATCGTAACAACCATCAAATGCACTCACAGCACACACATCCACACGCACCCACTCACTTTAAACAAACAACTCACTGCTGCACCCACTTTACCCACTTTAGAACACCTTTTTATATTTGCACTACAACCCATACCTCATTACACCTTACTGTAAATTGTACCTAAATTGTACCTCATCCCATTTCTGCATTGTACTTCAAGTTCAAGTTCAAGTTTCTTTAATAGTTGTCATACAGAAGTACAGAATACTTTTGTACAAAATGCTTCTTACTGTTGCGCTCATAGTATATTGTATTGTAACTCAGTTACTTTTCTACTCGGCATTGTACATTGTATATATGTATATATTGAATACTTTTTGTCTCTGTATTTTATAAAAAAATGTATCTACTTTTTTTCCCATTTTCTATTTTTCTCCCATCCCCAATTTCGTATCGTCCAATTCTACCCTCCCCTGTCTCGAACGCTGTTAGGCCATGCCTCCCACAAGCCGGCTGCAATGTGGACTAAGCCTTACATCACGTGTCCCCTCCGGTACTCGAGGAAGCAGCAGTCGCATCTTTTCACCTGCACAGCGCGATCTCTCAGCATCGGGGGTCTGCATTTGGAGGGCACGCCGCTCCCGTCGCTTCCTGATTCTGCTGTGCAGGCGCACCAACCGTCCTGTAGGAGTTGCTGTCCACAACGTCCGATCCCCACCCATCAGCTTCCCACCCCCTAATACTGCCAATTGTATTAGTATGAACGACCAGCCAAGCTGATAGCAATGCGGAGAGCTGGGCTCAAACCCAGCGTCTCCTGCATTGGTTGATTGATTGATTGATTGATTGAAAACTTTATTAACAGATTGCAGAATGGGTACAGTACAGTACAGCTCAATACATACAATTGTTAAGGGGATGCAGACCAGAGAAAGACTTTCGTCTTGTTTACATCAGGGTCCCCCATTTTCAATTCATCGTAACATATATGACATACAGATAGACAGTACTGCTACATCTATACATTTATGACATACCAGATTTGCAAATACAGTACTGTTTGTGATACAAAAAGAGTCCAGAAAAAAAAGTATATACATTTGACGTAGAAACTGTACATTGGATTGGGTAGGTGGGGGGGGGGGGGGACTGTACATTGGAGGTGGTTGGGTGGGTGGGGTGGGGGGTTGGGTAGGAGTGGGGGGGGGGGGGGTAGGAGGGGTGGGTGGGGGACACTGTACAACTGTACAAACAAAACTGTACATTGGAATATTGACAAGACCATACTTGGTAATTTACTGTACATTGGAGGGGGTTGTGTTAGGACATTTACAGGGGCCAGTTTCGAATTGCAGTCTCCCGTAGGTGTTTTTTGAGTGTTTTTGAAAGTGGGTAGTGATTCACATTCCTTTACAGCTTTGGGTAGGGCGTTCCACATTGATGTGGCATAATTGCGAAACGTGTTTAGTCCCTTGTTTGAGCCGAATCTGGGTTTAACATGATTTGTGGAGCTCCCTCTGGTGTTGTGATCATGGTATTCACTGACCTTTGGGAAGTATTTTGACATGTACATGGGTACCTTGGTCGTGTAGTGTATCTTGTAGACCAGGCCCATTGCAAGTTGCTGTACTCTGTCGTCTACTCTAAGCCATCCTAGGTTGTCAAAGTGGGCAGGGGTGAGGTGGGTTCTAGGAGTAAGGTCAAGCAGTAGTCTGACCAGTTTGTTTTGAGATGTTTGTAATTTTGTTTTTAGCGCCTTTGAGGTGCTTTGGTACCATGAGGTGCACGCATAGTCGTAGTACCCTTGAATGAGTGCTCCTGCCAGAGTCTTCAGGGTATTCTTGTTTACCAGTGAGGAGATCCGGTACAAGAATCGAGTTCGTTGGTTGACTTTTTTTATTACATTGGATGCCATTTTGTCACAGGAAAGATTTGCCTCTAGGATGGAACCCAGGTAGGTAATATCTTCTTTCCTTGTGACAATATTGTCACCCACTGTAACTGAGAAGCTGTCGGTCTTGCTGAGTTTGTTATTTGAACCGAAGAGAATGGACTCTGTTTTGCCCATGTGTAATGATAGTTTGTTATCAGCGAGCCATATGCAGATTTTGCCTAGTTCTGAGCTGAGGGTTTTTTCAACCTGTAACTTGTTCTTGTCAGAGACCAGCAGGGCTGAGTCGTCCGCAAACAGGAACAAGTTGCAGTCACAAGCTGACGACATGTCATTTGCATAAATTAGGAACAGTAGCGGACCTAGTATGCTTCCTTGTGGAACACCACAGCTTACTGTGAGGGGGGGGGGATAGGGTACCGTTTACCTCCACCATCGCCTTGCCCACTGCACCACCTAGCCGCCCCTGTCTACATACTTTTTATACTTATCTATTTTTACCTAGCACAATCTCTGGAGCAAAACAGAAAGAAGCATTTTATATAAAAGTATTCTGTACTTCTGTATGACAACTAATAAAGAAACTTGAACTTGAACTTGAGGAAGAGAATTCTCCGTTGAATGCATTGGAGTCAATGAGAAAATGGTTTTCTGTGCTCTTTTTTTCCCTCACCTTTTACCAAAACCGCTCCTAATCACTCATTTCTGAACAGATTTTTATGAAATTTGGAAATGTACTACACTATGGACATCAGGCTATGGACCCAGTGTGTGTTCCAGCCATACCAATTTTGTTTGGAAATACTACTTCTGGACTACTAACTACTACAGAAAACGTGAGTAACAAGTTTTTCTACAACTCAAGTTCAGACCTATGTTACTCTATTTCATTAGCACTAAAAGTGATTTTTTTGTATCAGAAACTTCAGAATGTCATCTTTCAAAAGAGACCAGGCTCATGCATGTGCTATACGTATAAAGTATAGTATTTTGGTTTGCAAAAAAAGTATGCAGTCCTCAAGTTCAAGTAAAAAAATTGCCACTTTTGGGGGCACCTGTTAACCTGTTAAGTTAGTGGGTCTCATATCATCAGGAACAGGGGTCTCATCTGACGTCAAGAGTCATGAAGGATTTGTGTCCCAGAGCACGGTGTCTTACTGTGCTGAGTTGACACTGGTACCGTTACCATATTAAGGGATACTGGAGCCTCGCAGACCCCACTTCAAAAGGGAGTGCGGTATGGCCTAGCTCTTCCTTTACAGGTGAGGGGTGTCTGGATGAGTGAAGATTGCTGTGGCAGACAATCTACCACTAGGGGGGGTATCAATCTAATTCTGGGGAATGATTTGGCTGGGACGAAGGTGGCCCTGGAGGTACTGTGCGTATATACAAGAATGAGTGAAACACCCAGTGGATCCAGCTGAGACAGAAGAGTTTGTGGCAGAGTATCCTGAGGTTTTCACAGCATGTGTGGTCACCTGTGCCCAGGCTCGGGCCAGAGAAGTGGCCCGGGAGGTGGTTACAGTCGATGTCCCGGTACCTTCGGTGGCATCAGAAGAACCACCTATGGACCTGTCTGAGATGGCTCTGGTAGAACTTGACACCACTTCCCTAAATAATCAGTCTAAAGAGCAGAAGGAGGACCCATCTCTGGACTATGGCCCAAAGGTGGTGACAGCAGTGAGGTCCCCACTGGGTATTTAGTCAGGGATGAGATTATCCTCTGAAAATGGAGAACAGCGGCTCGACCTGCCACAGGAAAGTGGGCCAACTATGAGCAAGTAGTGCTCTCCTAGGCCCATGAGTTCTCATTTGCTGGTCTTATGGGGTTTAGGAAAACACACAAGGGAGAGAGAGAGAGAGAGAGAGAGAGAGAGAGAGAGAGAGAGAGAGAGAGAGAGAGAGAGAGAGAGAGAGAGAGAGAGAGAGAGAGAGAGAGAGAGAGAGAGAGAGAGAGAGAGAGAGAGAGAGAGAGAGAGAGAGAGAGAGAGCATCATTTCTCAGAGATGTTAAAGGAAAACTCCAACATTTTGGGAAATTAGCTTATAACATCTTCCCTGGAGTTAGACAAGAAGATACATACCTTTTTTGTCTCTGTGCATGCATTAGGCTTAGGGAACAGTCGCTCCGTTAGCATAGCTTAGCTTCATCACTGGAAGTGAGGCGGGGCCGGAGCCTGGCGTTCCCTTACAGTGTATAGTTTGATTGATTGATTGAAAAGTGTATTAACAGATTGCAGAATACACTCCAAATACAACTCCAAAACGTTCATGTAAACATGTTGTGACCTGTGTATTCACCACGTGGAGAAATAAAAAATAATTGAATTAGACAATTACGTTTTATAAGCAAATATACTCTGAACAATTTTTTGCCTAACCACTCCTCTCTGAGCACAGCCAGTGATTTCAACGTGTCGTCGTGATTGTTGACATTCTCATTCATTCAAAGGATCCGAACCGATTGAAGTTTATGGATACCATGACTTGAAATCCTCTTACCTTGACGATTAAAAGCCTCCCCAATTTAGAAAACAGTAATCCAATGGCTGGTATTGTTATACCGGACGCTCTGAGCTAACCGGAGCTAACACAGATCAGGATGGTAAAGCATATATAATGACTTCCTTTCTGGGGTTGTCAAAATAAAAGTGCGACTGTAACTGAGGGGTACAATTCCCTGACTGTATTGATAAGTATGGTATTAAACCACTACCTCTTGTACTTTAACTTCTGGCCATCCAGTACATGATATAGATATGATGAACACTTTCCCACCTGATGAAACGAAGTCCACACAAATGTACAAATCGAATATTTAATATAGCAAAAGGTATATACAACGTTCACTTGTTTACACTTATGATTTGAAATGCACTTGTATGGCAAATGAGTATTCGTAGGTAAATCAACATTGAATGTCCAATCTCTGGTTACGCAGGGAGTAAGTATACAACCCGGTTCTTTAGGGAACTATAGCGATGGTACTTAAATGATTATAGCTGGATACACTAAGGGGGGGGGGGGGGGTCCCGCTGGTTGTAAGACAGTAGGAGGGGGGGGTTAGAGAAGCCGCTGGCGGTATCCCATCTGGCCGACGATTTCTTGGGAGAATTCAAAGTCTTGAACACGGTGCCCACAGAACCTCGGTCCGCAGATGAATACAGCTGGACCCTCTGGTGGACGGTAGCTGCCGGTCCACAACGGAGAGACGTGAGGCGACCTCACTGGTGTAGAGCGCCGTCTCACCTGGACTCCTCTCCGGGGGGTAGTTCCAACACTCAGCAGTGTTGGCCGTTATCCATGGAATAATCAAAGCACCCAAAGCATAATCCAAGCCGTGGAAGGCTCGCCGTCGTCCGGGGAGAGTAATCCAATGTACAGGTCCAGTCGCCCTGGCCCGGAGCTCCTCGGATGCAAGCACCACTAGTGGTCTGCCCAGCCTGGTTAAGACTCCAGATAACGTCAGGAACGATGGGGGTGCTGCTCACTTTATAACTCTAAACCGACGATGCACCATACATAAATAGACTATTATTAGCTTAATAGAATACGTCCAACTCGACGGTATAGTGCCAAACTATGACAATTCAACTATTAATCCACACGATATCTCAATGCCTATTCTGAGGCCAAGTAGGCCTTACTGCACCACACGTGCGCCGTGGGTGAGGCTTCGCGTCTGTTACTCGGTTGGAGGGTAAAGAACTAGTGGACTAAAAGAAAGTTCTACTTTACTTGCGCCATATATATATGCGCTGTGAACAAATAGTACCATTCGTATTTCGCCAGACGTATACCTACGCGGAACCGGGCTTGCCTCGGCATGTTTGGGCGGCACGATTGAACTTGAACCTAGGGGTATGGCTGCTGGCGCCAGGTTCTCATCCAATGGTAGAATGAAACTATTATGGGCTGTTTAGTAGACTAAAGGGATATTCAGTGCATATTGTACAAGGAATATACAGGGGATATCAAACGATATACAAATACTATTAAATATATATATATAAATAAATATATATATTCGGTTTAATCTGATCCTTCACAACAGCCGCCCCCTAATTAGTCCCACCTAATTAGCTAAGCAGAGACAGATTAACCGCACTGTCTACCACTCAAGGTCCGCTGTAAGGGTCAGTCAACTCACAAAGTCATGGGGTCATGGTCATCATCGATAGTGTCTGGGAGTCGGGGCAGTTCTATTAGCCTCGCCACGGGTCGTGTGTAAGTTCGCCCTTGGACGAGTACTTCAGCTGCTCGGACCTTGCCATCGGCACCGGTGATCACTTTGCTTACGCGGCCAGCCGGCCACATAGCTCTGGGTAGTGACTGGTCGATAATCATGACGACTGTTCCTTCTGTCAAATTGTCTCTCTCTTTTACCCACTTCTGGCGGGTCTGTAGAGACGGTAGGTAGTGGAGTAGGAAGCTGCTCCAAAACTTGTCAGCTAGTACTTGACTGTACCTCCACATTCTTCGGCCGTTCGCTTCTTCAGGCCTGTACATTGTCTGGGGTAGCGCGGGGTCCAGCCACCCCATTAAGAGTGTGTTGGGGGTGACTGGGTCGACATCTGATACAACACTGGAGACGTAACCGAGGGGCTTTGAGTTCAATACTCCCTCGATCTCCGTGAGGACTGTCATTAGGACTTCCTCCGCCACAGTCTGGGCCCCAAGCACGGCGTACAGGGCTGTCTTTATAGAACGTACTTCTCGTTCCCAGGTTCCACCGAAGTGGGGTGCGTTCGGGGGATTAAACTGGAAGTCAATCTGGGATGGAGCTAGGTGGGTCTTAAGTTCTGGGCCCATAGCTTGGAAGCTCTCTCTCAGCTCTCTTTCTCCGCCTTTGAAGTTTGTCCCGTGATCAGACAACAATGTAGACGGTTTTCCTTTCCGTGATGTGAATCTTCGGAAGGCCATAAGGAATGAGTGTGTGCTCATGGTCGGAAGGAGCTCGATATGTATCGCTCTGGTGGTCATGCATTTGAATACAATACCCCACCGCTTCTCGGTTCCTCTTCCTCTCTTTATATACAACGGGCCAAAGCAGTCCATGCCTGTGGAGTGGAATGGCTTGTCGCCGAGTCGGAGGCGACAGGGGGGCAAGTCAGCCATCTGTGGTATGCTGGGTTGCGCGCGCCACTTTCGGCAGTCTAGACAGGTTCGCTGGAAGCGTCGCACCGCTTCTCTTCCTTGAAGTATCCAATAGCGACGTCTGATCTCCGCGAAGACTCTCTCTGCTCCTGCGTGATGTACATCCTCGTCGTATTTCTTTATGATCAGCTCTGTGACCTTGTGTCGGCTGTTCAAGACGATCGGGTACTTAATGTCATCCGGTAGATCGGGGGCTCTCCGCAGGCGACCACCCACTCTGATGAGATTATGGGCGTCACTCTCGGGTGCCAGGTGGAGCAGTCTGCTGTCTGATGGGACGGGCTTTCCTCCCTGTAGACAGTCTAGCTCATCGGGGAACGAGTCTCTCTGGGCTCGTTGTAGTAGAAGAAGTTCTGCTTCTTCGTAGTCAGCTGCTGAAATGTCAGTGGTGGACTGAATCTCTGGGTGGTGCCACAGGAATGTCTTTTGCTGCGCACTCTCTAGGGTAATGCAGTCATCTATGTTGGGGTCTGTGGAGGCGACTGTGCTCAGTCCACAGAACATAGGTTTCTTGTTCTCAGCCTCCTCGTTACTTGCTTCCCGTGGGGTGGGCGTAGGCCACTCTTCTTCGGGGAGCTTGAGGAATTCTGGTCCGTCACTGTAGATGTTGCGACGGGTGAGATCATCCAGAGACATTCCCCGGGTGATGACGTCAGCTGGGTTGTGTTTGGTGTCCACATACCGCCAGCTCGCTGCTTCTGTTAACTCTTGAATCTCGGTGACTCTGACTCCCACGAAGACTTTGTATCTGCATGAATCAGACTTGATCCATGTGAGTACTGTCGTGGAATCTGACCACAAGATTGTTCTGTGCACCGGAATGGTGAGTTCACGTTGGATTAACGTGGCTAGATGCGCTCCTGCTAGGGCTGCGCAGAGCTCTAGACGCGTGATAGATTGTTGCTTTCGTGGGGCTATTCTTGAGCGAGCCAGGATGAAAGCAGTGTGTATCTTTCCTCCCTTCTCTTGGGCACGCAAGTAGGCCACCGATCCATAGGCTACTTCGGAGGCGTCGCTGAAGACGTGTAGATCAATCTTGCATGTCTCTGGCCTCACTGTGGATGGGAAGTAGCTGCGGCGTATATTGACGCCTGGGAGTGAGCGGAGTTCCGTCTCCCACTCTCTCCATGTCGAGGCAAGGTGTGCGGGTATTGGGTCGTCCCAGCCCTGGTCCTTGTCCCATAGTGCTCGTACAATCATCTTTGCCCTGGTGGTGTAAGGTAGAATACATCCCAACGGGTCATATTGTCTGGCGAGTGTTCTGTACACACTCCGTCTGATGGGCGGTGTGGCAATGTATGACGCCGTGGATGGCGGATACATCGGCGAGCGTTGGGGGAGAGGCCTCCTAGGCGAGTCTCCTCTTGCGCCTCTCTGTGGGCTGGTACCGGCAGGGTACCATGGCCCGCTGGTCCAGGTGCTATTCCTCGGGGCTGGTCGTGCGTCGTGCTCACCCGTGAATAGAGTCGGGGGTCTGTAGCGCAGCGCCGCAGGGGTATAGCCTGGGCTGTACTGGACCTCCTGGTCCGGTGGAGTACTGTGCTGTCGTCGGGCTTGGTTCTCCTCCTCTCCCTCTTCTTCCTCTATCAGGTCTTCCAGATCCTGTAGTCGTTTATTTAGCTTCTCCGCAGTGTATGCCGCTCCTTCCTTGTAGCTGGGTCTCGCTTGGACCGGTCTGGGAAGGGGGTCTGCGGGGGGTATAGGCTTGGTCTGTTGGTCAAGTTCAGGGTCGCTTGCTCGGTTAGGAGACGCTGCCCTTGACTGTTGTCTCGACGAGTTCCTTGAACCCCTGGCGGAGGGAGAGGGTGTTGCCCTGTGGTGCAGCCGCTTCATTATCCGCGCCCGTAACTTGTCGCGCTCGGCTTGTAGTATGTCGCGCTCGGTTTGGCGCTGGATGAGATCGATGTTGCGCTCTGCCTCTCTTTGGGCATAGTCAGCGGCGCGCTGGGCTTCGGCGGCGGCGCGCTCTGCTTCTCTTTGGGCACCGTCAGCGACGCGCTGGGCTTCGGCGGCGGCGCGCTCTGCTTGTCTTTGGGCACCGTCAGCGGCGCGCTGGGCTTCGGCGGCGGCGCGCTCTGCTTGTCTTTGGGCACCGGCAGCGGCACGCTGGGTGTCTGCTCGGTCTCTTGCCATATTCCCTTCCGTCTGAAGGCGTCTCATCTCCAGGCGTATGCGCTCTTCTTCGCTCCGTTGCTGCGCTTGGAGCCGTTCGCGCTCGACAAGCATCTGTGCCCGGAGTCGATCGCGTTCACCCTGAAGTCGATCGCGTTCGGTAGAGGCTGTCAGGCTGACGAGGAACGCCTGTTGTAGCATCCTCTCCGCTTCGCTGGGGGAAGGCGGTTGTGGAGGTGAGCCGCTCCTGGGTGAGCCGCTCCTGGGTGTACTCGTTGGGGAGTCCTGGAGCTCTATTTCCTCGGCGCTCTCCTCCTCTTCTTCCGTGCAGAGTTCTCTCTCTGTAGGGTTGTCTTCCTCCCGGGGCTGGTCGGGGGCTACTTCTTCGGGATTGGCGGGGGGTAAAGGCATGTCAGCTCCCTCCTGGTCCCCACCGTGAGCTTGGTCAGTTACATTAGAACCTACTAGGGCCTCTGTGGTCGGGGGAACCTGGTCGTTAAGGTCAGACATAATTTTACGTTCTACTTTTACCGCGTTTACCGTTTGTCGAAGGCTAGGTAGTTGACTGACAGCGTAATCCTCTAAGTACTGAGGTGTCTGTCGTCTGCGCCGCGGGCGTTCTAGGTTAGGAGGACCGTTTCGTGGAGTGTTCATCATAGGCCATTTTAATATTAATAACACTATATTAATATTACACTAGTTACCCTCCGGCTCGAAGGACCAATTCTAACTGAGGGGTACAATTCCCTGACTGTATTGATAAGTATGGTATTAAACCACTACCTCTTGTACTTTAACTTCTGGCCATCCAGTACATGATATAGATATGATGAACACTTTCCCACCTGATGAAACGAAGTCCACACAAATGTACAAATCGAATATTTAATATAGCAAAAGGTATATACAACGTTCACTTGTTTACACTTATGATTTGAAATGCACTTGTATGGCAAATGAGTATTCGTAGGTAAATCAACATTGAATGTCCAATCTCAGACGACACCGTACACCACTTCCCAGTATATTGCTAGCCAATGTACAATCAATAGACAATAAACTGGATGACATCCGAGCAAGGATTCAATATCAAAGAGACGTTAGGGACTGCAATGTCCTTTGCTTCACCGAAACTTGGCTAACACCGGAGGTTCCAGATCACGCGATTCAACCAGCGGATCATTTCTTTATCCATAGGAAGGATCGGACACAATCAGAGTCCGGTAAACAACGTGGTGGAGGTATTGCCTTCATGTTTAACAAAAATTGGAGTGATCCAACGAATGTGAAGGAATTATCCAACTACTGCTCCCCAGAACTGGAATATATAACCATCAAGTGTCGTCCTTTCTTCCTCCCGAGGGAGTTAACGGCGATCGTCCTGGTCGGAGTGTATATTCCACCGCAAGCCAACAACAACGCCGCGCTCTCCAGACTACACGACGAGGTAAATAATATACAAGCGACGAACGTTAACGCCGCCATTTTAGTACTGGGAGATTTCAATAGCGCCAATCTGAGAAAGGTATTGCCTGATTTCTACCAGCATGTGACTTGCAACACCAGAGGCGGTAACATCCTAGATCACTGTTACACGCAATTTAAAGGTGGTTACAAGGCTCATTCTGATAGTGGCTTTGGCAAGTCAGATCACGCATCCATTTTCCTTACACCAAAGTACAGACAAAGAATTAAAAGTACTCCCGTAGTCTCGCGAGAGGTGCAGAAATGGGATGTGACGTCAGAGGATACGATCCGGTCAGTGTTCCACAACACAGACTGGATTGTATTCCGCGACACAGATAACATTAATGCCTACACGGAGACAGTGCTGGACTATGTCTGTACTAGGGTGAAAGAAACAATCCCCACTACCAAAATGAAAGTTTACCCAAATCAAAAACCCTGGGTAGACAAATCCGTCCGTGAAGCTCTGAGAGAGCGCACCAAAGCATACAATGACGGCCTAGTGGCAGGCAACATGAATGACCACAAGGTGGCGCAACACAACGTAAGGAGGACAGTGTCAGAGGCCAAACGGCGCTACAGGGATAAAATTGAACTCCAGTTTGAACAAGCTGACTCTAGAGCTATGTGGCAGGGGCTCAAAACGATGACAGACTACAAAGGCGCCTCCCTCAAACTGAACAATGACATCTCCTTAGCAAACGACCTCAATACCTTCTATGCGAGGTTTGATGCTGGTAATAACAACACCAGCTCACAAGCCTCGGCAATGGGGGGGGGGAGGTCGGCTGCTGATGGAGGCGCAGTGTTCAGGGTAACAGAGCATGAGGTGAGGCGGACCTTTAAAAAAGTGAATATCAGGAAGGCAGCAGGTCCGGACGGCATCCCCGGCCGCGTCCTAAAAGTCTGTGCCGACCAACTGGCCCCAGTATTCACTGACATATTTAACCTGTCCTTAGAACAGGCTGTCATCCCCACCTGCCTGAAGAAGTCCACTATTATCCCTGTACCCAAAAAATCCAAGCCTGCTTGCCTCAACGACTACCGCCCTGTAGCTCTCACCTCCATAGCCATGAAGTGCTTTGAGAAGCTAGTAAAGGGCTACATCTGCTCCTCCCTCCCCATCAACATGGACCCCCTGCAATTTGCATACCGCCCCAACAGGTCCACGGAGGACGCCATATCCCATGTGCTGCACACAGCAGCATCACACCTGGACAAGAGGCAGGGGAACTATGTGAGAATGCTATTCATCGACTACAGCTCGGCATTCAATACCATAGTCCCCTCCATACTCATAGCCAAGCTCAGGGACCTGGGCTTGGGCTATGACCTCTGCCAGTGGGTCTTGGACTTCCTGACTGGCAGACCCCAGGTGGTGAGAGCAGGCAACTGCACCTCCTCATCCATCACCCTCAACATAGGGGCCCCCCAGGGCTGTGTTCTGAGTCCCCTCCTCTACTCCCTGTACACACACGACTGTGTGGCTCAGCGGAGTAGCAATACAATCGTCAAATTTGCTGACGACACAGTGGTGGTGGGCCTGATCTCTGCCAACGACGAGAGGGCCTACCTGGAAGAGGTCAAGGTCCTGGCGGGATGGTGCCAGGAAAACAGCCTCTCCCTGAACGTCAGCAAAACAAAGGAGATGATTGTGGACTTCAGGAGGTCGGGGGTCAAGGACTACAGCCCCCTCAGCATCGACGGGGCACCGGTTGAGAGAGTCAACAGCTTCAAGTACCTCGGAGCCCACATATCCGAGGACTTGAAATGGACCATACACATTAACAGTGTGGTGAAGAAGGCACGACAACGCCTCTACTTCCTCAGGCGCCTAAGGAAGTTCCAAGTCAGCCAGAAGATCCTTAAGAACTTCTACTCATGTACAATAGAGAGCATCTTGACCGGCAACATCACCTCCTGGTTTGGGAATAGCACTGCAAAAGACCAAAGCAGACTACAAAGAGTGACACGTTCAGCCGAACGCACAATTGGAGGGGGGCTCCCCACCCTCCAGAACATTTACAACAAGCGTTGCAAGGGGAAGGCTAAGAGAATTATTAAGGACTCGAGCCACCCGAACAACTGCCTCTTTGAACTGCTGCCGTCAGGCAAGCGACACAGGAGTCTCAAGGCGAGCACAGAAAGACTCAGAAGTAGCTTCTATCCCCAGGCCATCAGGCTGCTAAACGAACAATGAATGAACACTACACAACAACAACCACCAAACACACATAGCACACACATCCACACGCACACACTCACTTTAAACAAACACACTGTAGCACCCACTACACACACTTTATAGCACACACCCACTTTAAACAAACACACTGTAGCACCCACTCCCCACACTTTATATTTATGGATGAAGGATTGCACTACAACACACATCCACACGCACACACTCACTTTAAACAAACACACTGTAGCACCCACTACACACACTTTAGGATTGCACTACAACACACATCCACACGCACACACTCACTTTAAACAAACACACTGTAGCACCCACTACACACACTTTATAGCACACACCCACTTTAAACAAACACACTGTAGCACCCACTCCCCACACTTTATATTTATGGATGAAGGATTGCACTACAACTCGTACACCTTACTGTAAATTGTACCTAAAATTGTACCTCATCCCATTTCTGCTTTGCACTAGATAGTACTGTACATTAGTACACTGCATAGTATTGTGTATTGTATATTATATGGTAACTCAGAACATTGTACATATGTCTATACCGAACAACTGTGACCTCATTCTTCTTCTAAATTCATGCTATATTATGTTATTATGTTATTTGATACTATCTTGTCTAGCACAGTCTCTGGAGCGTAACAGTAAGAAGCATTTTGTATGAAAGTATTCTGTACTTCTGTATGACAACTATTAAAGAACTTGAACTTGAACTTGATCTCTGGTTACGCAGGGAGTAAGTATACAACCCGGTTCTTTAGGGAACTATAGCGATGGTACTTAAATGATTATAGCTGGATACACTAAGGGGGGGGGGGGGGGGTCCCGCTGGTTGTAAGACAGTAGGAGGGGGGGGTTAGAGAAGCCGCTGGCGGTATCCCATCTGGCTGACGATTTCTTGGGAGAATTCAAAGTCTTGAACACGGTGCCCACAGAACCTCGGTCCGCAGATCAATACAGCTGGACCCTCTGGTGGACGGTAGCTGCCGGTCCACAACGGAGAGACGTGAGGCGACCTCACTGGTGTAGAGCACCGTCTCACCTGGACTCCTCTCCGGGGGGTAGTTCCAACACTCAGCAGTGTTGGCCGTTATCCATGGAATAATCAAAGCACCCAAAGCATAATCCAAGCCGTGGAAGGCTCGCCGTCGTCCGGGTAGAGTAATCCAATGTACAGGTCCAGTCGCCTTTCTGCCTATTTATGAATAGTTTTCAAATAAACGCTAGATTATCGATAGTATATGTGTACTTATGCCCGCTAGAGAAGCAAGCTGAAAAATCTATTCTCTCATTTCCTGATCAGCGCACACACACACACACACACACACACACACACACACACACACACACACACACACACACACACACACACACACACACACACACACACACACACACACACAAACACACAAACACACACACGCTAACGCTGATATCTCTGTGAAAACAGATCTGATTATCCTAAGACTGGTAAAATAGATTCCTTACCTCAGATCAGATGTTCTCCAAAAAGATTATTCCAATTCCTGATCGCCATTCCAAATATCGATCACGTTTATTGATTCAGCGCTGGGTACTGGAAATATGTATTCCACGCTGTTTTCCGGCTCGGCAACCACTTCGATCTCTTCGGATGGCTTGCCGGATAAGTAAAATGAGGAAACTGGATTCCCCCCCCCCCCCCATCAGTCTAATCCAATGGGGTGCAGTTACACAGGGAGAGACGATAGGGGGCGGTATTTTCCCAATGGAGCTCAGAGAGAGGTTGCTGCACTAACGTGAGACTAGATTGATGAAATATGAATTAAAATCGCGAAAAAAAAAAGACAAACAAACGCTATATAGCATTGCTGGCATTCAACGGTCGGCATGAACTAACGACGTGTTGGCACTCAAAGTGTTAATATGCCCACACGTCCTTTATTCCATCGCTTTGGTCTCCTGAGGCTTGCTGATTTTAATGTACACCAAAATGCATCAATTATGTATCAAGTTTTATACAATGGCATGCACATTTCTTGATTCTGATTGGCTGAAACAGTCAAGTTACCGGTTGTTATTTTGTATAACACACTCCACGTGATCCCAGATCCCTCCCACAACCGAATACATTTTTTTTGTCTGAATCAATCCGCCATAGATAGAAAATGGAAGTATGAATAGCTTTTGAACAAATCCTCCAAAAAAGATACAGTCAACTGGAATATGTTAGTTCGTTACATACACATTATGTAATTAATTTGTCATGACCCATTGTGAAACAAAAGAAAAATCACGGACATTAAAAAAAAAGAAAAATGGCTGTCGATCTTTTTTTGTTGTTGTTGTCAGATTTGATTGATTGATTGATTGAACATTTTATTAACAGATTACAGAATGGGTACAATACAGTACGGCTCAATACACACAATTGTTAAGGGGATGCAGACCAGAGAAAGACTTTCGTCTTGTTTACATCAGGGTCCCCCATTTTCAATTCATCATAACACATACATGACATACAGATAGACAGTACTGCTACATCTATACATTTATGACATACCAGATTTACAAATACAGTACTGTTTGAAAATAGTCTAAAAAAGAGAGTGTAAGGGAAACCGAACAAGAAAAGATGCCAGTGAGGGAATATGGTGTGAAGCTCTTTCCAACGCGTGGTGCTTGTTGATAATAAATTATGTCTTCTCATTGAGTATGTTTGAGAGTTTTATTGTTGCTTGCAGAGTGGACAAAAATAAGCATAAACGTAAACTTTGTGTTTAAACTGTAACTTAAACAAAGGATAAGTGCTACAAAGTAAACCTGAAAAGTGACTCAATATAACTGAAAACGAAACAAACGCGCACAGTTAAAAAACTATGTGGCTTCCCTGTGATAATTACCCAATTCCCTCCCGTTGCACACCTGTGAATGCTTACCTATATGCTGTGCCTGAGAACACCTAAGCCCTGCCTCCTGTGCCCACTGCCAGCTAATTGGTCAACACCTTCATGGTAACACAGTGCCTTCATTCAATGAAGTAACTGCAGAAAATCATTACATTGGCTACAACAGAGAGTGGAAACTGTACATTGGAGGTGGTTGGGTGGGGGGGGGGGGGGGGGGGGGGGGGGTTAGGTAGGTGGGGTGTGTAACGCTCCAAGATCAACTCATGCCTGGGAGAGAGAATGTCCCAGGCAGAGAGCCACCAGCGGCCACCTGCAGACAATGCACTCAGCCCTGAACATGTTGGTTCAAATCAATAACGTCCTAATGTGGCAATTAGCGTCCTTATTACAAGTGTTGTCTGTTTAGGTTTGTTCTGTGTTAGTATTCTTATTCTGTGTTTTGGTATTTAGCCTGTGTGTGTTCTTTGATGGTTGTATTGTATCAGTTCTAGTGTGTCTTCCCCCAGCTGTTGATCGTTGGTAATCATTGTTAATTAGGTTGAGTATATTAGGTTGTCCTGTTCCCACTTCCTGTTGTGGTGTCATACCTCCGTGTTACCCGTTCGTTGTACCTTGCTGTCGTCTACCTTGCCCTGCTGTTGTATTTAGAGTCAGTAAGTGATTTAGTATTCTGTTTTTGTCATCTTTGTTTTCGTATCTCAGTCCGTGTTTATAGTTAGCGCCAGCGCCGCTGTGCCCTTTTGTTTTGTATGATATATATTTCCTGCCTTGCTCTTGCCTTGAGTTCTATATTAAAGAACACCGTTGAGAAGAGTATCCACCGTCTCCTTTGTACTTCTAACCGCATATTGGGTCCTTCTTCATGCCGAATCGTAACAGGGGTGGGGGGGCGGGGCGGGGTAACTGTACATTGGATTATCGACGAAACTTTACTTGGTCCCAAGAAAAGGGTCTCGTGTATTATTGGGTTAGGACATTTACTGTACATTGGAGGGGGGTTGGGTTAGGACATTTACAGGGGCCAGTTTCGAATTGCAGTCTCCCGTAGCCGTAGGTGCTCTCTTTTGGTTTTGAAAGTGGGTAGTGATTCACATTCCTTTACAGCTGTGGGTAGGGCGTTTAGTCCCTTGTTTGAGCCAAATCTGGGTTTAACATGGTTTGTGGAGCTCCCTCTGGTGTCTACTAGTGGATCTACTATTGGAGCTACTTTATCTGTGGATGGTTTTGTGAATAAATCTCCATTATGCTTCAATTACTGTGTGTTTATTGTATAGCAATAAGGTTGGGTGAATTCGGTCATTGTATAAACGCATTACATCACTTGAAATCGTGTGTTATACAAATTAGATCACGCCTATGGGGGTCTAACAACCGTCGGCTGCGCCTCAGGCCTAACAACCACCCATAGGCGTGATCTAATTTGTATAACACACTCCGTCGCGTGATGTAATGCTTAAGTAAATAACATGAATCACACTGTCTGAGCTTGTCCCAGTCTGCCGTCCACTGCACATCCATAACACAAGAAATAGGCATCTTATCTTTGGCAAGAGGAGAAAGCTCAAATGTGCCAGCAGGGGCCCGCAGATCTGGAATGAGCTCGACGAGAGTCTGACACAGTCAAAATCCATCTCCACCTTCAAAAAATCACTGAAAGAGGAATTGCTCAAATCATATCTCTAAATAGAATCCATACTTAGGAATATTAATTGTCTGTATTTATGTATCTATGTTGTATATATGTTAGTACTTAGGTGTGTAAGCCTATCCATGTTGTATGTTTTTGTTTGTTTATATTTGTGATCAGGCTCCCTCCAAATGCTTTAAATAGCTTCTTGGGAGACCTGGCACACGCACACAATCTCGCCATGAAGATATGTATATAATATATCATATGTGTGTGTGAATAAATTCATTCATTCATTCATTCATTCATTCATTCATTCATTCATTCAGAGTGACCAAGGCAGAGTCTCACCTTGCGACCATACTCTCTTGTGGTTAAGCATATTGCAGGCAGAGAAATTGTGATCGCTGGTGCTTCAAGAGGTTGAGAGAATGTATGTAAGATGTATCTGGTTCATCTCTTTATTGATCTATTTTAGTAGGTGAAAAATGAGATTGAGTCTATTGATCCTACATCGGATCAGTGCATTTATGTATCTCATTCCTGCTAGGATGAAGTTTGCAGGTAAGCAGCTTGGTTGAAGCCTTATAGTCTGCATACTTAGCAAATGTAAATAGGTACACAGTATGTTATGTGGGAAGAAAATTAGACGGGAAATGTGTTTAGATTTTGACATCGACTATCTATCGTTCAATATGTGTTAATCCATACATTCCCGTTTTATACCGTGGTGAATATGACTATAGTTTTAGAATAATCCTGTCTAATCCCAGAAAACAACGCTATGCAGCAATACGTGCAATTCACTAAAAACTTTGCCATTTCTCGCCTGTACACGCTACTATTTTTAAATCACATTTATATTATCGGTATTATGTTTCATCATGAATGAATGAAAGGGTGGGGGGGGGGGGCGGTAGTTTTTTGATGCTTTGATCGTCACCAACGGCACACGTTGTGGAGTAAAATACACACATATATTGTGAATAGGGATGCTCGATATTGGCTTTTTTACCGATACCGATATACCGATATCAACCGATACCGATATATGCAGGGTTTCCCCCCCCCAAAATTTTTTATAATTTCAGGTAATTACATATCTCTTGTTGTGTAATTAACACAACATTATGCATACTTTGACAATAAATTAAATAATAATTAGTTATTACTTGCTTGCCTGGGTAAATAAAGGTTAAATAAATGTAAAAAAAAAAAGAAATTGAAAACCGATACCGATATTTTCCGATATCAAATTTTTATGCCAATATCGGCCGATAATATCAGTAGGCCGATAATATCGGACATCCCTAAAAGTCACCCTAACCCTCAATACTCAATTTGCAAAACACATCTTCATTCTGACTCAAAACAAAGTTCAGTATATATATTACCCAATATATATATATATATATATATTTTTAGATGATACTGTAATGTCTGTAGTGTGTGTTTCAACTTGCCTTATAATTTGTAGAATCTCAGGTGGCAGGTCCCCCTCCCCTCCGCCATCCAATACCCCCGGGCCGGTCCAGTCCGATGGTTCTCTCGGTCGTCCCAGTTGGTCTTCTCCTTCCGCATTGTCCTTGGTTCGTTTCACAACTGAAACAGGCTAACGCTAGGTTATGACTATAACCAAGTTCTGTTAGTTAGAGGTGACGCTTGGCATCACACTGCACTATCTCGCGTACGTGCACGCGTACTGAATAAATTCCACAAATGTACCTCTAATACCAGTATTAGTCTGACCACACCCCTCATCAGCTTACCTTCATAAGCAGGTGTGTGGTCACCTGCTCTCCTCCTTCCCAAGCTTTCACCACAAGGTGAGGTCAAGGGCTGCAGCGGCCGTCTGATGCCAAGCGTCACCTCTAACTAACAGAACTTGGTTATAGTCATAACCTAGCGTTCTGTGCCGTTAGAGGCTCTGCTTGGCATCACACTGCACAATGGGAGGCCAAGCGGAGCCGCTGGCTGACAAATACACCCCGCTGACAGCCCCCCAAAACCTTCAGAACAGGGAGGGCCGAGCCCCCCCGACCCCCCCTAATGGAGGGTATCCCCCCTATTAGGGGCTTCACGGGAAGGCGACGGACCCGACCGTGCGAAGAGGCACTCAAGCAACTCAACGCACAGGGTGAGCAGACCGTGGCTTGACCCCACGACTACACACACGCACAACCCGCATGCCACCCGGGAACGAACGGAGGAACAACCTCGTTACCGCCCCCAGAATCACGGGGTCAAGGGCAAACCCAACCCCGTGGCAAGGCCGTAGCAGCGGAGCGCGAAGGAAGACCCAGACCCACCAAAAGGACTGGACTCCCTGGAATGGGGGCCCGGAGAAGTCCATGATGCCAGCATCAAGACCCCACCAGGTGGGCACGTAGTGCCCCGCCCCCCACATCGCCAGCGTATTCGGACAAAGGCCCCCCAGTTACTGCACCTGGTAATCCCAGGCGGTATCCCAACCAAGTACTAACCAGGCCAGAACCTGCTTAGCTACCGAGATCGGACGAGATCGGGCGTGTTCAGGTCGGTATGGCCGTAAGCCGAGCGGGCCCCGTCCCCCCAATAGTACACCGCCTGGCACACTGACCCTGCAGAACAGGCAGTCAGCATGGCCGTAAGCACACAAAAAAGGTTAACCAACGGAAGCAGGCAGCGCACCGGGGAAAAACCAGGCAACAGGCTGTTAACCCTAGCCTGGAGACTGCGGACGAGACAGGCGCCAGAGGGGACAGCTGAACACAGCCGCCCCGGCGGAAGGGGCGTATGCTGGCGTTGTTGCATGACCAAGCCTCCATTTAAAAACCCCCACCCAGAGGGGTCGAGGCAGAGAAGGCTGACACGATTGGCAGACGTCATGAACGTGCAGGGGCACCCTCAACCGGTGAACCCGGGAGTTGACACTGCTCCAACACACCAGGGAATCAACCACCTCGGTGTTACCCAATGCGGTGGTTGTTCCTATAACCCCTCAAGAAAAAACTCCAAAACACACCTGCGGGTATACACCGGCTATACCGCAGTACAAGTGTTTCAGTTTTCAAAAAAGGGTTAACCCAGGCCTACGGGTCGCAAACATCACTTCGGACCGGGCCTGGCGGTACGGGAAGCACAGGGTCACCAGAGGAGGTCAAAAAACCACCCCCACAGGCCCCTCTTCGCCATGCGTGAGAGAGGAGCGAAAAATAATAGAGAACCAGCCCCTAAGCACACCGTACTTGGTATTCCCAGGCGGTCTCCCAACCAAGTACTAACCAGGACCAACCTGTGTAGCGGCCGAGATCCGACGAGATCGAGCGTGTACAGAATGGCATGGCTGTAAGCCATTACGACAGTGCTGAGTAAAAACATACCCAACCAGGGTCTCCATAGCGCTTAACCCTGTGACACCCAGACCGACCTGGCATTTTTCCCCCTGAAAAAAGCCCAAGTCCCTCAGGGTACCAGAACAGCAGATCTGCATCCCCGGCGGACAACGGGTTCAACTGACCTGGACCAGCGTGACCAGAACCAGTCCCGTGCCCTAACCACGCCGACATGCCTACTCCAGGAGAAGGGCAGATATGCGTGTCGATCTTAACATGAAAAGAAGGCGCCACCCAGACGTTCGGGCGAACCGCGCCTGGTGGCCCACCCCAAGGGCGTGAGACCCCTCCACATATGTTCAGATCCATTCCGTCATCATCCCCCAGACATGAACGAGAATCCGTCGACAACCCACCCAGGTCATGGGATGTGGTCGTCGGAAGAGGAAAAACCCCCATCTCAGTTGCTTTATAAAAACGCTGTTTCAACCACAAGCAACCAAGGCGTGACAGTCAATCGCCTGTTTACAGCGAGCTAGCACTATACGTGCGTCGGGACACACCCCCATCAATGAACAGGCTATTTAGACCTGTCATTGAATCCCCAAGGCGCCCAGGGGAACGACAAGAGGGGTGTGACACTCCCTAACTCCAACACTTCTGGAATAGAAAAGAAGGAAGCATCAACAGTATGTATCCCAGTCTACACAGCCGGGGTAAAATTTTTTCACATTTTTACATCCCACCACCCTCCCATAGGAAGGAGACGGGGATCCCCAGAGAGACTTCCCACGCGAGCTGTACAGATTGAAAAGAATATATTGCACCTTGAGCCATGTAAAAAACTGGTTTTAGGGCTCTCCGGGGAAGAGGCACTGAACCCATACACACTCAATAAACGAATTGAATCGAATACACACACAATAGAAAAGGACCCTTCTAGAGGGTCCACTCACTTTGACAATCTGAGGAGGAAGGCTCTGTACTCTGATGGAGGCTTCCTCACATGGAAGAAGGAGTCCGAACTCACAGAAGGCCTGAATAGGCGCTTGGTGAGGAGGAGCCCTGACCACCCCCCCTGAAAACAGATCCATCACATGGACCTGAACAGCACACGGAAGTCCTACCAACAGAGACGCGCACGGTGACGTACTCTATGGCGGGGGAATTCCTGCGGTGCACACGCCCAATATACCAGGCCGTGGGACCAGGAACTCCCTCCCCCCCCCCCCCCCCCCCCCCCCCCCCGTAACGTGCCGAACCGCCACGTGACGGGAACCTTGAAGGACAGGGGGTGTACCCCTGACCGACAGAAACAATGGGGAGAGGAAAGGTTACCAGTTCACCCCTTTACGACCCCACACCCATGATACGATGTAATGACAAAAAGAGAATATGACACAGTCATAGTCAACTCTATGAAGCGTTTTACAGCTCCACACAGCGCATGAGCTAACCTGCTATCTGATTTTTACTAAGGAAAAACACAGAATAGAGAGGGCTCTAAGAGCCCCGGTCCAACATACACATGTGCTTCTGTGGCCAGTCCAACCCAGTTGTAGGTCACATGACACACACAACCAGGGACGTGCACAGGACTTTAGAGGGGCAGGTGCTCAAAGGCTGAAAAGGGCACTACACTTGTGTGAATATAAATCGCGCGTCGCGCGCGAGCGCGATTTGTAAGGGCCCTTTTCGGGCGGGGGGCCCCCTTTTTATGGTTTTTGGGGGGTTTTGGTGATCAAATATTGAATATTGAACTATAATAATCAGTGCAGGAGCTCACTTATCCTTGAAAGACACTTTTATCACTGACTTAAAAGGCCCATACATCTCCATAAATGTTCAGGGGGGAGGGAATAAGTGCTTACCCTACAGACCCCAAGAAGTGCTGTATATTCTGTATTGTTTAATATAAATGCATTTTTTATTCCAATCCCGATTTGTATTTGAGATTCCCAAATCCCATCGGACTTGACTTCTTTGTGTCCCTCAATGAGTGTAATACCAGCATTCAACAGCGGTTTCTATCATGATCATCATCACCACCCACGCTATGCATAAAATATATAGGTCCGCGGAGAGGCATGCTGAGGAGGCCGTGCAAACTGCAATGGAATATGGGGCATCTCTCTCTCTCTTTACCTAATATTTTGATTCTATCCTGACATTTTTCAGTTGGAAGGGCAGTCTATATGCGTAACAGTAAAAAGAATTTAAATTTTTTTTTTTTTTTTTTTTTTTTTAAAGGGCACTTTTTTGATGAGGCTCAAAAAGGCAGGTGCTCAGGCACCCCTTGGCCTCTATGTGTGCACGTGCCTGCACACAACCCATCATCACCTACAAAAAATGGCAAAAACACTCAACAGAGGAACGCCGTTTTTTTCACAATGAGAGAATACATCATTCTCGATTAGTATCGGCCACAGGCCTTGCTAAGCACACATGACAGCAACCAAACCATTTTCTTTTTTTAGGAAAATAAGTCTCTCCAGCAGATTTAGCACAACCTCAGCAATCAAGCTAAGAGTTACATCGCATCCCTACCACACAAAAGACACAAATAGTGCACAAACATGTCTGATAGGAGGATGAAAAAGTCCCCAGGGAACCGGGGGGGGGGAACACAATCCTGCTATTTTACCCTCAATACGGCCAGTTAAAACAGGAAAACCTGTTAATATGTGAACACACTGTTCATTGTCATCACAGTCTGAGAAAGAACATTCTTTTACTCACTTGTCACCAAGCATAGCTTCATAGGTTAGTTACCTTAGTTGTGAGTACACGGTACATATAAACACCATGATGTTTCTCACACAACAACCAGATCATTACATCCCGATTTGCACGGAGAAGCTAACTGCCAGTGACAAAAACAGCTCACACATAACCCGCAACGTATCCTAAATGCATTGTAGCAACACACGTTTTGGGAAAAACACCGTTATTCACAATACATTTAGCAAAGTAAAACCAGAAGACGTGTTATGAGGTCTGGTCAACCCCGTTCCTACCCGGAACGCAGATCAGCGAAGTGCAGTCACAGACACCGTAGGAACACAGCCGCTCCTGTGTTGTCCGAACTGGGCAGCGTCACCGCCCCAACCCGCACTACAGTCCCCTGTTGATGCAACCTTGCCGTCCTGGCTCAGGGCAGGGTCGACGAAACATCCCCTGTCAAGGATGACGTCGTGGTCAAGAGTGTAAAACATGTTAAAATCAAAGCACGTTCAACAGAATAGCATCAAGCTAACGGCCGCTCCAACCGTTCGGGTGCTACTGCTTCTGCTCGCGAGACGCCGAGCTAACGACGCACGCGATCAGAAGCGAGCTCACGGCGGCGCGCGAGAAGCTAAGCTACCCCGCGCCAGGCCATGGCCTATAGCAGCAAGCTAACGTTACCTAGCGACCACGACATGCTAGCCCCGCAGCTAACAGCTGACTGGCTAATAGTAGGCCCAACCTAAGCAGGCCATGCAGCGATCCAGCAGGCTAACGCAGCAGTTAACAGCTGACTGGCTAACCGCAAGCTATGAACATGTAAACAATGACATAACACTCACCCAGACAGGCCGCCGTTCTGAACCTCTCCTCACTTTTTAAGAGAAAAGAGAAAACAAGATGTCAACACCGCTTCACAACGGTGATTTTACCACACCCGACGGAATCAGCACAATACCAACTGGCCTGTGTAGCTGACTTTGAACATGAATCTGCCGCTACCGCACATTCATGCACATATCCCCTCGTGAAGGAATACTCTCATTTGGATATGAAAGATGGGGCCTTAACACGGTGACAGAGAGAATCCACTCGTCCAAAACACACAGGGATCACCAGTGTCAATGGTCGCGGCCCACTAGTTAAAACTATAATGGTCTTCAGACCAAGGTCTCCTGTCGCCTAGGTGGCTGGTGGTTTCCATAAACATTGTCAAGTAGCCCCCATAGCACTAACAGACAAGTGGAGCCTGCCAGCAAACACTACTCACCCAACCTGGAACGCACCGCTTCTCACAACAGCGGCATGTCCGACAGTTCAGCTGTGGCCTGACAGGTTTCACCCCAACAAACACAGCAAGGAACTGCAGTTGAGAAGCATGCAGCGGCGTGCTCCCAATACGAAAAACCGGTGGAGGGTTTTTAGAATGATCATCATCTTCTAGACACTCCAGTACGAAGACAATATCGCCGTATTTTCTCGAAAAATAGTGAGAGAGAAAATAAAGATATGATGTCAACGTATCCTTGTTTCCCAAAGCTGTTCCTAATCCAATTTCTTCCATCATGGTGTCAAGTGTGGGGATCTACCGAGGCACTTATTCCTTGTGGTGAAAGCGAGAAGGAGGAGAGCAGGTGACCACACACCTGCTTATGAAGGTAAGCTGATGAGGGGTGTGGTCAGACTAATACTGGTATTAGAGGTACATTTGTGGAATTTATTCAGTACGCGTGCACGTACGCGAGATAGTGCAGTGTGATGCCAAGCAGAGCCTCTAACGGCACAGAACTGTCTTTTCCTCTGATGAAGGAGGTTTGGTTAAAAGCCTGCTGGTGAATGGCAGCTTTGATTGCTAGAACTGTCTCTTAGATCTTTATCTTCTTTGGCTAGTGATAAGGTTGCTGTCCCATAGCTGGGTGGTGGTCAGTAGCTGCAGAGTGAAGCAGGCTGGTATGGTCTTTGCCTCCCAGTTCTGGAGCAGTACGGTCAGCTGGGGTCAGCTGCATCTGCTTCTCTCTGGAGCAGTGAGTCAGCTGGGCTCAGCTTCCTCTCTCTGGAGCAGTAGGGCCGGCGTGCATTGGTTTGGCACAGAGACGGAGGACCCCCCCCCTGAGAAACCACAAAGGAGAGGGGTACAGGTGTACGTGGGAGAGAGATGTTGTAGTGAGTGCCAGCTGGAAGACAGAAATCACAAAGTTCTGTATATGGCAGTTTTTAAATAAGTAGTATTTTCAAACTCTGCATATGTACCCATATCTAAATCAGAAGTTTGATTATATTTTTTTTGTTTTGTGATTCTATCTTTCCAGCCTGGTGAAGAGCTTGGAGAAATATGTTTTCCACCTGGACACTGTGCATGAATCCACCTTTGACCACCCAGACCTGGACACTGTATTCTGAATCCATCGACCACCAGAGACAGTCACCTGTCAACTGGGGGCTACCTGCATATGTGCATGGTGTCTTAAGACTGTGGTTTAGTGATATTAATGCTTAGCATTATCATGCTACTTTCTGCCAAGTATGAAATTATGATGTATTGATGATTGATTTATTGTTCCTAGTACTAGAGACTGTAGTTTGGTGATGTTGATGTTTGAAATTACCAAGGTGTGTGCCAAGAATGGCACAAAGGTGGGAAATGTGAGTGTAATTTCATAAGTTCTCCCCATGAAGTCATGCTTATGCTTGCTACAAGACTCTTGCTACAAAAAACTGCAGCCATTCATTATACTCAGAAAATCATGAGCAGGCGTGATAAGGTTTGCAACATCCAAGGTCAGCCCCGAATCAGAAACCTGTCTTCCGTCTTCCGGATGCCCATATAAAACGTGACCCAATCAGAACTATCCTCCCAAAACGAAACGAACCAATGATACATCTCTATTCCATATGTTTATAATAAACTAATACACTTAGCTTTTGTTTTTACTTTTGCTCTGACAAACCTGTGATATACACTCTGGCAGACTATGGATGTACTGTGCACCTCCTTTTTCAAATAAACCAACACGTGAGTATTCAGAACCTTTATCTCCTTGCTTCATTTGATTACTTGATTCTTGTCTGACCTTGTTACTGTTTGCTATAATGCCGGGCGAGAACCATCGTGGTCTGTACATTTAGATGCGCTCATAAGGCCTGTCCTGTGTTATTCTGCATTCATTAACACTTTCCGTGCCAGCAGGGGGTGCCAAATATAGCGCTTGAGTGCCAACGCTCTATTCAATGACAGAACGTTCACATTTGCGAACGCATAAACTATATCTTAAATTATGGCTATGTGTCTAATACGACCTTCGCTTATCAATGACTTGTTTGCAGTCAACATTGTCGAAACGGATTGTTTTTTAATTGGTTCATTTCCGTTTTATACCATTTTGAAAAACGCTAGTTTTTTTAAACTTTCAGAAAAAAATTAAGATTCCACATGAAGCGCGCTTTACTGGAATACACAAAACACATTGTAATTGTTCAGCCTATTTATGAATAGTTTTCAAATAAATGCTAGATTATCGATAGTATATGTGTACTTATGCACACTATAGAAGCGGGCTGAAAAATGTATTATCTTATTTCCTGATCAACACACACACACTCACAGCCACACACACATATGGCACACGCTGATATATAGGTGAAAAGAGCTCTGATTATCCCAAGACTGGTAAAAATAGATTCCTTACCTCAGATCAGATGTTCTCCAAAAAGATTATTCCAATTCCTGATAGCCATTCCAAATATCGATTGCGTTTATTGATCCAACTCTGGGTGGTCGAAACACATATTCTCCGCTGTTCTGATGGACCACAAAGACTGCAATCGGCTCGGATTACATGCCTGACAAGTAAAATGTGGAATCCGGACTTTCTTTTTCCCATGCGTTTTCATTCAGTCCAATCCAAAGGTTGCATTACCATCCAGGAGACGATAGGGGGCGGTATTTTCCCAATTCGAGCTAAGAGAGAGTCCCAGTGGTAACGTGAGGCTAGATTGATGAAATATGAATGGAAATCGCTAATAAAAAAAATAACGATTAAAAAGGGAGATTTCTCGTTGTTGGCACTCAACGGTCGGCATGAATTAACGAGAATTCTCGTCGTTGGGACTCAAAGTGTTAACCAATGATGACCAGTCGAAATCCACGACATTCTTTGACTGGAAAAATAGACAAAAACAGAAACAAGAAATGTGCACTCAAAATGATCCCCAAAAGCCCATGATTAAAACCCCCTAGAAGCAACTTTTTTTTTTGTGTTTTATTTTTTTATTATTTTTTAAACAAACATATAGACAAACATGACAACACACGATAAGATATACAAGCATTATTAACAGTGCACATCCAATGAAATCACCATATAGTTAAATGTCTTATACAGGATATACCCCCAATACCTGCTATCTAATACCCTACACACATATGCTCGAGTCTAGCTCGTACCCCCCCCCCCCCTCCCGGACCCCCCATTGGATAATCCATCCATTATACCTCGCTCCTAACCAGACACTACCATTATATGCAAGAATTCTCGTCGTTGGGACTCAAAGTGTTAACCAATGATGACCAGTCGAAATCTACGACATTCTTTATTGACTGGAAAAATAGACAAAGACAGAAACAAGAAATGTGCACTCAAAATGATCCCCAAAAGCCCATGATTAAAACCCCCTAAAAGCAACTTTTGTTTCATCGGTTGAATACATCATTTTATAATTACAGCAGCAAGTAAAGCGCTATGTTAAATCATGCCACAAAGCGGGGAGGGGTGTGGGGGGGGGGGGGCAAGGGGGGAATGAAGGGGGAGCAAAGGCCAGCCACAGGATGGGCCACTGTGTGAGTTGAGTGAAAGCCACAACACAAGGAAGCATCTCAAAGTAATTTTTTTTTCTTCTTTTTTTTTTATGATAATTTTTTTTGTGTTTATCGCTTTATTATACTGGGCAGTCCAGTAGAGAGAGAGAGAGGAGGAATGGGAGACAGAGTGGGGGGAAGACATTCGGCAAATATCGACGGGTTCGGGAATCGAACCCGGGTTGGCCGTGCCGCGGCTGAGCGCGCTATGTGGTTCGCCACTGGGGCGCCCTTTCTTTTTCTTTTTTTATTAAATTGCATCAATATCAATGTCTAGTTGCTACTCTTTCCCAGGTTTCTCCGGCTTCACAGTCTCCACTTTGAGCTCGCGGGCAGAGGAAGAGTAGACGACCTCCACACTCTCATCTTCCTCCTCCTCTTCACTGCCCTCACTCTCTTCCTCCGCTTCTTTTAGCCATTTGACGAATGGGGCAGCCTTGGCATGGATCTCTTTGGCGAGCTCCTTGGAGACGTACTTCTTAGAAATCTTCTCTGCCCAAGCGAATATGACATCCTCCTCCAGCAAGTCTGCGTCGTACAGGTCTTTGAGTATGATGGGCACTCGGGGCAGCAGCTGCGTCTGGTAGAGCTTCACCAGACACTCAAAGCCACGCAGCAGATACTTCTGGGCCTCCTTGTTGTTGTGACAGAACCTCAGGAAGTGGCGTTTGTATTTCTTAATCTGGTCGCGGATGTTCTCGTCGAACAGCAGCTCGCTGAGGATGAGGGGTCCCATGGCCATCACATCCAGACGCTCCGCCTCCGCCAAGATGTCCTTATCGGCCGCATCAATGGATTTGCTCTCCTTCTTTTGCTTCACAAAGTTGAAGAACAAGTTAACCCTCTCCTCCAGCGGTTTCTCCAGCTCCTCACTGAGGGTGAGGTTCTTGGCGTGGTCACTGATCTCCATTCGTCGTCTCTGCGCCTCCTCCGTGGTCTCCTCAGCCCAGTCCTCGTTGTCATCATTTCTATCCACAGCATCTGGGGCGTCTATATCGTTATCATTTTCTTGCTCTCCGCTGCCCGAGCCGTCTTTGTCCTTCTTGCGATTCTTCTTCTCCTTCTTGACAGTCACAGCTCCACTATCAGTGGCCTCTGGTGGGTTTTTGAGGATGAAGGTGCAGAGTTTGTGTCTCATGTCTAGCATGCCGCGGAATCCACAGGCCTTACAGGAGTTGCCGATGGTTTGTTTCTTGGGATTGACATGCAAATCAGTTTCAGGGTTGTCACACCCTGGACACAGCACAAATTTTTTGATGAACCCATCAAGCGTGTCTTGCAACTTGTTGGCCTCGTGGGATCCATTGATGATGTAGCGGTCATTCTTGACATCAAACTGGGTCTGGGCACCAAGTTCACACCCAAAAAACTTGGTTGGGTATGTTGGAGGCCTGTTCAATGACTTCGCAACATCACCCATGTTGACAATGACCGTCTTGATTCCATTCCCTTTGCCTTCAACCTTGGCAATCACACGTGGCATTTTGTAGCGATAGAACTGGTCTGACACGCTGCGGTTGACGTTGACAGACATCTTGGCTGGATATTAGCAGTAAAATAAAAAAATCTTGAATGGGGATTTTTGGAGATCTTCTGCCTGGAAAAGAGGGGATGACATAAACAAGTGCAGGCGTGCTCGGTCTCTGACATGAAAAACGTTGTGCCGCTGTGGCCGCGAGATCCTTGCTTGAGGGCTAGAGTTCCACCACACAGGTTCCGACAGCTGCGCAACAGCTTGTTTTCGCAAAACAAATACATAAACACAACGCTGATCGTCCAAGAGGCGCAGTGAAGGGTTTTGGATGACTGGTTGTTTGATGTAGATATTTTTTTTAGCAAGATGCTTTTTCTTTTCTCGTTATCACAAGATAAGTCCAAAGGCTGGATGGCGACAGGTGAACTGGTCTGTCGAACAGGAGTCTGGAGCGTCCTCTGGGATCTGGGGACCACTACCAGTCTAGGTTGTTTAGTCTATCTGTTCAGTCGTGTTTAGTTCTGTTTCAAGCTACAGCCTGCCTGTTCTGAGAGCATTGTGGACTATAGAGACACAAATGTTCTAGAATGTTCGGTTATGACATCATACGGTGACATCACAAATGTTCCAGAACGTTCGGTCATGACATCATACTGTGACATCCCAAATGTTCTAGAACGTTCGGTCATGACATCATACTGTGACATCACAAATGTTCTAGCATGTTCTATTATGACAAATAAGATGGTTCAATGGCTTTATCTAAATCCAATCAATATTCCTAATGCCGTTTCAATGTAAGGTTATACAAATAAACATATAAACATTCATATAATTGAAGGGGGAGCAAAGGCCAGCCACAGGATGGGCCACTGTGTGAGTTGAGTGAAAGCCACAACACAAGGAAGCATCTCAAAGTTAGGGATGCTCGATATTGGCTTTTTTACTGATACCGATATACGATATTGTCCAACTCTTAATTCCCGATACCGATATCAACCGATACCGATATATGCAGGGCCCCCCCCCCCCCCCCAAAAAACGTAATAATTTCAGGTAATTAACATATCTCTTGTCATGTAATTAACACAACATTATGCATACTTTGACAATAAATAAAATAATAATTAGTTCTTACTTGCTTGCCTGGGTAAATAAAGGTTAAATGAATGTAAAAAAAATAAATAAAAATAGATTATTTTTTTTGAAGACCGATACCGATATTTTTCGATATCACATTTTTATGCCAATATCGGCCGATAATATCGGTAGGCCAATAATATCGGACATCCTTGTGATGGAAGTGAAATCATGGTTGGATCACAGCAGGATTGATATCATATAGGTCTCACCTTCACTAGGATGTACCCCAAAAAGAATATTCCAATTATGTGATTGCGAGTCCCAGTATTGGTGTTGATCGTGTCGCCAACATAATCCGCCACACATCATGGACCGGGAGCAATTCACACTTCTCAATCCGATCGGGACAACCGGTCCCCTTGCCCGACCAATAGAAATCCGACCGGAGACCTATGATCGACATATCATGTTTCAAAGGGTGCTTGGTACTGCCACCTGGGTGGATGTGGCCGGTATTGCACATTGGCATTCTCAGAATGATTCCCCATGTTAACCCAGATGTCTGTGTGCCTGTAATGAATGGAAATTTCAAATAAAAAAAAAATAACGATGAAAACCCGACTATACTCAGGTTTGGTGCCCAAGCGTCAGTGAGTTAACCCGACTATCATCGGGTCTGGGGTCCAAAGTGTTAAGAGGTTAAGCTTTGGGCTTTTCCAGTCGAGTTCAGTTAAGTCTGAACAGCGAGACAGAGGACAATCTGATAGAGAACAGGGCATCCCCCCTGCTGGAGAGCGAGGGGCGGGGGGGGGGGGGTGGGGGGTGGAGCTTTCCTTAGACCTTTAAAGACTTTCAATTTGTTTTTCATTCTGTGTGATACCTTTGTTTATGTAAATAGACTATCCTTTTTGATTCAACGTACGTTTGTCCGAATGCAACCGGGAAGAGATAGTGGTGTCTCAGCCAGTAAGCCGTGGGAGGACAGAATTCCACCGAACGGTTGCCTCGATGAACCAAAACAAACACAATGCAGAGGATCGATAACACGGAGGCAATAAAGCCTGATAACGACGACCGGCTGTTGCACCGTTTTCTTACACCACTTTTCTTACTGAAGAGCTTAGGGAGCTCTGAATGCAATCAACAAATCTAAAGGAATTTATTATTTTACAAATAAAATAAACAAACCAAAACCAAAAGACACAGGACCAGAGGCAGGACTCAATTTCTTCTTTCACATCAAAAAAGATGTTCTCACCAAACACCACCATACCTCTAGACTGCATCACCTCCTGTGTGTGTGTGGCCGCACCTCAACAGAAAATAAACATTATTAATAAGGGTCTCCCAGCCAACCACAGCTAAGAGCCACATTGCTTCAACTATAATGTGATTCTTGGAAGGGTGTGGCTTTCACCAACTTGTGAGCAATTAAATGAGTGATTACCTGTGATACTCCATATAACCTATGTGCCCAAATTATTCTAACTCGTTGATCATCTACCTCCTGTTTGCCCAAAGCACTCACTCCCTGTTTGGGCCAGAGGTATGTTGTAGTATTATTTTACTGCTCATGCTATAGGTGTGCAGTGGTGGAAGAAGTACTGTACACAGTTCCTTGACTTACTAAGTAAAAGTAGGAATACCCAGATAAATGACTACTGTGGTAAAAGTAAAAGTCCTCCATTCAAAAGTCTACTTAAGTAAAAGTAGAAAAGTATTTGCTATTGAATGTGTTTTGCCTTCTAACCTTTAGTGTTAGCTGTGTTTGTCCTGTTGTGGTTACATTGCTATCTACCGGTATTTCATGTCACACCAGCTCTCGTGTGGCGATAGGGTTTTTAAGGGTTAGTTACATGCATAGTACTTTGCATAGTACATTGCATAATCAAATAAAATCAAATCAAATGTATTTGTAAGGCCCGACAACACACGTTAATGTCCCCATGGGCCGGACACGTCTTCTTTAAACAAGTCAAGAAGAAACATCACAATAAATCAAGAACAAAACAAAAACACCATGAAGTCCAAAACATTTAAAATAAATATATAACCTTTATTTACCCAGGGTAGGTTCGCTGAGCACAGATGCTCTTTTTCAGCTACGCCCTGCTTCACATTCATACCTGGGAGCTGCCCAGTACAACCACAGTCTGACACCATTGGCCACTGAGCAACTCCACTGGAGCAGTTGGGGGTTAAGTGCCTTGCTCAAGGGCACTTCAGCGGCAGATTTGTCCTGCCGGTCCCGGGGATCGAACCGGCGACCTTCCGGTCACAAACTCGCTTCTCTAACCATTAGGCCACCGAATTAATGCACCACTCCCAGACATACCCCACGCAAAGGTAAGGAAAAACTCACTAAAACCTAGCAATAGGAAAAAATGCATAATATGCTATTGAGAATTGAAATTATTATTATTATTGTACTTTTTTTTTGTGCCTGCCTTTACATAGCCAGGCAGGCACAACATAATTGTTAACTTAGCATAACTACCATCAATCGGGAATCTTGCAGGCAAATTGCATCAAAAGATATATATCTTTTACAGAAACAAAGCCTGTTTCCCATTGACATGCCGGAACAGGATTGTTGAATCAACCTTCATGGCGGTTTTTGACTATGGGTATGTAACATACAGACAGACATGCTGCAGCCTCCACACTCCTTTAGACTCTGTTTACCACTCAGCCCTGAGGTTTATTACTGACAGCTACAACACTCACCACTGTGTTCTTTATGATAAGGTTGGTTGGTCCTCTTTATCTGACAGATGAAATAATTAGTGCTGTCAGGCGATTAAAAAAAAGTATCTAATTAATTACAGGATTTGTAATTAATTTATCTAATTAATCGCATTTTAATCGCATAACCATTTTAGGCCTGATATTCTATATTCTATAATCATATTTCAAATGGCATGTGTCCGGATGGCAGAATTCAGTACTGTATCTACAAAACCTTCTGTTTAATGATCTTCCATTTATTCATTTGCTTAGATTTTTCAGGTCTGGTCAATTTGAGCATAGTGTTATTCACAGTCAAAGATAAATATTTTTTTATTGATATTCTCATTTGGTTCATTACAATTTACTCAAGCCTAGTAACAGACACGGTATTTCTGACACTGGGAATACATTCCCTGAGATCCATAGATGTCCCTAGAATCAGATACCAAGAACATGCAAATGGGCCATATTAAAAAAATGTCTGTAAATGTGTATTCTACATTCTTATGGAATGAATGAGATAAAAAAAAATATATATATATATATATATATACAAATTTATTTTGAGTTAATTTTCATAACGCGATAATTTGCTGTGTAATTAATTAATCTAATTAACGCGATAAACTGACAGCCCTAGACATAATCATTGGTATTTGTTTATTTGGTCCACTGGTCCACACGTAACACGCTCCAGTGATCGTCTAGTTCTTCAGGTTCCCCGAGCTAGAACTAATCTTGGCAAGACTGCTTTCTGTATTAGTGCAGCGGAATCAAGGAATCTATTACAGCGTGACCTAGAACTAAGCACTCTTGTTTCTTTTGGATGTTTTGGATTTTTAATCAATAACCGTCCACCATCAACATGTAGTTGTATTAATTTGCTCTTGCACTATGAATTGTATTTATTATTATTATCATTATCTTTCTGACTATGTATTGATTATTGATAAATTGTGATTGATTGTGTGTGTCCTGTAACTTGTAATGCTCTGTACACTCGGCGCCATTGAAAATGAGGGTCTCCCTCAATGACTCCTGAGTTTAAATAAAATATATATATATTAAAATGAACTGTTCACTCCTCTGTAACAATGCTTGATTTTAAATCAGAGGAAGCATTTGTAGCAGTGTCACAGGTAGAGGAAATCTACCTGGACTAGGTTCTTAGATTACCAACACAGTAACGCAGCAGGACAACAGATGAAGGTGTAACAAGAGGTCAATCGTTATTTGGAAATGTATTACACGTGTATGTATGAAACGGGGGAAACTGGGGAAAGGACTAACACGAGGAGACAGCCTAGGGAGTGGGGGGAAAGGGAAAAGCAAAATCGAATAAACAAAAATGACTGAATGCTGCGGCTCCTGGATATAGAGCCCAACCAACACGATATCGTTGGTCCAACAAAATATGCCGGCAGAATATACCGGGCAGAGGCAGACAGTTGCATTTGCAAAAGATTTCCAGTGTAGAAAAACTGACGTTGTATCCACGTCTGGCTGGTTCCATCGGATCAAACACCTAATGGAGAGGAGATGTCTATCAGAGGCTTGCTGTTTCCAGTTTAACCCTTTCACTACCACACTACAGAAGGTTAACCTTACACTACCACACTACAGAAGGTTAACCCTTTCACTACCACACTACAGACGGTTTCTGTAGTGTGGTAGTGAAAGGGTTAACCTTCTGTAGTGTGGTTTATGAAAGGGTTAACATCCAACCACACATAGCGAGTTAACAAAAGGCACAATCCAACAGGCCTTAGGTCAGGGGTGGCCAACCAGTCAGAGACTAAGAGCCACAAAAAAATGACTGTGGTACCACAAAGAGCCACACCATATACCAGCGTTTCTCAACCTTTTTTTTCAGTCACGACACCCTTCATGTGTTTATAGGTCTCACCCTCTGGCCTCTGAAGTTGCTAATGTCTTTTTTATTTGGGCCTCACAGGGTTAAAAGTACCCTGTGAGACCCACGGTTGCAAAATTACAAAATCACTTTTAGCCATTTAAAAAAATAATGTTTATTTAAAAAATGTTAAAGGGGAACTATTTTACTATTTCTTTCACTATTTGGGCACTTTTACACAATTCCTGTGAGTCTATGGAACACCTAGGTTTTTTTCAAAAAAAATTAATTGTTTTGTATTTCTAATCAAGTACTAAAAACCGCATTTTTCTACCTCAAGATCTTAAGCCGTTTTGAGGCTGGGCTCCAACCACTGTGTGGCCTGGTGCCAACTGCCACATCAACTGCCACATTATTATGCAGCTGAGAAATCTCTGACATCACAGATATGCACATTTTCAGATGACTCAGTTCAGTGAGGGTGAATATTGTGAGAGGAGAATTGGAAGAATTCGCCAATATGAGAATTAGAGACATATATCCTATTAATATAAGTCCACATAGCTAAGAAACAATGGTAAACACTGAAAAAAGCCATTTATAAGATAGTTCCCCTTTAAGCACATGTATAGTCAATTGGTCCTGTTGTTCAGCCTCACAATGCTATTTGATAGTAAATGTGTTTATATGTCCCACCCTCTGGCCTCTGAAGTTGCTAATTTCTTTTTAATTTGGGCCTCACAGGGTTAACCTCTTAAGCCCGAGATATACAGTAAAAGTGTATATTTTCAGCATTATGTTTGTTTACCAATTATTTTAACTGTTATTAGTGAAATATAAGATTATAGAAATCTCAGGGCATTGAGTCGGAAACCGGCGCATATTGACAGGAGGAAGTGGCACAGCCAAAAGTGAGTGTAGTCTTTTGAAGGAAGAGACTCAGGGCTTTCAAATTTCGAAAAACTACCCTACCCAGCTCACACCAGCCCCTGTCAATCATCTGACTTCTGGATTTACTTTTTAATTTCTCTTATTTTTTGGGATTATCTCCCACAAACCTGAACGTTATTGCCATAAAACAGAACGCAGTTAGTTTCTCTACCTTTCTGTGAACGTCTTGCAAAAAACGGTGTTGCAATATGATGAAGAATGGTGGAGAAATTTACATTATAAAAAAGATGGCAGAATTCAGTACTGTATCTACAAAACCTTCTGTTTAATCATCTTCCCTTTATTCATTTGCTTAGATTTTTCAGGTCTGGTCAATTTTAGCATGGTGTTATTTACAGTCAAAGATAATTTTTTTTTTAAATAGAATTGATATTCTCCTTTGGTTCATTACAATTTACTCAAGCCTAGTAACAGACACACTATTTCTGACACTGATCCATATATGTCCCTACATGTAGATTCAGATACCAAGAACATGCAAATGGACCATTTAAAAAAAAAATTAAATGTTTATTCTACGTCCTTGTGGAATGAGTGACATAAAAAAAAAAAAAAGTAAAAAAAAAAAAAAAAAAGGTAAAAAAAATTTAAAAAAAAATATTTTTTTTTTATTTTTTTTTATTTTTTTTTATGGATGGAAGAGCCGCACATTGACGGGCAAAGAGCCGCATGCGGCTCGCGAGCCGCGGGTTGGCCACCCCTGCCTTAGGTAATAGTTAGGTATAATGGCCACAAAAATAAATCTGTTGTGAGAAAAACAAAGGTGCACGTTACAGTGACTGAGTTCGTCATTTATGTCAGGGAGGGAGGTTGTATGGGGGGCACTGTCCTGTCAACCTGTGACATCAGCTAATAAAATCACAGCCTATCTTTTCTTTGTTTACCTTCACACTACCAGGGGTCGATTCACTGAGCATCTGTTCTTTTCTTTTGCCTGCTTCACAGTTACACACACATGTACTGTACATCTGGGAGCTGCTCAGTGCATGTATCCACAATCTGACACAACACTGAACAACCCCGCTGGAGCAGTTGGGAGCTACTGTAAGTGCCTTGCTCAAGTGGATGTTGAGGGAGAGGAGGAGAGTATTTTTCATTCACTTCCCTTTCCCAGATTCTTCTGGCCCGGTCCAGGGAATTTAACTGCCACCCTCTCTGACTGCTATAGGCAACCACTAAGAATGACATTCTCTGACCGCTAGGCCACCGTTAAAAATGACCTTCCCTGACCATTAGGCCACCGCTAAAAATGTACTTCTCTGACCGTTAGGCCACAGCTAAAAATTACTCTGTGCTCATATTTGGTTGCCTGTGGTTGGAGGACTAAATCGTAGAGAGAGTAATAAATCTTCTGTTAGGAGTGATGGGATCTGCTCTCCTCAGTCTCTGGGTCACAGAGGAGAACTATCCTCTGATCCTCTCCTCAGCTATCTGAACAGGTCAGGAGTAGTGATAGGGGCTATCTTCTTTTATAGAGGCCCTACAGTAATCCACACTGATCCTCCAGCTTTCTTATCTGGCCCAGCAGTCAACATCTCCAGCCTCCAAAAGCCGTCCAAAAATCACATGCAAGCCACAACGTGTCTTTGTACCAAGAGGGGCTGGGAACAGTATGTGTACAGTATATATACATACACGCACACACACTATAAGATAAGACAAGATAAAATGGATCTTATTATTTATTTATGAAATGTGGGTATCAAAGTAGCAACATGAGAGGGAGAGGAGGAGGGATAATAAGAAAGCAATAAAAGATGAGAATAAAATTAAAGTACAAGAATTATTCATACTAAGAACGTCACAGCCATCAGACTGTACAATGCTTCACTGTGCCTCACTGCCTCACTGAACACAGAGTCAATCCCGGTATATCTTCCTACATTTACATTTTACTATAGGCATACCTTCCTGGACATTTACATTTAATATTTTACTGTACATTTTACTGTATATTACTGTATATTTTCAGGACTGTATATTTCAGAATTTTAGAATGTATATACTGTGTATTTAATTATAATTTTTTTTATTCTTATTCTTATTCCTATTCTTATTTGTGACTTTTGACTAACTGAATGTTGTTCATTGTGAGCAATCTGTGGTGCTGAATTTCCCTTGGGATCAATAAAGTAATAATAATAATAATAATTTTGTTTTATATAGCGCCTTTCAGAAGACCCAAGGTCCAGGCGGGAGGTGACGAAGGCATGGATTAGGGTCTCAGCTGTGGAGTCGGAAAGTGATGGTCGGAGTCTGGAGATGTTTCTGAGGTGGAAGAAGGCGGATTTGGTGACGGAACTGACATGGGCTGGTAGGAAAGGGTGGAGTCCAGGAAAAACGCCCAGGTTGCGGACCTTTGGGGAAGTGCAGATGGAGCAGCCGTCTATATCGAGGGTGAGATCTCCAACCTTCCGGAGCAGGGCCTTGGGTGCCACAACCATGAGTTCAGTTTGATTGTTGTTCAGTTTGAGAAGGTTAGATAACATCCAGGTTTTTATTTCATGGAGGCAGTTGACAAGGGAGCATGGGGGGAGCTGGGTGGATGGTTTGGTGGAGCGGTAAAGAGTGTGTCATCGGCGTAGGAGTGGAAGCTGAGGCCATGGCGGCGGATGATCTGACCGAGGGGGAGCATGTAGATTGTGAACAGAATTGGGCCAAGTACAGAACCTTGGGGTTGACTGGGGCCGGGGTGGAACTGGAGTTGCCGATGGTGATAAACTGTGTCCGGGTGGTGAGGTAGGATTGAAACCAGGAGAGTGCTGAGCCAGTGATGCCGAGGTTGTCGGATAGGCGGTTGAGGAGGATGGAATGGGAAACTGTATCGAAGGCTGCAGAAAGGTCCAGGAGGATGAGGATGCTAATGTGGCCAGAGTCAGCTGCAATGTACTTCTATTCTATGTATTCAATGTACTTCTATTCTATTCTATTCGAAAATATAGTAAAAAAAAAAAAGATTAACAGAAGAATCAAGATAAAATGTCTGTACTGCACTAGATCTCTGGACAGGTGGGACATATGTATATTATATCAATAATGCGTGTGTGTACTCTGTCTGTCCCACATGAGACAAAAACGAACGTTTCTGCTCCCCTTAGCTATGCTAATCCATTAATCATCTGCAGCATAAACAGGACGCTAGCATGGTTTTAGCATGGACTATTTACCAAGGATACTTCAGGCATCATAACACACGGATTAAAGCAAAAACCCTAACCTGGGTCAGATTTTGCATCATCTTTGGTTGGTTATTTCCATGTAAGAAAATGTCATTGAATGAACATTTTGCATAATTAATTAAAATTATAAGATTTCAGCACCACTCCACACACATACTGTAACCATTGCTGCTGTTCTCTAATGCAGCCACCGAGGTTAGATACTAGAGTCAGACCAGTGGTACTCTGACTTGGCCAACTCAGGAGCCACATTACAAAAACACCCTGTTCCTCAACCAAACCAACATCAGACAGACTACCAGTAATAATAATAATAATAATAATAATAATAATAATAATAATAATAATAATAATAATAATAATAATAATAATAATAATAATAATAATAATAATAATAATAATAATAATAATAATAATAATAATAATAATAATAATAATAATAATAATAATAATAATAATAATAATAATAATAATAATAATAATAATAATAATAATCATAATAATAATAATAATAATAATCATAATAATAATAATAATAATAATAATAATATTATATATAATAATAATAATAATAATAATAATAATAATAATAATAATAATAATAATAATAATAATAATAATAATAATAATAATAATAATAATAATAATAATAATAATAATAATAATAATAATAATAATAATAATAATAATAATAATACACTTTATTTGTATAGTACCTTTCATACAAGAATTGCAGCTCAAAGTGCTTCACAACAGTAAAAAAAAAGACAGGCATAGAATTTGCACAAAATTGGCAGATCAAGAGCAATGCAAGTGCAGAGATAAAATAAGCATAAAATGAGCATAAAATAGATAGCAGCAAAATAGACAAAGTCAAGGTAAGGCATAGAGAACATTAAATCACATAGTTTTTCATATTAGGATCTAACATCTTAATAGGCAGCTTTGTTTACGGTTTGATTATCACTGATACACATAAAATAGACATTTAGATGTTTAGAGCTGTCAGAGCCATAGGTCTTTCTTATATACTCTGCCTTTCTCATTATACTCATATACATAGGTGATTTTCAAGCTATGAAAAAGCAGTAGGCTACTGAAATGTATTACTGTGTTACCATAGCAACCTTAACTATTGATATATGTGGAAAATTCACAAGCAGTGTATGGACAGAATTACCAGTAAACGGGAATTCTGAGTGCAATGCAGTGTTTTTAACCTCATAGTCATTGGTCTATTTAAAATCCAATATGCTGGAGTATACAGAGCCAAAACAACAAAACAAAGATTTCACTGGACTCAGACTTATGGACTGCACTGTATACAGCAGTAGTTGTCAAAGTTGGCTAGAATAGTTACATTTTCTAGTGAACATTTTACATTTTCCAGTGAACACTCAGACACCCATTTTAGGTGGAAGAATTGATGCGAAGATGTCCTCCAGTCAGAATCCACCAGCAAATATTATAGAATGAGACCGTGAGACAGAGACAGAAAAACGGAGGCCTAGAGACGGAGAGGCTGAGACTGAGATCGATGGACTGAGACAGAGACTGAGAGGCTGTGAGAGAGAGGCTTGAGAGACAGAGAATGAGGGGCCGTGTCTTGGGGTTATATACACTGCTGTTTGGCACCGAGAGCGTATGTCTAGTTCAGTCTAGTCAGTCCATAAATCAGATTCAGATTTTTATTGGCACATCCTCCATACTGTGTACAGCGTACAGGAGTGAAATCCTTAGCGCTCTGGCCCCTTGGCCTTGCAGCAGCAACATCAATAAAATAGGACAACAAGGGGGAAAAACGATAGAAACGGCATAGAAATAGCACCAGAAGGGCGGTTAGGTGGCCGAGCGGAGATTGCGTTCGTCACCAGCCCCGGAGCTGTGAGCTGGATTCGCCTGTTCGAATCCAGCTCACAGCTCCGGGGTTGTCACCAGCTTGGCTGGCCGTCTGCACTAATACAATTGGCTGTATTAGAGGGTGGGAGAAGCTGGCGGGGTGGGTCCGGGTCGTTGTAAACAGCGACTCCTACAGTTCGGTCGGGGCGCCTGCTAAGCGCGGATAGGACTCGAGGGGGATAGTGTGGTCCTCCCACACGCTACGCCCTCTCGATGAGAATCCGCGCTGCCAGGTGAAAAGAAGCGGTGATTGGCTGGACGTGTGTCGGAGGAAGCACGTGGTAGCCTCCACTCTCCCAGATGATCTGACTGTGGGGGGTAAGTGCGCAGCGACCAGGAAGGGACTGGGAATTGGCATACGACTAACATTGGGATGGGAGAAAATCGGAGGAAAATGGAGGGGAAAAAAGAAAAAAAAAAAAAAGAAAAAAAATAGCACCAGAAAGCACACAAAATGTATTAATTTACAATACAATAATTTACAATATTAATTTATATAAGCACAGTGTGTGCCGGCATTGCTGACACACCGTCCATTGTATATATATCTTGGATGGAGGGAAGCTCACATCCACAGATCTTCTCTGAGCAGTTTCCATACCAGGTGGTGATGCATCCAGTCAGGATGTTCTCTGTCGTGCCTCTGTAGAAGGATCTGTGGCCCCATGTCGAATGTCTTCTGCCGCCTGAGGTGAAAGAGGCGTTGTTGTGTTTTCTTCTCCACCTGGCCGGTGTGCTCGTCCCAGGGGAGGTCCTCTGTGATGTCTGGTGTGCTCGTCCCAGGGGAGGTCTGTGCTCGTCCCAGGGGAGGTCCTCTGTGATGTCTGGTGTGCTCGTCCCAGGGGAGGTCTGTGCTCGTCCCAGGGGAGGTCCTCTGTGATCTCTGGTGTGCTCGTCCCAGGGGAGGTCTGTGCTCGTCCCAGGGGAGGTCCTCTGTGATGTCTGGTGTGCTCGTCCCAGGTGAGGTCCTCTGTGATGTCTGGTGAGCTCGTCCCAGGGGAAGTCCTTGGTGATGTCTGGTGAGCTCGTCCCAGGGGAGGTCCTTGGTGATGTCTGGTGTGCTCGTCCGAGGGGAGGTCCTTGGTGATGTCTGATCCATAGTTTGTTAGTTATTTTTTCCCTGAATATGACTTTTTGTGTACTCACAAAGGTTTTTGTAATGTGTGTAGGCCTACCGGTAAAAATTCTGTGTGATTATCCAAAATGGCCATCCACTTCCATTCATTCAAAACAAAGAGCTTGTTCTCTTCTTCTGCCCCTTTCTCTTTGCAATCAGCGCTAGCCTGGGATCGCTTTTGGAGCAGACGCTCCTTGGCTACAACGGTGGTCAATAATTTTCGCCATCAGTGACTGGTCAGTTCAGGACCGCATACAACCGGACGTGGTCACTCGTTGGAACGGCTTGTCAAATGATGCTCGCCAGATATTTCGTCTTGTAACTCGAGACCCGAAGCACGCAATAGGTTGGGTGTGGTGACGATCAAAAGGCGGCAAATTCAACTTTCAAGCAATGTTCTGGTTGATCGTCGAAAAATGCACCCCGTAGCCGACAGACGAGCGCAAAGTGCTTAAGAAGAACACATTTTGGGAAATACACTTATTTGCCATCTCCCTCAGAGTCAGACAGGAACATCTCAGTTTAATCTCTGTGTGTCCAGTAGCCTCAGAGAGAGGGTATTTTCTCATGGGAACAAATCCACAGCCACCTTCAACATCAATAAACCAAGAATTTGCTCTGCAGATGTTACTACCGCTCATGGCCACCAGGTGCCACAATTACACATTATTGCTTTAAGATGTTTAACTGCCAAATGTAGTTGTCCTTGATGTAAGGTTATTGTTGTGGTGTTTTTTTTTTATGTGAATATGGTTTTCTGGAATATATAAATTGTTTTTATTGTACAGTGTGCTCAACTGTGAAGAACAACGTTTTTCACTAAAAAGTATGATCCCTAAAACGACATTTAATGTACATTTAACAACAAATTGGCAACAACATACTTTAGTAAACTGAATGTCTATTTTTCTCACACATTTCTGTTTTAGTTTATTGTTGGTTACTTTTTAGCTGATGGAAATTACTAATCATTTTTGTATAACGTTTGTTGCTTTAATTAAATGTATCTTTAGTGGTATTCTACTTTTAGTAAAGTAAAACAAAAATGTCAACATTTTTTTGTCATAATTTCCATTGACACAATTAACATTCTTATTATGTATTATAATTGTGTATTCTTTTGCATAGTGTGCACCATTTGCACAACATACAATCGACTGGGGATGATGTTATGGTGACCTGACCTCATTTTCCACCATTTTCCACTATTGTAGTCTTCTAGCTAGTGCACCTGCATTTACAGCGACTTATCTCCACTCTGCAGAGAAGGTTCAACAAGTTCTTACCTGATATGTGAAGCCATCTTCACCTCTCTCATGTCAGAAAGCCGTTATTACCACCATCATCTTGGCTGGTTCAACCTCAGTCTGAACACTAACAGTCATATCGGAATTCATGCAACATTTACATCACAATTCTGTGCTGGTGGGAGTCAGTGAATAAAAAGATGGAAGGCAGCTGTGATAAAGGTAGTCATTGGAGGGATAGTGAGTTGTTTACCTTATACTGTAAGTATTTTAGGTGATACTTCTGTACAAGCAAAACTTGAGGGGATGTATCATAACCTGTGTTTGAAAGCATATTGAAAGAAGAAATGGCTCTCTTTCACCTCCTCCCCGCCCCCCATTATCATCTGCTCATGAAGTAGCTGGCCTCCACTTCACATCAACTTAATTAAACCATAAACTGTGACTTCATAAACTGTCAGTTTAGGAGCGTGACCAGTTTGCACTGGAATCTGATATTGGCCACATTTAAAAAAGAATGTGAACAGCCAAACAAAGAAATCTGATCTGAGCAATCAATCAGAATTTAACACAAAGAATGGATTGCACAGTGCTAATTGCACCCTTACTTACAATTCATTATGAATTGAAAATGGGGGACCCTGATGTAAACAAGACGAAAGTCTTTCTCTGGTCTGCATCCCCTTAACAATTGTGTGTATTGAGCCGTACTGTATTGTACCCATTCTGCAATCTGTTAATACAATTTTCATTCAATCAATCACCTGCGCGGTACAATACAGTTATGCATTGTGTGTTGTGCATTGTGTGTACTGACATTGTGTGTACTGACTTTTAATAATTTTGTTTTTTGCAATAGTGATTGTTTTTGTGTGTTTCTTTGTGTGTGGACCCCAGGAAGACTAGCTGGTTGCTATCGCACCAGCTAATGGGGATCCCTAATAAAATCAAAATCAAATCAAAATCAAATTCTGACCTCCACCGGCTTTTTCGTATTAGGGGCTCGCGAGAAACTCGTGAGAAACTGAGTGCTTCCGTGTTGGGTGAGTACTGTTTTGCTTGCGAGCGCTAGTTGTCTGTTAACGCTTGTGGGTTAGCTGACAATTTTACGAAAGCCGACCCCGGACTGAGGTCCTCTGCTCGGCTTCTTAAGCGGCGGACGGAGGATCTTGGTCTGACGCCCATGATGGTCAACCTAGTGGGCCGCGACCAAGACCTGGTTTGAACCCGGGATTCTCTGGACGAGCGGATGCTTCTCTGTCCCGTGCAGGCCCATCTTTCACATGAATGTGGAAGTACACCCTAATGAGGAAATGTGGGCATGGATCTTCGTTATCGGAAGATCCATGCTCAAGTCGGCTGCAGCCCGGATGGGATTTGTGCCGGCTCCGCTGTATGTCTGGTAAATCACTGTTGAAAACTGTGTTGACATTTCTTTTTCTCTTCCCTCTTAGGATGGGGAGGGACTCAGGCGGCGGCCTGTCTGAAGTGTGGCTTATTATGTCGTTGTGTACAATTCAGGTGATAGCTGCTTAGCTGGCGTGCTAGTTTGTGGCCTACTGTGTTAGCCAGTCAGCTGTTAGCTGCGGCGCTAGCTTGTTGTGTTCACTAGGCTAGTAAACATTAGCTTGTTGCTATCAGTCGGACGGCTGTTCGCTTAATGCTACACTGTTGAAACGTTACTGTGACTATAACATGCCTTAAACACTCTGACTATGACGTCATCTTTGACAGAGGATGTTAGTCGACCCTACACCCGGGTGCCAGTGCCAGCGAGGACTTCGTCAACATGGAGAACGGCGGCTGGGTGGCGTAGCGGACATACCCTCGTCACCAACGCAGGAGATGCTGGGTTCAACTCGGTGTCCCGTTAACCAGTGTTGCAGTTCTCTCGGCCTGCGCTCAGGGTGAAGGTAGGAGTCCTGACCGGACTTTAAACACTTCTTCTTTTCTTCCCTTCTTTTTTTTTTTTTTTATTGTTCTTTTTCCCCCTCCATTTTCCGCCGATTTTCTCCCATCCCAATGTTAGTCGTATGCCAATTCCCAGTCCCTTCCTGGTCGCTGCGCACTTACCCCCCACAGTCAGATCATCTGGGAGAGTGGAGGCTACCACGTGCTTCCTCCGACACACGTCCAGCCAATCACCGCTTCTTTTCACCTGGCAGCGCGGATTCTCATTGAGAGGGCGTAGCGTGTGGGAGGACCACACTATCCCCCTCACGTCCAATCCGCGCTTAGCAGGCGCCCCGACCGAACTGTAGGAGTCGCTGTTTACAACGACCCGGACCCACCCCGCCAGCTTCTCCCACCCTCTGATACAGCCAATTGTATCAGTGCAGACGGCCAGCCAAGCTGGTGACAACCCCGGAGCTGTGAGCTGGATTCGAACAGGCAAATCCAGCTCAGCTCCGGGGCTGGTGACGAACGCAATCTCCGCTCGGCCACCTAACCGCCTTTCTTTTCTTCCCTTCTAAATGTTTTGTAATAACGATGTTTCCAAAACATGTGTTGCTGCAATACATTGAGGATACGACGCGTGTTGTGTGTGAATTGTCTTGTCACTGGTATAGCTTCTATCTCCATAGTGAATCGGCGTTGTTTTTACATGTGTAAAAATGAACTGGTTGGTTGTGATGAGAACATGTGTGTACTCATGTAACGTTGTAACGTGGGTGAACTCACAACTAAGAGGGTTAGTAATAACCTGTGAGGCTATGCTTAGTGACATGTGATTGAGGAATGAATCTTTTTCTCAGCCTGTGATGACAATGAACAGCATGTTCACATATTAACAGGGGTGCCTGTTCACCTTGGTCGTATCAAGGGTAAGATAGGAGGGGTGACCCCCCCGGTTTCCCTGGGGCTTCCACCCCCTCCTCTCAGACATGTTGTTTACAATATATTGTGTCACTGTGTTTGTGGGGATACGATGTAACCCTCAGCTTAAGTTGCTGGGGTTGTGCTTTCGCTTGAGAAACAATTTTTTCCTAAAGAAAAGGTTGTTTGGTCACTTATCATGTGTGCTTAGCAAGGTCTGTGGCCATTACATAATCGAGGACTTGTGTCTTCTCTCATTATGAAAAACGGCGTTCCTCTGTAGTAAGAGTGTACTTTTGCCATTTTTTGTTGTGATGAAGGGTTGTGTGTGTCGTTGTGATCTACAACTGGGTTAGGTTTGGTCCACAGAAGCACATGTGTAAGTCTGGACCGGGGCTCTTAAAGGGGCCCTCTCTGTTCTGTGTTTTTTCCTTGGTAAAACTCAGATAGCAGGTTAGCACATGAGCTATGTGAAGCTGTTAATGCTTCATGTAGCAGGCTATGACTGGGTCATGGCTCTACTTTGTCATTACATCGTATCAGGGGTGAGGGGTCGTAAAGGGGTGAACTGGTAAACCTTTCCTTCCCTTTTCCGATTGGTCAGGGGTTAAAACCACCTGTCTTTCAGGGTTCCCGTCGCGTTGCTGTTCGGCACATTACAGGCTAAGGGGGGGGGGGGAGGGAGTTTCCTGGTCCCACGCCCTGAAAGATTGGGCGTGTGCACCGCGGAAATTCCCCCGCCATAGAGTACGCCACTGAGCGCGTCTCTATTGGTAAGACTTCCGTGGGTTGTTCAGGTCCATGTTATGGATCTGTTTCAGGGAGTTGTCAGAGCTCCTCCTCACGAAGCTCCTCCTCAGGGAGAAGTGCCTTCTGTAAGTTCGGACTCTCCTTCCCAGTGAGGGAGCCTCCTCAGAGTTTCAGAGCCTCCTCCTCAGATTGTCAAGGTGAGTAGAACTTCAAAAAGGAGTTCTGCTCTATTGTGTGTGTATTCGATTCAATTCGATTATTGAGTGTGTATTGGTTCAGTGCCTTCTCCTCGGAGAGCCCTAACCCAAGTGTTACATAGCTCAATGTTGCAATATTTCTTTTCAATCTATACAGCTTGCGTCGGAAGTCTCTCTGGGGATTCCCATCTCCTCCCTGTGGCGAGGGTGGCGGGATGTAAAATGAAAATAATTTTTACCCTCAACCGCGTCACGTGGGATTCATGTCAGTCAGTGTTTCTTTCTTTTTAATAATAAAAAGAGTGAAGAATATGAAGCACGACAACTTTTTGTCGTTCTCCCAGGCGACTTGAAGGACCAATGTCTGGTGTCTGGTTAGACTATCCATTGATGTGTTTGGGTCTCGACGCGTACATAGTGCTGGCTCGGGGTGTTTTCTGATAAGAATCATGCAGGAGGCTAGTACGCCTTGGTTGCTCGTTATTAAAACAGTGTTTTTATAGGGCAACTGGGATGGGGGATTTTTTCCTCTTCCGAGCGCCTGTTGCTGGGTCTCGATGGATTCTCGTTCATATCTGGGGGATGTTAACGGAATAGATCAGAACATAGGTAGTGGGGTCTCACGCCCTTGGGGTGGGCCACTTAGCGCGGTACAAATGGGACCGTCTGGGTGGCGCCCTCTTTTCATGTTTTAGATCGACACGCATACCTACCCCCTCTCCTGGAGTGGGCATGTCGGCGTGGTTAGGGCACGGGACTGGTTCTGGTCGCGCTGGTCCAGGTCAGTTAACCCGTTGTCCGCCGGGGACGCAGATCTGCTGTTCTGGTACCTTGAGGGACTTGTGCTTTTTTCGGCCCGGGTGTCACAGGGTTAGGCGTTATGGAGACCCTTTGTTGGGTACATGTTGTACTCTGCACTATCGTAAAGGGGCTGGTTCTCCATTCTTTTCGCTCCTCTCTCACGCATGGCGAAGAGGGGGCTGTTGGGGTGGTCTTCTGGACCTCCTCTGGTAGCCCTGTGTGCTTCCCGAGCCGCCGGGCCCGGTCCGAAGTAATGTTTCGTTGACCCGTAGGCCTGGAATAACCCTTTTTTGGAAACTGAAACACTTGTACTGCGGTATAGCTGGTGTATACCCGCAGGTGTGTTTTGGAGTTTTTTCTTGAGGGGTTATAGGAACAACCACCGTATGTGGAGTGTGCCCCTGCACGTTCATGACGTCTGCCAATCGTGTCAGCCTTCTCTGCCTTGACCCCTCTGGGTGGGTTTTTTTTGATGGAGGCTTTGTCATGGTGCACAACAATGCCAGCATACGCCCCTTCCGCCGGGGTGCTGTTTTCAGTTGACCCCTTTGGCGCCTGTCTCGTCCGCAGTACTCCAGGCTCGGGTCTAAAGCCTGCTGCCTGGTTTCCCCGCTGCGCTGCCTGCTTCCGTTATAGTTAGCCTTTTGAGTGCTTCAAGTTACGGCCATGCTGACTGCCTGTGTTGCAGGGTCAGTGTGCCAGGCGGCGTACTAGTGGGGGGAAGGGCCCGCTCTTGGAGGGGCCCTGTCCGAATACGCTGGCGATGTGGGGGGCGGTGTCACTAAGTGACCGCCTGGTGAGGTCTTGATGCTTGGCGTCATTGACCTCTCCGGCCCCCTTTTTCCAGGGGATCCAGTCCCTTCAGGGGGTCTGGGTCTTCCTTCGCGCTCCGCTGCTACGGCCTTGCCACAGGGTTGAGTTTGCTCTTGACTCCGTAATTTTGGGGGCAGTAACGAGGTTTGTTCCTTCCGTTCGTTCCCTGGTGGCATGCGGGTTGTGCGTGTGCGTAGTCGTGGGGTCAAGCCACGGTCTGCTCACCCTGTGCGTTGAGTTGCTCGAGTTCCTCTTCGCACGGTCGGATCCGTCTCCCTCCCGTCCTCCAATAGGGAGGGTATCCCTCCATTAGGGAGGGTCGGGGGGGCTCGGTCCTCTCCGGTCTGATGGTTGTGGGGGGCCTCAGCGGGGTACATCTGTCGAGCTTCTGGCTTCCGCTCAGCTCCTGTTGTGCAGAATGACGCTGAGCGGAAACCAGTATGAAATAGAACGTAAGGTTATGTATATAACCAAGTTCTATGAATACTGGTGACGCTCAGCGTCAGGACGCCACTGCGGCCCTTGACCTCGCCTTGTGGTGAAAGTTTGGGAAGGAGGCGAGTAGGTGACCACACACCTGCTTATGAAGGTAAGCGGATAGGGGTGTGGCCAGACGGATGTCGGTATGTAAAGGTACATTGTGGAGTTTTTATTCAGTGCTGTGCACGAAGTGAGGTTAGTGCAGAATGACGCTGAGCGTCACCAGTATTCATAGAACTTGGTTATATACATAACCTTACGTTGGCTGGCTTGATGCATGCTGAATACATTCCTCTGATATTTTTAAGAGACAAGTGGTTCACAGAAGTGAGACACCACTTTTATTAACATTGACCAATGGTGTAAATGTCACAGGTCGACATAATATTTGTGTTTTTAGTGTTATGACTGTGACTGAGTGTGTGAATTGCCATTTTTGCCCAGGTTGGATGAAGCCCTTACTGAGAACACTGACACTGAACCTTGATTGCTAGAGAGAGGCAGCTGGACTAATTGTAATTGGACTAATGGGGGATGGGTCACAGGCTTTATTGAGTGTGTGCTATTGGCTACTGTGTTTTGTGCCTGCCCCTTCTCCTCCTTCTGCTGTCTCTCTAAGCATTTCTATAGGAAGACGATGACGTCATGGGCCTAAGCTTGGAGAATAAAACCAGGAAAGAGAAATGGGACAAGAGACCGACACAAAGGATGCAAGCTGCCGTTAAACTCCAAAGAAGGAGAAGAAAAAGAAGGGATGAGAGACCAGCTCCTACTGTATAAGGAAGTCTCTTCTCTTCACATCTTCTGTGGTGGTTCTTCAAGCCTTTACACAACAAAAAAATGCTCTGAGTTTCGTAAAAATCAGTCAAAGCTTACTAAAAGCACGAGCAGTGAACTCCAAGCCCACGTGACTGAACTCAAACTAGAAAGAAACAGACTAAGAAACGACGTAAACTCCATGATCAAAACTGCAAAAAAGAATTTCATCAATGACAAAACTGAGGAAAACAAAAACAAACCACGTGAACTTTGGAAATTACTCAATAATCAACTAGGATGCAGTAAAAAACTTAAAACCAGATTCTCAAACATAAACATAAAAACGGACAACACGCTCATCACAGACAAGCTGGATGTAGCCAATTACTTAAACATTTTCTTCACAAACATAGCCACAACACTGGTAAACAAACTACCCTCCCACTCAGGGCTTTATGGGGTAGAACACATAGTAGCTTACTACAAAAACCTAGGGGTCCGCAAGGACGACTTCAAGCTGGAAATGGTAACAACAGATGAGGTACTCAATAAACTGAGCGCCCTCCAACCTAACAAGGCCACTGGCCATGACAACATCCCCTCCAAATTCCTCAGAGACTCAGCAGCCGCCATCACCCCAATCATCACACACATAATAAACCTCTCCATAAAACAGGGACACGTCCCCAAGGACTTCAAAATTGCGAGGGTGACCCCTCTGCACAAAAAGGGCAGCAAATTAGACCCAGACAACTACCGCCCTGTTTCTATTCTCACCTCCATCTCGAAAGTCATGGAAAAAATAGTCTACGAACAGGTCGAAAAGTACCTAGCGGAAAAAAATCTAATCTACAAATTCCAATCTGGCTTCAGAACATCCCACTCCACTGACACATGCCTTCTCTATTTGAATGACCACATCAAACAAGAGGTGGACGCAGGCAAATACTGCGGCATGGTCATGCTGGACCTACAAAAGGCCTTTGACACGGTCAATCACTCCATTCTGATTGACAAGCTAAAAGCAATTGGTTTTGATAGTCTATCAGTGAGCTGGATGCAATCCTACCTTGAGGGGAGGGAACAGATGGTGGAGGTAAACGGTACCCTATCCCCCCCTCTCACAGTGAGCTGTGGTGTTCCACAAGGAAGCATACTAGGACCGCTACTGTTCCTAATTTATGCAAATGACATGTCGTCAGCTTGTGACTGCAACTTGTTCCTGTTTGCGGACGACTCAGCCCTGCTGGTCTCTGACAAGAACAAGTTACAGGTTGAAAAAACCCTCAGCTCGGAACTAGGCAGAATCTGCATATGGCTCGCTGATAACAAACTATCATTACACATGGGCAAAACAGAGTCCATTCTCTTCGGTTCAAATAACAAACTCAGCAAGACCGACGGCTTCTCAGTTACAGTGGGTGACAATATTGTCACAAGGAAAGATGAAATTACCTACCTGGGTTCCATCCTAGAGGCTAATCTCTCCTGTGACAAAATGGCATCCAATGTAATAAAAAAAGTCAACCAACGAACTCGATTCTTGTACCGGATCTCCTCTCTGGTAAACAAGAATACCCTGAAGACTCTGGCAGGAGCACTCATTCAGGGGTACTACGACTATGCTTGCACCTCATGGTACCAAAGCACCTCAAAGGCGCTAAAAACAAAATTACAAACATCTCAAAACAAACTGGTCAGACTACTGCTTGACCTTACTCCTAGAACCCACCTCACCCCTGCCCACTTTGACAACCTAGGATGGCTTAGAGTAGATGACAGAGTACAGCAACTTGCAATGGGCCTGGTCTACAAGATACACTACACGACCAAGGTACCCATGTACATGGCAAAATACTTCCCAAAGGTCAGTGAATACCACGATCACAACACCAGAGGGAGCTCCACAAATCATGTTAAACCCAGATTCGGCTCAAATAAGGGACTAAACACGTTTCGCAATTATGCCACATCAATGTGGAACGCCCTACCCAAAGCTGTAAAGGAATGTGGATCACTACCCACTTTCAAAACCTCTCTCAAGAGACACCTACGGGAGACTGCAATTCAACACTGGCCCCTGTAAATATCCTAACCCAACCCCCTCCAATGTACAGTCATTTACCTAGTATGGTTTTGTCAATAGTCCAATGTACAATTTTGTTTGTTTGTACAGAGTCTCCCCCCCCTCAATGTACAGTTTTGCTTGTTTATACAGTGTGCCCCCCCCCCCCAACCACCTCCAATGTAAATTACCCAGTATGGTTGTCAATATCCCAGTGTACCCAACCCCCCCCACCCAACCTCCTCCAATGTACAGTTTCTACGTCAAATGTATATACTCCCTTTTCTTGACTCCTTCTGTATCACAAACAGTACTGTATTTGCAAATCTGGTATGTCATAAATGTATAGATGTAGCAGTACTGACTATCTGTATGTCATGTATGTCATATATGTCCTGATGAATTGAAAATGGGGGACCCTGGTGGAAACAAGACGAAAGTCTTTCTCTGGTCTGCATCCCCTTAACAATTGTGTGTATTGAGCTGTACTGTATTGTACCCATTCTGCAATCTGTTAATAAAGTTTTCAATCAATCAATCAATCAAAACCAACCCAGCTTCCTCCAATCTAACCACTACAGACCAGAAACCAGCTTGACACCTTGGCTCGAGAATCACCTCTACTACCCCCCCCCCAAGCATTCCTTTCTGCTCACATGTTGGTGTTGGATATTGAACTGTGAATGAATGTGCCACTCATTTAGCTCTCATTTTACAGCTTGTCCTATATTCTCTGCAATGGCTTGAGAAGATTGGTTCCGGATGTGGAATCACCCAGCAGCTTTTTCCAGTGCACACACACTTGGTCTCCCCCATATTAATGGCCAGTTTTGCCTTCCCAATCACCCGTGTTTTTAGACTAGCGTAAGTATTTAAGGACCTTGTGTGTGCCTCCTCGTTTTTAGTTAGACCTTCCAAGGCCAGTCATGACGGATTAGAGGAGCCCTTCTGGCCATTAGCGGTAGCTGCCCTATCCCCAGGCAGCATTACTGTTTTGATATTGCACTGTGATATCTGAAATTGCAGAACAGATTAATAATGTGTTTGTGAGCCTATAGGCTCGGTGTATAGTTGTAGCACAGCTTCCCCGGAGCTATATTGTGTGGCCTATAGTGCGTTGGCGTGCCGTCGTGTACAATAAGTATCAAGTGTTCTGCCTCGTTATTTCTCCCACTGACGCTAAACATCACACAATTACTGTAATACTGATGTGTCTACTAACCCACACACAGCCAACCTAGCGTAGTGCTAGTATTAGTATAGGTGTTGCTAGGCAGGTCAGGGTTGCAGCCCCCTCACACTACCACCGCCTGTCCACCAGAGGGACCCTGACACCTCCTCTCCTCCTCAAAAATGTCACCTGTTACCGTGTCTCAAGTGGGGAGTGCTTTGGGTGTTACCACCAGGGTCGTTGCCTCGTGTCAAATCTCAACTCAGCCTGGTCCAAAGAAATTCCCCTGGTGGTGCTTTTCGTGGCTAGTTTCTTTCAGTTAGGTCAGCCACATGAGCTAGCCTAATTAGAGTCATTGCAATAGCCTTCTTTTCAGTAATGTAGCCTAGTAATAACGCAAACCCAATTCAAACCCAATGCTGATTTATTTAGCACATAATGATGTCACACTCACACACAACCAAAAACTCGAAAATATTTTGCACACATAGTTTGACAGTTATTGAGAGTAGATTAGTTTGAATATGGCCACCAGTGATGTCATCAGGGACATTGCATCCTTGTGTTAATTACAGCTCCGTGAAATGATGTTGATGAAATAGCAATACCTTGTCTTGCCTGCTACCATAATTGCATTGAGCTGTAATTTACACAACACAATGATTCAATGTCCAGGATGATATCACTGGTAGTAGCCATTTTCAAACTAATTTACTCAACTACTCTCAATCACTCAAACTAAACAAATGTGTGTGGTTTAGAGTTTTGTGTGAGATTGTGTGTAAAATAAATCAGCATTGATTTTTGGTGATCATATTTTAAGGTGGAAAGTCTTAGTTTATTGCAGTGCTTGCCCTATTCCACTTGGTGGCAACATAGCTCTATCAAATATTTGTAAAGGTCCAGTCCTAACCTTGCTAACCTTGATTGGCTAAAGCAGTGGCTCTCAACCTTTTTGGTTTGTGGCTAAAGACAGAGGGATGCCCTCTAACATGATCATGCAGAGACTCAATGGTGGAACTTTGACCCCTAAAAACAGAGGGGTGCCCTCCAACATGGACATGCGGACACAATGGTGAACTTTGACCCCTAGAGACAGAGGGGTGCCTTCCAACATGGTCATACAGAGACACAATGGTGAACTTTGACCCCTAGAGACAGAGGGATGCCCTCCAACATGGGCATGCAGACAGAATGGTGAACTTTGACCCCTAGAGACAGAGGGATGCCCTCCAACATGGGCATGCAGACAGAATGGTGAACTTTGACCCTAAAGACAAGAGGGATGCCCTCCAACATGGCCATGTAGACACAATGGTGAACTTTGACCCCTAAAGACAGAAGACTGTTTCACTCTATTAATAATTGGAAGAGGGTTATAGGGGGGGTGGTCTGCAGGTCTGGGCTATATGGATCTATACAACTCAGCGGTACAGTTGACCTATTGATAAACAAATTGCCCTGTTGACCCCAAATGACAATCATATTGATCTTTTCTTTGTTTGTAGTTTTTAGTTTTTTCTTTTGTATGTATATATAACAGATAATTTACTGGCATACAAAAATGGTGTTTGTGTCAAGGCAAACACATGTAACAAGATTGATTGATACGGCAATACATTACATTACATGTAATCAGAAAATCAAATCTCAGTGATTTGTAAGCACGGTTTATTGGCACACATACATGGTAAAGCATACATACCAGACATCAGATATGACACAAAACACCTCTGCTATATAATGTACAAATGGTGTCTAATAATACTAGGCTCAAACATATTCAGAAATGTGTTTAGCTTCCTTACAAATGCACAAATAAATACCCAAAAAGATCCAAATGTATAAAGACACCCGCCTTTGTCTTCTTGCCCATTTTCAAACAAAATCCAACATAGGAGGAGGATATCAGGGATAGTATCATTTCAATAAAAGATTACAGAACAATAGCTAACACAACACCCAGGTGTTTTCAGTTGTTTCTGTAGAGCTGTATGGTGGCTGGGGTTTTATCTGTATTATTTCTTTTATATACACATTTTTGTCAAAATATCTCATCACTTTCAGAGTACACATTATAGAGCTTCTGAGATGTTGATAATAACTGAATGACTTTGGTACTACTGCAGCTATCGGATGTGGACCTGCGAAATGAAGACACAGTAGTGAGTTTGGCTTTGGCGGAAGGCATTGTTTGGCTAGACAACCCGCATCCAAACAACTCTACAGAAATGTCATCCCCCCCCCCCCCCCCCCACCGGAAAAGAACAGCTGCCATGTACAAAATGGTTTCAGTGGCTGATGTGCAGTGGCTAGAATAGGTCCCACCTCTATATGTACAGAGCTACAAACCTTGTAACAGTGTTCCCAAACTGACGAACAAACAAAAAAAAAAAACCCAAAAAACTAAATGGACTGATGGGTCTCCAAAAGTACATATATCAAACAAAAAACAGAACGTAAATCATGCAGGAAAAAAACCTTCAATATCAGTTTGGGAGTAGGTCGTTAAAGGGAAAGAAGTCAAAATTTAGAGTAGGGGGGAAATAAAATCAACGTTAATGCTTCAATGCATGTTAGCGAAGTTCACATACTGATTGGCGCAAAATTACAATGTGATTTGCAAAGTATTCTGAAAGAAGCAAGATACCAATAGACTACAAACACAATCGAACAGGTTTGCATGAAATCACAATCTGTGACGACTGCAGTCATTTGGAAAAGCAATCCTAGGACTCAACTTTCTCCCATTGAAACAAGTCCATAGTGGCAGAGGAGTTAATTTCCTTTTAATTGGAAATGGAAATAAACAACAACAGGATAAACAAACCAACGGCCAACTGAATTCCCAATAAAAATGCAAATGTCTCGGACAGTGTTTTTGGTTGCCTCCAACTCCATTCGCCGGTTCTGTTGGCCGTTAAAAAACGCCTGCGCCTCGTTCCTGTTCAAGCTGCCGAACAAGAAGAGACATTTTCTTTGTGTTATTTTGTACGTCATCCACTGGCAACTGCGACCACGTCCGGACTCATGACCGACAGGTCAAACAATCTTAATCGCGGTAACGTTATTCCCCTACAAGCAATGCTCAGACCAGAGTGTCCAAGGAGGAGATTTTGGACCTTATATCATCTGCAAATTTCCCCCATCTTTCTTGAGAAAGCGCCAACACCATATTGTTTTTCGTTTTTTTTTTTTTACATTATGATTGCATACAACATGTATGCATTTCTTTGAGAAAAAAAAGTAGTAGTTTAAGTCTTTGATATTATGGATATTGCTGTGCAATGCCACCAGTCCTCAGAATTCTCCCATGATGTTATAGTGATTCCGAAGAAGAAAATATCCAGGAAATTTGACCCGAGCTGGAGTGTGACACTGCCAACCGTGAGGCGGAATTTGCAGACAGGGTTTTGATTCGGTACAACGTTGTGGGGTTTAAGAGCACTGCCCTGAGGGGCAGAATGGGCACAGTCCACGTGGGCAATGATATATTGTTCTTTTCTTTACTGTGAGGGCTGTGGTGCCGTGCTCTCGGGCTTGTTGTCCTGGTTGTTAGGGGGCTTGGTCGTCCACGGGCTGTTGTTGCCCAGCGCCGGGGAGCTGTTGAAGTCGTCCTCGTCGTCCAGACCGTTGGTGGCGTCGTACTGCGTGTTCTCCAGGCGAGTGATCAGGCGCTCGTCCTCGTCCCCGAATTCTCCCCCCATCAGGGTCGGCTCACCCACCACCATCACGTCCTGTGGGAAGACGAGAGGGGGAGGGAGAATTATATAGGGTTAAAGTAAGTAAACCTTAAACCTTGCATGTTAGCCTAGCTTAGCACAATGAATGGAAGCGGACATGACCGGTTAGCCTAGGCATTGTCCAACTAACACCTCTCCCAAAGGCTAACCGGTCATGTCTGCTTCCATTCATTGTGCTAAGCTAGGCTAACATGCAGCCAGATCGCTTTCTACTGAACGCACAGAGAGGAAACTGGTATCTATCTTCTTGTCTCTCTCTGGAGAAGACAGTAAGCTAATTTCCCAAAATGTTGGCGTGTTCCTTTAAAAGGCATAAACTACTATTTGCGTTTGTTGACACAGGCTGAACAGGTTGATTTGTATGAAGATCTTCTTATTTATTATAATTTCTGAAATATATATCTGTTTATATATATATACAGCACCATATAAAAATATGAAATTTCTTCTTTTGAGTCCCATTCATTGATTCATTTTATGATTGCTAAATGTTTGTGTGGTGAATACTAGCATTCCTGTTTCCTCTCGTTCTTTGACTACTGTTAAACCAAACAACCATATCAAATGCGGTTTAAAAACAACAACAAAAACAGCAAGTGTCCTGAAAGGGTTTTTCAAACCCTATTTATTATTATTAATATGCTCAAATAAATACATTTAATAATCCATCCATAACAATGAGGGACCAAAAGTACCAGAAAGGAAAACATCAACACATCTACTGTATAACTCATTACTATCAATAAGGTTCCCCGCAGACAAATATTTACCTGAAACTGCTGATGTCTATGTGTCTCTGGGTACATTATGTTTAAAGTGTATTTTTCAGTGGAGGAGCGGAGCCTGAAGCAGCACCCATGGGAGGTGTGTGTTTGAACACGGGCCCCCCTGATTTCAAGATGGAGGTATGCGAGCAAAAAAGGCACTGCGAATCCAGTGAACCCATCTGTGCGGTCGACCCCTCTCTGTGCACATGAAACCCTACTCTTACCCAAGTATACCACCCCAGACCTCCCTGCCTCCTCACTCTACCCAGCCCTCCTCACTCTACCCAGCCCTCCTCAACCTCCTCACTCTACCCAGCCCTCCCCAGCCTACTCACTCTACCCAGCCCACCCCAGCCTCCTCAATCTACCCAGCCTCCTCACTCTACCCAGCCCTCCCCAGCCTCCTCACTCTACCCAGCCCTCCCCGGCCTCCTCACTCTACCCAGCCCTCCCCGGCCTCCTCACACTACCCAGCCCTCCCCTGCCTCCTCACTCTACCCAGCCCTCCCCTACCTCCTCACACTCTACCCAGCCCTCCCCGGGCCTCCTCACTCTACCCAGCCCTCCCCAGCCTCCTCACTCTACCCAGCCCTCCCCGGCCTCCTCACACTACCCAGCCCTCCCCTGCCTCCTCACTCTACCCAGCCCTCCCCGGCCTCCTCACTCTACCCAGCCCTCCCCGGCCTCCTCACACTACCCAGCCCTCCCCAGCCTCCTCACTCTACCCAGCCCTCCCCGGCCTCCTCACACTACCCAGCCCTCCCCTACCTCCTCACTCTACCCAGCCATCCCCGGGCCTCCTCACTCTACCCAGCCCTCCCCTACCTCCTCACTCTATCCCAGCCCTCCCCTGCCTCCTCACTCTACCCAGCCCTCCCCTGCCTCCTCACTCTACCCAGCCCTCCCCGGCCTCCTCACTCTACCCAGCCCTCCCCGGCCTCCTCACTCTACCCAGCCCTCCCCTACCTCCTCACTCTATCCCAGCCCTCCCCTGCCTCCTCACTCTACTCCAGCCCTCCCTGCCTCCTCACTCTACCCCAGTCCTCCCCTGCCTCCTCACTCTACCCAGCCCTCCCCTGCCTCCTCACTCTACTCCAGCCCTCCCTGCCTCCTCGCCTGGCCCCAATCGATACTCATCATGTAGGACATATTTCAAAGAGGTGACCCCTCCTGGTGAGGTCAGAGGAGGGAATGAGAGGAGTTATATTCATTGCCCGCTGTGTTATTTGTTATGCGAGGGCATTCTGATTCATCTTCACCCACGCCCGATATGAGAAACAACAGTGGTGCATTAGTGGGGTCGGGTGTAATTTAACGATTCACAAGGTAATTGAAAGGCTGGTGTGCGGATGGATCGGTTTGTGACGTGGATTGGGTGCTTTTAGGAATCCGTGAATCTCATCTCCATCTGACTGCTCGGCAGCCCCCCCCCCCCCCCCGCCCCATCACCACCCGCTGCAAGCGGGGAGGAAGCTGTACAGTTAAATGGAGCACGCGCTTCACTGCTCATGTGTGTCATCTCTCCTCATCCATCTCCTCACACACACACACACACACACACGCACGCAAACACACACACACACACACACACACACACACACACAGACACACACACACACACACACACGTAAACACATAGACACAAGCACGCAAACACAAATGTGCAGGCGGATATACACACACTCACTCACTCACTCACTCACTCACTCACTCACTCACTCACTCAAACAAATGCATGATCGGCAAACAGTCATGCACTCAAACAAGCAAACAAGCAAACAAAATCAAGTTAGCACACTCACTCAGCACACTCACACACTCATTCAGCACACTCACACACTCACTCAGCACACTCACTCAGCACACTCACACACTCACTCAGCACACTCACACACTCATTCAGCACACTCACACACTCACTCAGCACACTCACACACTCATTCAGCACACTCACACACTCACTCAGCACACTCACACACTCATTCAGCACACTCACACACTCACTCAGCACACTCACACACTCATTCAGCACACTCACACACTCACTCAGCACACTCACACACTCACTCAGCACACTCACACACTCACTCAGCACACTCACACACTCACTCAGCACACTCACACACTCATTCAGCACACTCACACAGCACACTCATTCAGCACACTCACACACTCATTCAGCACACTCACACAGCACACTCATTCAGCACACTCACACTCACTCAGCACACTCACACACTCACTCAGCACACTCACACACTCACTCAGCACACTCACACACTCACTCAGCACACTCACACAGCACACTCATTCAGCACACTCACACACTCACTCAGCACACTCACACACTCACTCAGCACACTCACACGCGTGCTGATGAAGAGAAACAAGGAGCAAGGCACTTTATTTATCCAAGACGCAAGACAAGCCTCTCCCCCTAGCGACCACCATTACACCCCATGCCTTAATCATGATAATTCGTTTAGGTGAGCTTTTTGACTAAGTGACAATGATATTATAATGTATCCACTGATTTGTCAATTTGCATAGTTAATTAAGTCATTAGCTAAAAACGTGCTGATTGCCAACAAGGCTTGCATTCACCATCTGTTCCTGTGAGGGTGCCTGTCAACCTACCTCTGACCAATTTGGGGCAAAAAAAATAAAAAGAAGAGGAATCCCACCAACGACAGCAGCTGGTGGCTATTCTAGGACCGGGCAAGTGCTAATTGTGATCTAATTAATAGTGTCTATTTGACTACTCATCTCATTAGCATTAGCTTTAGTTTTAACTAGCCGGTAGGGCCTTGAACGGGCAGATACACTGTGATGAATGCCCCCCCCCCCCCCCTTCACGAAGAGGTATCATAAGCACGTTTTTGAGACATTAGCAAGGAGACGCTCGGAGGGCATTTCCCTCGCCAGGCCGGGAGACAACAAGTGGGATTCATAACGAAGAAGTGGTTTTGGAGCAAATAAACAATGAGGGGGCGAGCGGGGGAGGGGGGGAGTCGGGGCAAAGTCACCCCCTGAAGCAGAAAGAAATCAGTTTATAATGTAAATGAGAGAAGGAGAAAGAGAGTCCAGCCTGAAAACAACCCCCTTTCATAACCTCCCGCAGAATGCTGCATTGGGATGCAAAGCATGCCGATCGGTTTAGGGAGTTCAGATATTGGCATTTGTGTGTGTAGCTTTAAAATTCCTGTATAAGATGAAAGGCAGGGGGGCTGAGAAATAATCGTGCTTCGCAAAAAAACACGGGCTTTAATCGAAACGGAAAAAAAAACCACATTCCACACTTTGTCCTGATGGCCACTAGGGGTCACTGTTGAACACACAATGAGGCGTTCCCCCCTCCCCTCTCTTTCAGCGTGCTTGTTACACCCCCCCCCCCCCTCACCAGGGTCCACTCCTTGTTGTCATTGGGCTCACGTAGGCTTGTGCTCAGCCTCGAACGAACAACTTCTCAGACAAAGCCAGCAGGCGTGCAACACATGTAACCAGCATGTTACCAGCGCGCTGCCAGTCTTTAAGACGCGTATGTGCGCCAGGCATGGCCAGTGTGTGTGTGTGTGGGGAAGAAAAGCGGCGATGGAGAGGAGTGTGTATATACGTGGGAGAGAGGGAGGAGAGGGGGTATACAGATATCGGTGATAATGAGAGATGGCACGAAGCCAAACTGCCTTCCAGAAAAAAAAAGAATTGTGTTTATGTGTGTGTGTGTTTGTGTGCGAGAGAGAGTGTGATGTACAGTATGTGTGTGTGTGTGTGAGAGAGAGAGATAGGGAGAGAGAGAGAGAGAGAGAGAGTGTGATGTGCAGTATGTGTATGTGTATGTGTGTGTGTGTGTGTGTCAGAGACAGAAATAGTGAGAAAGAAATGGGTAAATCAAAACAAGAGAGGAAAGCGTGCAAGAGAAAGATACTGAGTAAGAGAATTCCCTGTTTAGAGAGAGTCGATTCCTAGTTTGATATGATATGATATGATATGATACATTTATTTATATTGCGCCCCTCAACCAATAGTTACATCGGCCCGGGAAAAATGCCTAGTTTAGAGAGAGAAAAACAATTCCTAGTTTAGAGAGCGAGACAAACAATTCCTAGTTTAGAGGGTGAATTCCTAGTTTAGAGAGGGAAGTCCTAGTTTAGAGAGAGAGAAACAACTCATAGTTTAGAGAGAGAGAAACAACTCCTAGTTTTTAGGAATACCTACTGTAGTTTAGAGAAACAATTCCTAGTTTAGAGAGAGAGACAAACAATTCCTAGTTTAGAGACAGACAAACAATTCCTAGTTTAGAAAGAGACAAACAATTCCTAGTTTAGAAAGAGACAAACAATTCCTAGTTTAGAGGGAATTCCTAGGAGAGACAAACAATTCCTAGTTTAGACAAACAATTCCTAGTTTAGAGAGATACAAACAATTCCTAGTTTAGAGAGATACAAACAATTCCTAGTTTAGAGAGGGAATTCCTAGTTTAGAGAGGGACTTCTTAGTTTAGAGAGAGACAGACAATTCCTAGTTTAGACAAACAATTGCTAGTTTAGAGAGACAAACAATTCCTAGTTTAGAGAGATACAAACAATTCCTAGTTTAGACAAACAATTCCTAGTTTAGAGAGAGAAACAACTCCTAGTTTAGAGAGAGACAAACAATTCCAAGTTAAGAGAGACAAATAATGTCTAGTTTAGAGACAAACTATTTCTAGTTTAGAGAGACAAACAATTCCTAGTTTAGAGAAACAATTCCTAATTTAGAGAGAGAGAACAAATTCCGAGTTTAGAGAAACAACTCACAACTAGAGAGATAATTCCTAGTTGAGTGAGAGAATTCCCAGTTTAGAGAGAAAGAAACAAGTCCTAGTTTAGAGAGAGAGGGGGGGGAGAGAGAGAGGGAGAGGGAGAGAGAGAGAGGGGGAGAGAGAGGGGGAGAGAGAGAGAAAGAAATGGGTAAATCAAAACAAGAGAGGAAAGCGTGCAAGAGAAAGATACTGAGTGAGAAATAGAGAGTAAGAGAATTCCCTGTTTAGAGAGAGTCGATTCCTAGTTTGATATGATATGATATGATACATTTATTTATATTGCGCCCCTCAACCAATAGTTACATCGGCCCGGGAAAAATGCCTAGTTTAGAGAGAGAAAAACAATTCCTAGTTTAGAGAGCGAGACAAACAATTCCTAGTTTAGAGGGTGAATTCCTAGTTTAGAGAGCGAGACAAACAATTCCTAGTTTAGAGAGGGAAGTCCTAGTTTAGAGAGCGAGACAAACAATTCCTAGTTTAGAGAGGGAAGTCCTAGTTTAGAGAGCGAGACAAACAATTCCTAGTTTAGAGAGGGAAGTCCTAGTTTAGAGAGTGAGAAACAACTCATAGTTTAGAGAGAGAGAAACAACTCCTAGTTTTTAGGAATACCTACTGTAGTTTAGAGAAACAATTCCTAGTTTAGAGAGAGAGACAAACAATTCCTAGTTTAGAGACAGACAAACAATTCCTAGTTTAGAAAGAGACAAACAATTCCTAGTTTAGAAAGAGACAAACAATTCCTAGTTTAGAGGGAATTCCTAGGAGAGACAAACAATTCCTAGTTTAGACAAACAATTCCTAGTTTAGAGAGATACAAACAATTCCTAGTTTAGAGAGATACAAACAATTCCTAGTTTAGAGAGGGAATTCCTAGTTTAGAGAGGGACTTCTTAGTTTAGAGAGAGACAGACAATTCCTAGTTTAGACAAACAATTGCTAGTTTAGAGAGACAAACAATTCCTAGTTTAGAGAGGGAATTCCTAGTTTAGAGAGGGACTTCTTAGTTTAGAGAGAGAAACAACTCCTAGTTTAGAGAGAGACAAACAATTCCAAGTTAAGAGAGACAAATAATGTCTAGTTTAGAGACAAACTATTTCTAGTTTAGAGAGACAAACAATTCCTAGTTTAGAGAAACAATTCCTAATTTAGAGAGAGAGAACAAATTCCGAGTTTAGAGAAACAACTCACAACTAGAGAGATAATTCCTAGTTGAGTGAGAGAATTCCCAGTTTAGAGAGAAAGAAACAAGTCCTAGTTTAGAGAGAGAGGGGGGGGGAGAGAGAGAGGGAGAGGGAGAGAGTGAGAGGGGGAGAGAGAGAGAGAGAGAGAGAGAGAGAGAGAGAGGGGGAGAGAGAGAGCGGGAGAGAGAGAGAGAGAGAGAGAGAGAGAGAGAGAGAGAGAGAAAGAGAGAAATCGTAGACTAGCGATAAAAAAAAAAAAAAAAAAAAATTGGGATGAGGTAAGGAAAGAAAGCAGAGTACTCCAGAAGTGCCAAGCGGATTTAAAAGTGTGACCCCCGCGGGGCCGGAGCAGAACCAGCCCACAGCGCAGAGTTCACACCGCTTTCTCCAGCCTCCAAACACCAGCGCGCCAGAGGGGAGAACCAGGCAGTGGGACCAGCAGCAGTCTATACATAGAGAACACCGGGGCAGGGCAGGGATAGAAAAACTATAGTCTCTCTGCAAACAATAGATTCCCAATACCATCTTATCCCCCACGGGGGCGGCTTGTGAAGCGAGAGGTTTAATACTCAGCTGTTTAACCTCTCACCGTGTCAAGTGGCCCGGTTACGGTGACGTGTGGTGAAGTCAGGTTACGGTGACATGCGGTGAAATCAGGTATGCACGCTGTCGCGCGCTGGATTCGGGGTGGGGGGGGCGCGGGGGTGGGGCTCTGAGATTGAGTGGCGCGCGGGGCCTTTCTAGTGGGTGATTATAAATGAATACTGTGTGAACTACGTAAAGGGTTGACTTTGTGATCGAGCACCTCGTGGACTGCACCTCCCTCTCAAGCGGAGGGCGTCGTGGAAGACGACCAACTGAGCTACGTGAATTAATAACGGCCCTGTAGCTCAGTATACGTTTACAGTAAATATGGACACGAGATGACGCACATAATATCGTATAGCCTACGAGGGGTTGAGAACTGGGAACCGACGAAACCAGCGGACTCCTCTAATTGGCGACCACTTAAAAGCGACTTAATTAATCTCACTCTGGCAGTTGTCTAAGAGAGGAGGGGGTAAATGATGAAAACATGGAAGAAAGAACTGAAAAGAGGAGCAAACCCAGTGCACCTGATGCTTACGGCGGGTACCTGACTGGAGAGGCTGAAGTTGCTGGCGGGGCTGCGCTTCTTGCTGTTGGCGTTGCCCACGCCGCTGTTGGCACTGCTGGCGGAGTTCTTCCGTTTCCTCCTCTTCGTCGTCGTCTGTCTCGTGGGCTCAGCTTTGGCGCGGCCAGCAGAGAGAAACAGAAGAGGCAACATAACGCACCCACACAGGGAGGAGAGGGGGGCACAGCAATATACTACACACAGGGAGGAGAGGGGGGCACAGCCATATACTACACACGAGCGCACCCACACACACAGGGAGGAGAGGGGGGCACAGCAATATACTACACACCAGCGCACACACACACACATGTATAGCCACGCATGCACACACGCACACGCACATGCACACACACACACACACACACACACACACACACACACACACACACACACACACACAAGGAAGCACACACGCACACACACACACACACATGCGCACACACATAGACATAGGGAAGCACATAAACACACACAAGGAAGCACACAAACACACACAAGGAAGCACACACACACACACACACGGGCAAACAAACACACAAACACACACAAGGAAGCACACAAACACACACAAGGAAGCACACACGCACACACACAAGGAAGCACACACGCACACACACAAACACACACACAAGGAAGCACACTAACACAAACAAACACACACACACAAGGACAAGGCAGCACACAAGCACACGCATCCACACAACCACATCATACGCATGCATGCATACACAAATACACTGTATACGCACAGACAGGAGCAACTAGTCTAAAATGATCCATGCTTTGTTATCTTCAGAGGTGGAATCACAAAAGCATTAACACCTCCCAAGACATGCACTAGTAAGACAGACCCCTATATCATTTGCATAAATGCTCAACAATGGACCCTGCTGCTCAACGTAATGTGAACGTGTTAATGATTCTGCTGCTGCGCCGAGTGCAGCGCTCCTCTCAATAGCCTTTAGTTTCCACATTAAAACTACTCTACTGAGGCGGAGAGCACATCCATGAGTGTCTTGCTGAATATGCATCGGTACTGTATCCACTCTCACAACCCTTTGTATTGCTGTAGATTTGATTTGGTGAGCATGATTGTGTTATGGTGCTGCATACCATTTAATACATTTTGAGTCCGTGCTTGAGAATTGCATGCGCCCATGCAATCTGACATTTTTAACCAGCATTTTGCTGTCTTGTTTATTCTATTTTTTTTCTTTTCTTCCTGAGCACGCAGTTGAGCATTCATAATGAACTTGCACACAAACAACGTATTTCGTGGCATTCCATGGAGCTAGAGAATGCCGAATGCAGTATAAGACAGTAAAGGTACCTTTTTTGTGATTTGTGGGAAATATTTCCGTTTTGAAGTTCTGTGGGTGTCCAGCTGAAACCGGAGCCAAAATGAAAGCTTTGTTTAACCCGAGGTTGATACGTTTCTCAGTAAAACTAGTTGAGACAGAATGAAACCAGACATGACAACAGAGAAAAGGGAGGGGAAGAACAGTTGTACATTCAACGCCCCCATGAACACACAGATACAACTTCAACACCATCAGATAACCTGCGCTTAGATGAGAGATATTTCTCTCCAATTATAAGCTTTACATTGTTAACGAAGAAGCAATTAAATCACACGTGTGAGAATTAAGCATTACATCACGCGCAGGAGTGTGTTATAAGAATTAGAGCATGCCTAGGGGTTGTTAGACCCCCCTAGACATGCTCTTAATTCTTATAACACACGACTACAAGTGGTGTAATGTCTTTTATACAATTGCCGAATTCATCCAACGTTATTGCTATACAATAAACACACATTAATTGAAGCATAATGGAGATTTATTCACAAAACCATCTGCAGAAAAAGTAGGTAAAAAAAATAAAATAGAAGTTGCCTCCGTGTCTAGAAGCAGCTCGGAGGTGCTGTGTTTCAAAGCATGCCATCTAAGAGTGAAGTTAGCGGTTGTTATTGGATTGATTGATTGAACATTTTATTAACAGTGAAATGTACATATATATTCTCTGATTTGAAGTAGTGCTTTGGCCCTCTTTCGAAGTGGGTTATGGTTAGAGTTTGGAATCAGGGCTGGTGGTCCATCGCCCTGCTCTAAAGATAAACTCTAAGCATAACCCACTTTGAAAGAGGGCCAAAGCATAACCACTTCGAAGCAGAGAATATTGCATCATAACATATGACATACAGATAGACAGTGCGACATCTATACATAGGTTGCTGTTACAGGATCTCACTGCCACCTAGTGGTAGCCTATGTTAATGTATGTACTACGTGGATGTTACGTAGCTGCTTGCTGTCAACATGAATAGTCAATTACACCCGACCAACGTCTTGAAGCAGCGTCTGAAACAGTTGCTTCAAAGCACGCCATCTAACAGTGAAGTGAGCGGTTGTTATTGGATTGATTGATTGATTATTAACGGTGAAACGACAGTGTCCTTTTGAAGGAGAGGGAGGTTTTACAACGAATGGCATCTAACAACACACTTCCCGTGATTTATATTTTGTTTCACAATGAGTCACGACCAACCAATTACATAATCCAACACTGTGTAAGCAACTAACACATTCCACGTGACAGAATCGTTTTTGAATGAGTCGTTATGACGCTATCAATACATCCATTCATAAAGATTATTGTCCGCCATCTTGGTTTCATTCCTAAAAACACGAACGGCGGAGTGATTCGGAAAAAACGTAATTCGGTTGTGGGCGGGTTCTGGGATCACGTGGAGTGTGTTATAAGAAATAACAACGTCTGAAAGAAGTGTTTCAGCCAATCAGAATCAAGAAATGTGCATGCCATTGTATAAATCTCCTTAATTAATGGGAACATATAAAGTAATGAGAGGTTAAGTGGAGATCTTAGCATTTCTTGTATCTACAAAATATAATATCTGTAATACATAATTTATGAATACATGATTTCGCAATTTCCAACGAGGAGAGAAGAAAATGTTATTCCTTAGAATCTCAGTGGGAAAAAAAGACATGGCTCTGATCTTCAAACAGATGTCTGAAAATGGTTCTTACTAATCACACCAAGGGAGATGCTTTAACATTCAATTACAGAGACCAGCGATGTCTATGGCACAAACATGGCAGAGATGAAAATAGACAATAGACAGAACAATAAGTCTTATCTATATCTTTCTTCCCCCGAGTCCTGACTTTGACCGACGTGTGTACAAAATGTGGCCTATTGTCAGATCCTGAATGTTTTCGTTCGTCGCTCCACCGGTGACGCACAATCCCTTCCATTTCCACAGAAAGGACTTATCAGAGCATAAATGCATCCATGCTTCCTTCCTGACTAAAACACAACCAGTTTCCCTGATTCTAGAAGAATTGCAGGAAAAGGTAGAAAAACACCAGCAATAAGGAAAACCACAATTACAGTTGAGTAGCACAGTTTCGCCTTGTTTGGCGACACAGATGGACGAGCTGCAACGGCGATCATAAACAGATTCATGATAAACTGATCTCAGACCTGAGTCAAAGAAAGGAAGAGGCCACGACGTACCAGTGTTAATTTTCAGGACTCGTGACTCGACTTGGACTTGAGCACTGATGACTGGGACTTGGACTCGAGCATTGACTGCATTCGGACTCAAGGCGCAGATGAGGACTCGGACTTGTTCATTGATAAATACAGTTATTTATTTAAATAGTTTTTTGTAATAGGCCCTAATCATTTGGCATAAGCTACTGATGGCTATATTAATATCATTATTAGTAACATTATTTCATTTAATTTAGTCCTTTTTTATTTCAGACTGCCAGAGTGGAGTGGACTCAACCTTGATTACTTGGACTTGGACTAGGGTAATGGGGACTCGACTCTGACTCGACTCGGACTTGGACTCGAACACTGGGGAATCGAGACTCGACTCGGACTCAAGGTTTAGTGACTCGACTACAACACTGCGGACGTACACATTACAACTACTCTTCCAGACCAACGTGAACGCCTCTTGTGAAACTATCAATACTACACTATACACAACTACAACTATAACCCGTGTCATTCAGAAATCCCAAATCATATTCCGCCCCTAACCACTGTGTGCCTTATTGAGCAGTTCCATCACACTAAGGCAATATGTCATATCAAGCCGTGCTCTCTCCCATGTGCACAATTAACCACTGACAGTAGAGCCTTTTCAAAGTGAACATCCTCGGCACTGGGGAGGCGACAGCGAGGGAGTTGGATCTGGTAGTTTGATTACACCAGGCACTCTTAATTAAAGTTACACAGGTCCAAGTCAAAAGGCTTTTCGACTGGTGTTGGTTCTTAAAGACACCTCGTCATGCCTCACTGAACATTGCTGTAATTTGCAGCCCCTCCGACGTGTCCAAAACTCTGCTCTTTTTTTCTCTCCTCTTTCTCCGGCTTAACGCCGCGCAGCCAATTTAAGCCAAGTATTTTTCAAGAACTACCCGTAGAACATCAATCATACGAAGCCGCGATGCCTGTTAGGGGCTGATATTAGGATTCAAGAGGCCTTCCCGAATTCTGATTAATTCCATATACCTGACAGGCAAAAGACATTTGAAGTATTAAGACGTATAATAGTTATTTTTGCGAGGGGGAAAATAAATGATATTATGAAAAAGAGTTCATTACTTTTTGTTGGCCGGACAGGCTGAACGGTGTATGTTTTTTGTATGATATACCTGGCGGGGACACCATCCTCTGCCACTTTTGGAAGAGGCACGTCTTGAGACAGTCCCTGGGGCTGAGGTTGTACGTCTTGTGCCGCGACATGAGTTCCTGCATGGGCTCCAGGATGACACACAGCTGTGGGACACAACACAGGTCGCGTTAGGACGGTTTACACCACGCGTCCGTCCATATGCACACACATAGCACATACACAGGGGGGGGGGGGGGGTGACGTTACTCACACTGTGTCATCTCTGGAAGTCTTCTACAGTTAAAAACCCCTGTGTACAATATTCAATCTGGAGGGAGGAGGAGGAGGGGGGGGGGGGGGGGGGGGGTCAAACCTTAAAGCGATCTCACAGGGGGTCAAGTTGTCATCTTAAAGGTGCTGTAAGTGACCTTTTCCTGTTCAAATAAGTGGTCTACATGTTAGAATAACAGCTCTACACTCCAACAGCCATAGAGTGTCTGGTCAGTAATATGGGTCTCCCAGTCCCTCCTGCTCTGTAGTAAACAGAAAATACATTTTCTGAAATCTGTAACATTTTCTGTATGCCGTTCCCACTTTATCCACATAACTCCACACTGCAAAAATGGTCTGAGTAAATATGTGCTTGAAACAAGTACAATAATCTGCCAGTGCAATAAGCAAATTTGGCTTGGCAAGATTGGTTGTATTGTAAAAATATCTACAAAAAAAGCTGCAAGAAAACGTCTGGCATCAATGGTTTCCAAATACTTACTGTCAAATTACAGTAAAATCAAATACATTTACAGATTACAACCTTTATTTAATGGTTAATATTTAGATAAAAGGTAATTTACTGTATTTTTATGGCATTTACACTTAAAGTAGAAAAACTAAAGTAATCTGTATAATAATACAGTGAATTTCCCGTGAAAAAACATACATTTTTACAGTGTAGGGTCTCTCTCCTGATTGGATAAAGTGGGAAGGGATAACCAGAACATTTATTTTCTGTTTACTGTAGAGTGGAGGGACTGGGAGACCCATGTTACTGACCGTTACTGTCGGAATGTAGAAAGATTAACGCGTATTTTAACAAAGATATATCACTTACAGCATCTTTAAATGCACCAGGGGACAGTTTAGCAAGCAGCAAACATAACAAAAAACGCTCTTCCCTCCTTTCAGACCAGCGTGCTGCCATCAGGCTGCTCACACAATGTTGTCACTGAGCTACATGTATACTGCCTAGTTTCTGCCCATATACCACTAGCGCCACATAGATGTAGTCGTATCTAGAAGTATTCACTCCATTAGTACAGCAGCATTGTTTGGCGCCATGGGGCTCTCGTGGGTAAAGTGAACGCACACGTAGCGGCCTAAAGCTGCGTCCCACGTCGGCTGGTTCCCTCCTGACGTGGCGATATCCCTTTCAGCTCAGGGAACAATCCCTGGATTTGAGCCTGAAAACAAGTGCTATTTTCAGCTGAATGGTAGGAAGCCTGGCAGCAGCTCCAATACACGGAAGGCTTAAATACGCCACGCAGGAAAACGAGAGAGTCAGAGGGTAAAGAAAAAAAGCAGGGTCTAACCCTTTAGCCAGGAAGCCGTCACTCTTTTTCGAACGTGCTGATAAACGGTGGGAAAGGCACGAGCTGCGTTTTCAAAAGACAATAAGGTGGCCGTTTTACGTGAGGAAAGGGCGTGTTCTACGTCGACACCCCGAGATAGCAACGGTACCTCTCTCTGTGTGACGCGCCGGAGACTGATGGTGTTTACACAGTTTTACAGTATGAAATCAACCCCGCTCTGACCCCCCCCCCCGGGAAGTTTAATTTGACCCCCGGGGCCGGACAGCGATTTGTTAGTGAAAAATGTGACCGCTTCGGACCGCGTGCGAAAGACCATAGGCGAGGGGAAAAGTATGTGGCTTTGACAAACTAACTAGTCTTCAAAGCAACTCTTCCCCTGTTTATAGACACTAACGACTTAACCTCTCCCTTACAAGTACCTATGTTGTGAGCGAGAGTACAGTAAAAAGAAAACCAAGGTTCTTAACATTTCATACGGCGGGGAGTATATTTAAATGAATAACTTCTACAGTGAGTGAATAATAATAAGGTAATGACACGTTGCATAATTACAGACACTTGAATTATGCACTTTCTCTTTTAATGACGCTATATGTGCACATTTCCATATAGGATAATCATTATCATAGTGCTCCATGAATCTGGGCAAAACAAAACAATGACAATCCCTCCTCCTCCTCCTCATCTTTCTGTCCGTCTTCACCACAGTCACAATAAACAACGGAGGTTCCATTCTCGTTTCGCACTGCATTTCACAATTATAAGTCTCAACAGGGAGCGTTCATTAATGTTATGCAAATTTTATCTATCCAATTAATTTGCTCCTTTCTCTCTCTCTCTCTCTCTCTCTCTCTCTCTCTCTCTTTCTCTCTCTCTCTCTCTCTCTCTCTCTCTCTCTCTCTCTCTCTCTCTCTCTCTCTCTCTCTCTCTCTCTCTCTCTCTCTCTCTCTCTCTCTCTCTCTCTCTCTCTCTCTCTCTCTCTCTCTCTCTCTCTCTCTCTCTCTCTCTCTCTCTCTCCTCATTCTTCCATTTGGAAATCTTGGCTGTCAGTCAGCCTTGGAATAAAAAGCACAAACAAAGCCCTCGTGAAATAATGTATTCCTGTACAGGCGGTTTATACGTCTACTCCCTCCATGTATGTGTTGTTAAATACAGCAGAGATTGCACCTGGAGAAGAAAAAAATTAAGCAAACAAGGACATCCGTAAGGTGAATTACAACTGATGTATTTATACACTTGCTGATTAAAGAAAACATGTGATAGGCTTCAATGCGGAGGATGTGAGGCAATTACACTGGGCCCACAATTAGACGTGCCAAAGCGTGAATATTCTGCATAATGAAAAGCGTCCTTTTTGGATAACGGCTGTGATTTTCTAGAGGTAAGCGTCGAGGAGTCAGAAATAGCATAGGCTAATGACTGCAGAGGGATATCTTGAAGGTTATGGCTGAGCTTAAGTTTGCAATTGAACAGGACAGTGTTGCTCTTACTGTACATTCATCCCGACACCTGGAGTCCTGCCCTAATCTTACTGCTGAAAAAATGTGTGAAATAGCAATATATTTTTTTTTATAAAAAGTACTGAAACTACTCATTGTGCATTGTGTGTTGAGTACTCACTTTTAATAATTTTGTTTTGCAATAATAAATGTTTTTGTATGTTTTCTGTGTGGACCCCAGGAAGACTAGCTGGTTGCTATGGCACCAGCTAATGGGGATCCGTAATAAAATCAAATCAAATCATCAACCCATCCATCTACACTCATTGCACACACATCCACATGCACACACTCACTTTAAACAAACACTCACCTTAATACTCACTTTAGACACTTTAACACTACATTATATTGATCTATTTATTAAAACGATTTGCACTACATTCATTCCTCATTTTCATTTGCATCTTGCCTTAAAAGGTTTGTACCTCATTAAGTCTGCATTTGTACCTCATTGTCTTTCACTGTACTTAGATTGTACTTAGGTTGTACTTTAGTTTGTATATTGTATAGTGTTATTACTCTTTTACTACTTTTTTTACTGTATGAAGCACATTCTCAGGGGCTCCATACAGAACCAAGCATTTCACTGTGAAGTACCTGTACGTTATATGTGACAAATAAAAACAACCTTGAAACTTGAAACTTGAAACACAGTGTTGCTGCGTGGGAGCCTTACCCTGAGGTAGTTGAGGGTGAAGTTGGTCAGTCCCATACGAGTGATGTTTTTGGAGAGTTGCTCCAACACCTGGGGGTCTTGTGCCTGGAGGGGAAGGGAGGGTTAACAGGGTTCCCACAGACATTGCAAAATGAAATTCAAGGACTTTCAAGTACTTTTCCAAGCACTTTTTTTTAAAATGGCATTTAAAAGGATACAAAATTATATTTTGCATTCATCTCAACAGAAACCCTGAACAAATTATCTGAAGGGAATTTAGGAGGCTAACTGGCCTGGGGGTAATTTGCATGTACAGGATATGCAGAATAGATCCATAACAAATTACAACATTGTTATTCTACAGAGCCTTTCCACACCGGACACACAAGGAGGCGAATCGAAGTACGGTTGAATGTCAATGTGAAGTATAGCACTATATTTGTATCAAAACGTAGTGAGTTAATCAACAACACAAGAATAACAGCGAAAAAACAAGTCAAAATGGCATTTAAAATGATAAATGGTGCATTTATATAGTGCTTTTATCCAAAGCGCTTTACAATTCTTTGTTCCTCACATTCACGCATTCACTCACCCATTCACACACCGACGGCGGAGGCAACCGTGCAAAGTGCCAACCTGCTCATCGGGAGCAATTAGGGGTTAAGTGTCTTGCTCAATGACACTTCGACACGCTACCCGGGAGGAGCGGGAATCGAACCGGGGACCTTCCTACCAGCTCTACCTCCTGAGCCACTAACCCAGAAACGATCCCAAAAAAAGATGTACTTATATACCACAAATTAATTATTATTCTGTCAGCTTGTTAACCAGTTCAGTTGTAAAAAGTTGTGGATATTGGCGGGAGCTAAAGATAAGCCCTTTCTGAGGTGAGGCACTGAGCGCGCCCGCATTCACTGCCTTATGAAAAATGCATAATTCTTTCTCCACTCGCATCTTGCTGGAAGTCAAGAGGGAGAATACCAAGTCATTCTGTATTGTACACAGTCTAAGAGAAGAGGAATGGGGGGGAAACTAGCGCGTGTTCTTGGAAACACTGGATAAGTTGAGGCAGTTGCAGGATGTCGATGTGCATCTATATTAATAAAGGGCAGGATACCGCAGTGGGTGTTCTCATTCTGAATCAGGACACACATCGTTGCGGGAATACCCCGGTAACAACTACCTAACAACCGTACTTGCAGACTATTATCAAATGGATTATTATGCTACAATGTTCAGGTCAGAAATGATCCATTTCAGAGTTTAACCCTTTCACTGACCACACTACAAAGGGTTAACACTTTCACTACCACACTACAGAAGGTTAACCCGTTCACTATCACACGGCAAATGGTTAACACTTTCACTACCGCACTATGGAAGGTTAACCCTTTCACTACCACACTACAAAGGGTTAACACTTTCACTACCACACTACAAAAGGTTAACCCTTTCACTACCACACTGTAAAGGGTTAACCCTTTCACTACCACACTACAAAGGGTTAACCCTTTCACTACCACGCTACAAAGGGTTAACACTTTCACTACCACGCTACAGAAGGTTAACCCTTTCACTGACCACACTACAAAGGGTTAAGGCTTTCACTACCATACTACATAAGGTTAACCCTTTCACTGACCACACTACAAAAGGTTAACGCTTTCACTCCCACACTACATACGGTTAACCCTTTTACTGACCACACTACAAAGGGTTAATGCTTTCACTACCACACTACAGAAGATTAACCCTTTCACTACCACACTACAGAAAGTTAACCCTTTCACTGACCACAGTACAAAGGGCTAACACTTTCACCACCACACTACAGAAGGTTAACCTTTCACTACAAATCATCATTGTTTTTTTAACCTTCAGTAGTGTGGTAGTGAAAGTGTTAACCTTCAGTAGTGTGGTAGTGAAAGCATTACCCTCTGTAGTGTAGTAGTGAAAGGGTTAACCGTCTGTAGTGTGGTAGTGAAACGGTTAACCTTCTATAGTGTGGTAGTGAAAGGGTTAACCTTCTATAGTGTGGTAGTGAAAGGGTTAACCTTCTATAGTGTGGTAGTGAGTGTGGTAGTGAAAGGGTTAACATCACTGCAACATTGTCTTTTTTTCATTTAGCATGAAACGTGATGACAGCTCAACAGTGGGGTGTTATGAACATGGCAACATGAAGTTGACCCATTTGATTACTTTGTTTCAAGTTTCAAGTTTCAAGTTTCTTTATTAGTTGACATGCAAAGATACAGAATACCTTCACATGGAATGCTTTTTTCTGTTATGCTCCTATGAGGATCATAGGACGCTGGGATCATACACATACAGCTCATTACAGTAATAGTCCACAATTATTACATTTTAGATAGTAATAATGGTACAGAGCCTTGAGACAAACATATGCATATTCACCACCGCAAACAGACTGGCAGCCGTCATAGGCAGCGCCATTTACGGAAGGAGGGGGGAGTGGGTTGGGGTTGTTACAGGGCTGTAGGGGAGGGGGGGGAAGGTGGGGGGGAGTGCACAAGCCAAGTCCTGGGTGGGGGAGGTCTCCCTCACACGAGGCAGCCGACAGTGCAGCGCCAATGCAGAGGAAGGGGGGGGGGGGGGGGGGGGGGACTAGGGATTGCGGGTGGGGAAGCCGCTCGCCACTCTTATCTCCCAGAGGGCCTTCGACTCCAGAGCTCTCGGTTTGACCTTGGTCCCGGAATTTGTTTTGGCTGACTGACTGGCACAATTTATCCCAGCCACGTCCCTTTAAATTTGATTTGAATAGAGTGGAATATAACTCTATTGATTTGAATGGAGTGAGTTTTAACAACTCCGTCCAAATGACTGAATGCATTATTAGTCCAAGTGTCCAAGTGTCTTATCAGTTCATTTTGGTAGATCCTGTGCGCGGTAAACAGATCCAAAATCTTCTTATTGCAGTCCAAAAGCTTCGATAATCCAAAAATGACCACGTCTTCAAGTTGGTAACCCGATTATGATGTCCCAATAGGCAGAGAGGGTTAGCCTTATTCTGCTTCTTGAAGAAAATATGCAATCCACTGATTAGATCCATTTAGAGTTGATTTGAGTATAGTCCGGCCACCGGCACGAAGCAGGGCATAGCAGCGTCAGGCTCCATGGAGCAGTAGTTATTGTGGTTATTGTGAAGCCTGTGCACCGTTTGGGTACAAAGATACTTTGATACAAATTTGACCCGGTGGTTCAGAATGCAGGTCAAATGTGTAAATCTATAAGCATGCATTGGTTCACAACATAAACACGCGATATACACATAAACAAGGTCTGCATGGACTATTGAAGGAGAGCTTCACTAACAAACAATGCTGATTTATTTTGCACAGAAAAACGAAACAGTTTTGCACACATGTATTTAGTTTGACAGTTACTGAGAGTAAATTAGTCTCAATGTGGCCATCAGTGATGTCATCAGGGATGTTGAATTATTGTGTTAATTACAGCTCAATGGAATTATAAGATAGCAGTCCCTATAAGACGAGGTATTGTTGTTTTTTCATCTACTGTACATAAATACATGGAGCTGTAATTAACACAAGGGTTCTCAATGTCCCCGATGACATCACAGGTGGCCATATTCAAACTAAATTTACTGTCAATAGCTGACACAAATTAAATTAATGTGTGCAAAACTGTTTTCGGGTATTTGGATGTGTGTGAGATTATGTGCAAAAATAAATCAGCATTGTTTTTTTAATACCCCTTTAACACATTAATTGCCAAGAACGAGTTAACTCGTTATTGCCCGCCAATCGTATATCGCCAACGACGAGTAAACTCGTTATTGTGATCGTTATTTCTTTTATTCGCTATTTCCATTCATAATTCATCCACAAGGCTCTGGGAAACTCTGACACTCTGTCTGCGATTGCAACGGCCCGATACCGCCGCCTGGTGGATTTCGGGCGATGTTGCATTTGCGATGTTGCATTTACTTTCTGCGGGAAGTATGACTCTGTGCATCGGTGAATGTCGTCCCGGCGCAGTTTTCTTGTAACGTGAATCCAGATGAACAGTCGAGTGCATTGAATCACCTTCGAGACGCAAGAATCATTATGCTTTTGGAGTTTATGGTGTCAGCCAAATGGACATACGATCTAGCAGATGGCAATCAAATAATTGGAATATTTTTTCTCCAGCACCATCGGCCAGAGGTAAGAGGAATCTAACGTTAATTCCAGCCCGATTGTCCATTTCTTTCATTGCAATCCATCTGATCAACGTATGATGTTGTACTAAAGAAAGCCGTTATTGACAATTAATTAATTAATCAGAAACGACCCCCCCCCCCCCCCATTTCCTTCATGCATGATGGAGCATAATATATACCGATCATATGCATTTGAAATTTTTATTGTAGCGTTTATAGGGACGAAATGCCAATCGATTAAGTATAATATGCATCGGGGCCTATAACTCGCGTTCTGGGAATTACCGCAGACCACTCTAAAAACATACTTATATTCACGACGGTATTAAACGACAATGTATGAATGGAAAAATATAACGTTCCCACATCCTGAATGATAGATACCCGATGTCGAATGGGCCATAGTAATGCAGATATAGCTATACTATTTAAATAGTTATAGCCCTGCAAAGAAGGTGAGCGACTCCATAGGCTTACAGCGGTGGCGTCAGAGCTATAAGATGCTCATATTGAGTGGCGGCTAATGTGTTAACCTTCAGTAGTGTGGTAGTGAAAGTGTTAACCCTCTGTAGTGTGGTAGTGAAAGGGTTAACCTTCAATAGTGTGGTAGTGAAAGCGTTAACCCTCTGTAGTGTGGTAGTGAAAGGGTTAACCTTCTGTAGTGTGGTAGTGAATGGGTTAACCGTATGCAGTGTGGTAGTGAAAGGGTTAACCTTCTGTAGTGTGGTAGTGGAAGGGTTAACCCTCTGTAGTGTGGTAGTGAAAGGGTTAACCGTCTGCAGTTTGGTCGTGTAAGCAATAAGCCTTTGTAGTGTGGTAGTGAAAGGGTTAACCCTCTGTAGTGTGGTAGTGCAAGGGTTAAGTAAAAAATAAAAGTGGTCACTGTTGCAGATGATGACTGCTGACTGTGTGTGTGTGTGTGTGTGTGTGTGTGTGTGTATGTGTGTGTGTGTGTGTGTGTGTGTGTGTGTGTGTGTGTGTGTGTGTGTGTGTGTGTGTGTGTGTGTGTGTGTGTGTGTGTGTGTGTCGGTCCAACTCTAGTATTCTCGAATACACAGTCTCCCAGATCTGGCGCTCTCCCCTTTCATTAGTCGAGGCTATGATCAAAAGAACTCACTTTTACACATCACTCACATGCCTCGCTAACATCCGGCCAGGGCCCACAATGCCCCACTCTCCTGGAATTAGTGGCAATACCCACAGGGGCCAATTTAATGGTGTGTGAATTTCGTATGAAGATTTGGCAGAAAGGAGGTCGGCTATAGACGGAGAACTACTTCTTAGACCTCTGCAGACCTTTACATCCACAGAGGTGTAAAGAAAATTTTTGGTGAAGAAATATGTGACTCTGTTTTTCTATCAGTCAAATGTGTTGTGTGGTTTCATGTTATATACATTGGCAAACGCTTAGGATGCATCATTTTATTGTTATCATACAGTTTTAAATGACTCGAGGACTACCTATTAAATGCATTACATGCATTAAATGGTCTGGCCCCTCTGTATCTAGCTGAACTTCTCCATGCTTGCACCCCTGCTATAGCACTGAGGTCATCAAACAAACTACTTTTAGACGTCCCAAGGTCTAGGCTAAACAGTCTTCCACTACAAATTAGGTGTGCTCAGAGAGATTTTTAAAGCTCAGCTGAAGACTCACCTGTTTTCATTGGCGTTCTGAGGCTTGGTAAGCCATACATCCCCGGTCGTGTCGTGATTGTTTTAAATGTATTGTAGCTTTTGATTTTGTGTATACTGTATTTTGTATTTTTTGTATTTCTCTGTTTTTATATTGTAAAGCACTTTGGTGCCACTTCGGTTGGTTTTAAATGTGCTATATAAATAAAGTTGACCTTGACCTTGACCTTACCTATAACTAACACTACACACTTTTTTTTTATCCACTTTTTCTCCAAATCTTTTCAATTTTTCTCCCATCCCAATTTCGCTGTGCCAATTTCTCCCCTCCCCTGTCTTGAACGTTGCTCGCATATGCCCCCCACTGGCCGGTTGTAGGGAGGATAGAAGCCTTGCATCACGTGTTGAGTTAGTATGACGGCCGGCCCAAGCCGGAGGCAACGCCGACAGCCGGATTCGAACCCGGTGTCTCTTGCGTTGGTGACGAGCGCAATGTCCGCTGCGCCACCCAGCCGCCATACACTACACACTTTCTGATATTATAATGGTGCATTACACTTATTGGAATGAAGCTGATTATTGGGTTGACCTTGTTTTTCTTCCCCTCTCTTTTCAGGGAGGCCCCTCTTTCATCCACGCTGGCCTTTGATGTCTGCCAATAAATTGGTTTGCAAAATCCTTCCAAATTGGGACACGTTCCAAACTGCTTTGTTGGTGTTTAAATTGCATATGCTTATGAATAGCTTCTAAAGTGTCTTGGCAGAATTCAGTTGTTGTTGTCGTTAGTATTCGCATGCTAGCAGCACCTGAGACAGGACTCGGAGGGGGGAGGGGGGGCGGGCCTGTTGCATATTAATGATGTCACGCTCACGTGCATGGCCAGGATGCTGCCTGCGGGGGATGAGTTCTCTGTACTGCCTGTCGCATGTCAATGATGTCACACTCAGGTGCATGGCCAGGATGCTGCGAGGGATGCGTGATTACAAAACCTAGCCACATTTCTCGGAGACGCTCTCTGATTGGCCGACGCCTGTTTCTTCACTGGTTAAGCTTAGGCACTCTTCGAAGTTGGTTAAGGTTAGAGTTTGTCTTAGAGCGTGACGGCAAGTTCTTTCGACGGTTAAGCTTAGGCACTCTTCGAAGTTGGTTAAGGTTAGAGTTTGTCTTAGAGCGTGACGGCAAGTTCTTTCGACGGTTAAGCTTAGGCACTCTTCGAAGTTGGTTAAGGTTAGAGTTTGTCTTAGAGCATGGCGATAGAACGGCAGGTAGTTTGCAGGCTGTTTGACGTGGAAATGGGCAAAGACACAGCTCGTCACGGATTGGGCAAACGCGTCAGTGGCCAATCAGAGAGCGTCAGTCAGTGCCAATCAGAGAGCGTCTCCGAGAAATGCGGCTAGGTTTCGTAATCACGCGAGAGGGATGAGTTCTCTGTACTGTCTGTCGCATATTAATGATGTCACACTCACGTGCATGGCCAGGATGCTGCCTACAGGGGATGAGTTCTCTGTACTGCCTGTCGCATGTTAATGATGTCACACTCACGTGCATGGCCAGGATGCTGCCTACAGGGGATGAGTTCTCTGTACTGCCTGTCGCATGTCAATGATGTCACACTCACGTGCATGGCCAGGATGCTGCCTACAGGGGATGAGTTCTCTGTACTGCCTGTCGCATGTTAATGATGTCACACTCACGTGCATGGCCAGGATGCTGCGAGGGATGAGTTCTCTGTACTGTCTGATGGTGAAATGCCAGGTCTTGATCCTCATCAGGTCATCGAAGGCGAACTCCACGATCAGACGGCCTTCGGTGCATACCTGAAACAGGACGCAACAACTTTTTAGCATTGCTTCACATTCCTCCCTCACACTGACATCTCTTTCATTATCATGCCTTCGCTGGTTGGCAGGCAGCCTCTCGCTTTATTTGGGCAGAGACAAAGGGAATCCATTTTTATTGGCCCGGACCAATAATTTTCATAAAACACTGGAAGGTTTTTCTCTCTCCGCTCTGAAATGTGTTAAGAGCAGTTCCGGCATACAGTGGACTATTATGCCACCGATATCTACTCCTGTTCAGAGGATGTGTCCTTGTGCCTTGCGCCCAACTCTCTCTCTCAAAAAGAAAAAAAATGTAATCTGGAGACGGGTGTGTTTACACCAGAGACAAAAGAACTTCAGGTCAGAGAGAGTTGCCAATTAAGAGGAGAGAGGGAGAGAGAGAGAGAGAGAGAGAGAGAGAGAGAGAGAGAGAGAGAGAGAGGGAGAGAGAGAGAGGGAGAGAGGGGGGGGGAGGGGGGATGAGAGATGGAGAGAGAAATGGATAAAAAAACATATTTTTTGCCCCTTTAGCCGAATTCAGCACTTGCCGGGGCCCTGGCGCTTCCCCGTGTTCCGTTGCTGTGACAACAAGGGAGGGAAGAGAGAGAGAGAGAGAAAGAGAGAGAGAGAGAGAGAGAGAGAGAGAGAGAGAGAGAGAGAGAGAGAGAGAGAGAGAGAGAGAGAGAGAGAGAGGGGGAAAAAATCAGCTGATTAGTTGGCATGGCAACCGAAAAGATGTAATCCCACCAGACACACTCTAATCAATGCCCCCAGCACAGATGGTCTCCAGAGGATCAACAAGAAAGAGCCTGGCGGGCATACAGGCCCCCCAGTCACGTGATCTACCGCTAACTCCACCACGCTGGAGAAAGAAAAGTATAAACCCTGCTGCCTCCAAACCTTTGAATATAGAGCCAGTTTAGAGTCGACTATCTTGACTATAAAGTGGCTACTGTACAATGCCTTACAGGCTAGACTGTATGCGGCCTGACGGTAGGCTCTATACGATTTTCTTTTTTTACACCCTGTCGAGATTAAGTGTATGCTGAGTGACAGAGTTACAATGCAGATAGTTTTAAACGTAAACAGCGATTGGTTTTTGTCAGGTCCGATAACGTGCTTGTCTGAGCTAGATAGGTGCGGATTACACCAAAGCGCTGTTTGGAAATAATCCGACAGTAAAGTGTTTAATGGACAATAGAAAAATGCTGTTATTCTATTTTTATACTAATTCCGACAGCTGTTTGCCAAACAAGTTACCTCTGTTGTCCCAAATGTATGAAACGAGTGCAAAAGTATGAAAACGATGAAAAGCTGTAACATGATATTAGGGAATAGCACGATGCACAAATTACTTCAATCACTTTTGACCTGTGAAATATCTTCTTTTGGTGCTATCCGGGTAAGCCTAAAACTGTGATAAACTGGGTAAGAAAAGTGTGGTAACGTCACAGTGACCAATCGCAGCCACTCTTATTGTCTGGGACCAAATACGGCCACGCCCCATTCCCAGTAAAAAGTGGGAATCTCTAGAATGGGTTTTCGGGCGACGCTGTATACGGAAGTGACGATAGACAACACTTTCTGTTGTCAGTAGATGGCAGCATTGGTTTAAAATTAAAAGGTGAAAATGTTGAAAACTACATGAATACATTTCCCAAGATCCTTAGCACAGGTCACAGGTCACTGGGATGTGTCTATTCTTCGCCGTGATCTGAACAACGGTAAACTATTACTGCGACCTTGGTATAGCGACCGCAAATGGTAAACTAATTATCTTAACAGAAGTGCGCTGGTAGCGTTACATATGTTGTCTAAAGGGGGACATATTGTACAATTTAAGATTTTTATGATAATCGGCATATAAAGGACAACATAAAGCATCGTTCATTTGTAAGAAACCTCAATGAAAACGGTAATATTCGCTATTGTTATGAAAATGTGCTAGAATCCTATAAAAATGTGGACGCATTTGGTCTACGTTCCGTTATACGTCTGGGTTATCCAGTCCTTTGTCTACCATTGGCTGCACTGTTACTCTAGCTGTGCATCTTTTCTCCAATTCTATTGGCGAGAAATAAGATAATAAGATATTGTTACCTACAATCAACAAACCTGATGAAATGAAATAAACAAGCCTTTTCCTAAATTGCTTCAACAGTGTTTTCCATATGAAAAGTAAGAGAGCAAAATGCTATTTTTTTGTATCCACTTTTTCTCCTCCTTTTTCAATTTTTATCCCATCCCAATTTAGCCGTGCCAATTCTCCCCTCCCCTGTCTTGAACGTTGCTCGCATGTGCCACCCACTGGCCGGTTGTAGGGAGGATAGAAGCCTGTCACATGTACCCTCCGATACATGTGCAGGCAGCCAGTCGCATCTTTTCACCTGCCAGCACGGACTCTCATTTGGCGAGGAGTAACGTGTTGGAGGCTCACACTGCCCCCGCCATTTTCCTGTCTCTGCTGTGCAGGCGCCCCAACCGACCTGTAGGAGTCGCTGTTTACAACATCCAGATTACCACCCTTCGACTTCCCACCCGCTAACTCTGCCAATTGAGTTAGTATGACGGCCGGCCCAAGCCGGAGGCAACGCCGACAGCCGGATTCTAACCCGGTGTCTCTTGCATTGGTGACGAGCGCAATGTCCGCTGCGCCACCCAGCCGCCCAAGAGCAAAATGCTCTTGAATGAAAAGGCGGGCCATGAAATGGCGAGGCTTCTGCGCTAGAGTAGAGTCCCAATTGATTTGAGAGCCGGGTCATAAATCTTCTGCACATTGGCCGGGGCGGGGATCTCCAGGTCACATTCAGGGAGAGTTGAGAGTAACAAAGAATCACAACGTCTGCTTGAGACCCTATTCGATATTCCACTTCAACAAGGAAATTCAATAGCACATCAAATGTGAATCTCTGCTACTAAAAGGACACATTTTAAACATGTTAACGTTGTTCAAATTGTTCAACACTAGGGATTTGCAAGGATATATATATAAATAGTTTTCAAATAACCGGATATTTGGGGCGGCTACGTGGTGCAGTGGGCAAGGCGCTCACCACGAATACTGGAGACTGGGCTCAAACAGGTTCGCCTCCCTGTTCGAGCCCAGCGCTCCACATTGCTTTCAGTTTAGCTGGTCGTCCGCACTAATACACATTGGCAGTATTAGGGGGAGGGAAACTGATGGGTGGGGATCGGGCGTTGTGGACAGCGACTCCTACAGGTCGGTTGGTGCGCCTGCGCAGTAGAATCAGGAAGCGATGGGGGCGGCGCCCCTCCAAAGCGCAGACCCCTGACGCTGAAAGATCGAGCCGCGCAGGTGGAAAGATGCGACTGCTGTTACCTCGAGTATCGGAGGGGACTTGTGCTATGTATGACTTAGTCCACATTGCAGCCGGCTTGTGGGAGGCATGAAACAGCGTTCAAAGACAGGGGAGGGTTGAATTGGATGATACGAAAATTGGGATGGGAGAAAAAATAGAAAATGGGAGAAAAAGTGGATAAAAAAATAAAAAAAATAACCGGATATTTACAGTTAATTCAATTGATTTTTTAATGTATTATACTAATATTATGAGACAGCACATGAGACAGCTGGGTGACAGCTACAGGTATGTTTTGAAGTATACGTCTTGGATTAAGGAGTAAGATTTCCGTCTAGCTCTCCTGAAAACACATCTCTCTAGACCAGGGGTCCCCAAACTAGCCTACTCTAAACTGTGTGAAGTAGCCTACCGTAAACTGTGTGAAGTAGCCTACTGTAAACTGTGTGAAGTAGCCTACCGTAAACTGTGTGAAGTAGCCTACCGTAAACTGTGTGAAGTAGCCTACCGTAAACTGTGTGAAGTAGCCTACTGTAAACTGTGTGAAGTAGCCTACTATAAACTGTGTGAAGTAGCCTCCTATAAACTGTGTGAAGTAGCCTACTGTAAACTGTGTGAAGTAGCCTACTGTAAACTGTGTGAAGTAGCCTACTGTAAACTGTGTGAAGTAGCCTACTGTCAACTGTGTGAAGTAGCCTACTGTAAACTGTGTGAAGTAGCCTACTGTAAACTGTGTGAAGTAGCCTACCGTAAACTGTGTGAAGTAGCCTACCGTAAACTGTGTGAAGTAGCCTACCGTAAACTGTGTGAAGTAGCCTACTGTAAACTGTGTGAAGTAGCCTAACGTAAACTGTGTGAAGTAGCCTACTATAAACTGTGTGAAGTAGCCTACTGTAAACTGTGTGAAGTAGTCTACCATCAACTGTGTGAAGTAGCCTACTGTAAACTGTGTGAAGTAGACTACCATAAACTGTGTGAAGTAGACTACCATAAACTGTATGAAGTAGCCTACTGTAAACTGTGTGAAGTAGCCTACTGTAAACTGTGTGAAGTACTGTAAACTGTGTGAAGTAGCCTACTGTAAACTGTGTGAAGTAGCCTACTGTAAACTGTGTGAAGTAGCCTACTCTAAACTGTGTGAAGTAGCCTACTGTAAACTGTGTGAAGTAGCCTACTATAAACTGTGTGAAGTAGCCTACTCTAAACTGTGTGAAGTAGCCTACTGTAAACTGTGTGAAGTAGCCTACCGTAAACTGTGTGAAGTAGCCTACCGTAAACTGTGTGAAGTAGCCTACCGTAAACTGTGTGAAGTAGCCTACCGTAAACTGTGTGAAGTAGCCTACTATAAACTGTGTGAAGTAGCCTACTATAAACTGTGTGAAGTAGCCTACTGTAAACTGTGTGAAGTAGCCTACTGTAAACTGTGTGAAGTAGCCTACTGTAAACTGTGTGAAGTAGCCTACTATACACTGTGTAAAGTAGCCTACTGTAAACTGTGTGAAGTAGCCTACTGTAAACTGTGTGAAGTAGCCTACCGTAAACTGTGTGAAGTAGCCTACTATAAACTGTGTGAAGTAGACTACCGTAAACTGTGTGAAGTAGCCTACCGTAAACTGTGTGAAGTAGCCTACTGTAAACTGTGTGAAGTAGCCTACTGTAAACTGTGTGAAGTAGCCTACTGTAAACTGTGTGAAGTAGCCTACCGTAAACTGTGTGAAGTAGCCTACTGTAAACTGTGTGAAGTAGCCTACTATAAACGGTGTGAAGTAGCCTACTGTAAACTGTGTGAAGTAGCCTATTATAAACGGTGTGAAGTAGACTACCGTAAACTGTGTGAAGTAGCCTACCGTAAACTGTGTGAAGTAGCCTACCGTAAACTGTGTGAAGTAGCCTACCGTAAACTGTGTGAAGTAGGTGTTATAATGTGGATTACTTATTACAGTAGGCAACACGTGGAAAACATGTGTGTCATCATTTTCACAATCTCCATCTCCGCCTGTCCACACTGCTACGCAACTCCGGATTTTGTAAAGGAAGATGGGGTCTGTACTGTAGTGTGGACATGAGTTTCAGTCAGTTTTACAAATGTTGCTACTGATGATGAGTAAATTATAGTTACCATGCAGGTGTGCTGTATTTTTTAAGTTACCTATCATTATGAACTAGCAAGCATTGTTGTGTGATGATGAGCAGCAGGGTTAACTCATGGATGATCGCTGTGTGTAGCATATGTTGTTTTCATCCGGTTAATGACAGCAAATAACCAGCTATCAAAATAACCATTATGCACATTTCTATAAAAAATGGCAAACAATAATCAAGCAGCTGATCAAGACAGCAATCAATAGAAACCATAAATAGATTACAAGCCATCCCCTGACTACTAGTGATGGTCACAAACAAAACCCAGGTTTTATTAATAAGAACAAGAGTTCTTACTGATGCTATAAGCTGCCTCCAGCAGCACCACTGAATAATATATTTTATTAATACAAATAAAAACCTTAAAACCAGCCAAGTCTACGTCTTGGCTAAGGCAGGCTGAGACTGGTAACCCAACCCCCACCGTCATTCCAGCATATAAATCCCCCCCAAGCATGAGTGCCAGCGACGCCAATTTAGTAAGAACTCTTCTAACTCGTAAAACCTGGGTTGCTCTCAGATCTGCAAACCATGTCTGGGATGGCCAATAAGGAGCTCAGAAGGAGATGCATATTTTCTCACTCTGTCCAGAACCTGCTGGATCAATGGAACAGCAGGGAAAGCATGCAGTCTCTCTCTGGACCATGATGCAGCAGGGCGTCGTGTCCTAGTGGAGGGCTCGTCATTTTGAACGGGGGCGGTGCGTTGCGTGACGCGAACAGATCGACAGATCACCTGTGGCTCGGAGGAACCACTCTGCAGGGTCAGGTCCGCCCCTCAATAATAGATCCCGCTCCCACATTCAACTGGCCCTGCCAAGGAGCACCGGTGTGAGCCCACAGATGTATCTGTGTCGCTATTTTGTGCATGGCCAGAGAAAACCAACCAGAAATGAAAACCTCTACCACGTTGAGCTGTGAAGGGAGCATGCAAAAGACTTTATGGCTGCTGAGTCCTTCTGCTGCTCCCCCTCGAACTTCTGCACCATGTCCTGCATTACAAGCCCAAACAGGCCAGTAGTTGTAACAGTAGTTTATTTCCCCAGCCATTCATTTAGGTCTGCCTGAGCAGCGCACGTGATCATATGGAGAGGAAGCTCTGCGCCTCAGCAGTGGCTGATTGTTCATCACGGTGGCTACCTGTTCCGCAGCTTTGTATGATTTTTCAGCCAAGGAGGCGGTCAGCTGACAAGCCTTGGAAGGTAGCTGAAGGACAGATGGTTGGCCACGGCCTCTTCCAGCGGTCGCATAGTCAGGTATTCTACTTCTGGTTCCCTATCGATGTTGAACCAGCCCCTAAAAAGTGGGCTCTGGTCTGTTGGGGGGCTCCCCAAGACAGCGGAGCCTGCTGCTTGATGTCAGGACAGCATGGCGGAGGTCCACGTTGAGTGGCAGGATTTACTGCTGGACCTTGGAAAAAGGCCCCACTCAACAAGGAAGGAGATTGGGCCGGGGGGTCAGGCCATGTAATGTTGAGTTTGGAGACGGCCCTAGACATCATGTCTGTACAAGGATGTTGAGGATGTTCTATGAGTCGGTGGTGGCGGGCGCCTTCTTGTACGCAGTGACCTGCTGGGGCAGCGGACTGAGAGCAGGGGACACAAACAGGCTGGATAAGCTGGTCAGGAAGGCCAGTAGCGTGGTTGGGGTGGAGCTGGACTCCCTAGCGAGGGTGGCGGAGAGGAGGAGCCTTGCTAAGCTCCAGACCATCAGGGAAAACCCCTCCCACCCACTATACACAGACTTGGCTGACAGGAGGAGCATGTTCAGTGCTAGGCTCACACTACCTAAATGTAGCACTGAACGGCACAGGAAGTCCTTCATTCCAACAGCCATCAGACTATACAATGCATCACTGTGCCTCACTGCATCACTGAGCACAGAGTGACAGTTACCATCTTCCTGGACTCTTACTTTTGAAACAGCATTGTGCAATATTTCACCTGTAGACTTCAGTATATTTGTACTGTATTTATTTACTGTATATTTTATTCTATTCTATTCTTATATTTTATTCTATTCTTATTCTTAGGCAATTTGATTGGTTTTGTTATTCTTATTCGTGACCTGTTCTGTCTAAATGTTTAATGTTGAGCGATTTGCAGTGTCAAATTTCCCTCGGGATAATAAAAGTATTTCTATTATATTCTATTCTATCATCTCCATAGTAATAGCAAACTGCACATAATGGGGATGGTTGTACGTAGCAGCCATGTGCCGCCAACACTGGGAGCATTTCTTGGTAGACGATGGATGGAGAGCCAGCGAGCTAGCAAACACAAACCGTGTAACCATTGAACCTAAGCAAAACAGAATTGCTCCACCTGCCGGCCAAATCCTCCCCCCTGACCGACCTCTCCATCACAGTCGAGAATGCAGCTGTGACCGCGTCCCCGACCGCCAAGAACCTTGGTGTAACTGAGGGGTACAATTCCCTGACTGTATTAATTAAGTATTAGTATCATTAAACTACTACCGTCTTATGTACATTACTGGCCAATACCGTACACAGGTATATGATGAGAACTTCTCCACAATAACACGGTTTCCACACGAATACTCGTTTAGAATATTTATTACATCAAAGGATATTATAACAATACTTTAATTGCGCTTATAAGGCAAATAGAATGTGCATAGGCAAATCAATAGTGAATATTAGTAATTATCTATGGTACTCAGGAGAGATACTGGATATACTGAAAGGGGGGTACTACCGGTTGTAAGCCAGCAGGGGGAGGCAATGCTCTATACAAAGTCAAGGGTCCACGGAGGCGATATCACCCCTGTGTCAGCGGGGAAAGCAGCAGCTGTAATCCTAGGGTGCGCGCCGCAGATGAAGCCGTGGAGTCTCTGCTCCGACAGAGACGGGCTCGAGTGATGTCCTCACGGGCCTGTGTAGATCCCACAGTAGCAGCGGGGTAGGCGGTTCTCTGCTCCAGCAGCCACAGTCAAAGCAATAATCCTGCCGGAAGGTGGCTCTGCAATCACCGGTGTAAGTATCCTCCGTGGTGCACGGTAGTTCACAGTTGAACTTGACGTTACTATCCTTATTAGCACGCGGCAATAAGTGCTCTATGTAGACACACAATTACCCACTTCACGTGGTCTTTGACTCGTAATGAAGGCTTTTACTAGTAGGGAGCGAACGATACGTTAAACAAACGTAGTAGGATAACACGAGACTCTATCTTGGGGCGATGCGAGCCCTACTGTACCGCACGTTGCATAGTGTGGTCAGGCGTCACTTGGATAACTGGAACTGAACGAGACTGAACGGGACAAGGGACTAAGAGGAATTCTACATTTCTTGCGCCCTATTTATATGTACGGTGAACAAATAGTACCATTCGTATTTCGGTAGCCGTATTCCTACGCGGAACCGGGGCTAGTTGGGACATGTTCGTCGGCACTATTGAACTTGACTCAAGGGGCCTGTCTGCTGGCGCCAGGTTCTTGTCCAATGAGAGAATGAACTATTATGGGCTGTAGTAGACTAAAGGGATATTCAGTGTATATGTACAAGTAATATACAAGGGATATCAAACGATATACAAATATTATGCAATATATATCAATCAATAAATACATATATTCGGTTTAATCTGACGCTTTGTAACACTTGGTGTTGTCCTTGACGACCAGTTGAACTTCTCTGCTCACATCGCAGCGACAACCAGAACCTGCAGATTCCTCCTGAGCAACGTCAGAAGGATACGCCCCTTCCTGACAAAAGAAGCCACCCAACTCCTCGTCCAATCAACAGTCATCTCCCGCCTCGACTACTGCAACGCACTGCTAGCTGGCCTCTCGGCCACTGCCACCAAGCCTCTTCAACTCATTCAAAACGCAGCGGCCCGCCTGATATCAAACCTACCGAAGTCGGCCCATGTCACCCCACTTCTTAGGGACCTGCACTGGCTCCCCATTGCTGCACGTATCCGCTTCAAGGCCCTCGACCTAGCATACCGTGCAGCAAAGGGAACCGCTCCCGCCTACCTCCGGTCAATGGTCTCTAACTACACACCCTCAAGACCCCTACGCTCTGCATCTTCTGGCCGCCTCAGACCTACTCCTATCCAAGCTCCCGGAGGGTCATCAAAGAGAAGCCGCCTATTCTCAGTCCTTGCCCCACAATGGTGGAATGAACTACCCATCCCAGTTAGGACAGCCAAAACCCCTGTCCAATCTTTCGCCGTCGACTAAAGACTCACTTCTTCAACCACTATCTGAAATGATAAAAAAAAAAAAAAAAAAATCTAACCCTGACTAACCTTACTGTCATGCACTTGTCCTAATAAACTAACCTACACTGTAACACGCAACACTTGATGAACATTGTTACTCAGCTGATAGAGTTGTACCCTTCTTGCTGTCTTGTCGTACAGAACTTGTAAGTCGCTTTGGATAAAAGCGTCAGCTAAATGACTAAATGTAAATGTAAATGTAAATGTAACACGATATGGACAGATGGCTAGCAAGCTAGCTAACCCGAACCACAACGTTTGACTACTGTGAAATGTTAAGAGCTAATAGCAGCATCGCTAGAAACATGCTATGGATGGCTATAAAACTAGCTAACACAAACCTCAATGTAAATTTCTTGAATCCTTGAGAAAGCGTAAGAAAAAGGTTCAGTCACTCAGAACGAAGGCTAGGCCATCCGTGAAGATGCAGTTAAGGCGAGACAGTACCCCCAAAATCACCTTTTTTCAACGATATTGAGATTCTGTTATATTTAGCTTCCTTAACTGTTTCTGCGCCAAAAATGAGTTAACTCATTATAGTCCGCCAATCGAATTATGCCAACGAGTATACTCATTATTATGATCGTTATTTCTTTTATTCGCTATTTCCATTCATAATTCATCCTGCTGTGCTGTGGGAATGTTTGGCACTCTGTCTGAGATCGCAAAGGCCCGATACCGCCGCCTGGTGGTATGCGGCCGATGTTGCACTTACTTTCTGGAGGAAGCTTGACTCTGTGCGTCAGTGAATGTCTTCCGGGCGGAGTTATCTTGTAACGTGGATCAAGATACACACTCGATTGCATTGAATCGCCTTCGGGACGCCAGAATCATTATGCTTTTGGGGGTTATGGCGTTGGCCAAATGGACATACAATCTAGCAGATGGCAATCAAATAATTGGAATATTCTTTTTGCAGTCTCATCGGCCAGAGGTAAGAGCAATCTAACGTTAATTTCAGCTTGGTTGTCCATTGTTTTCATAGCAAACGCTCTGATCAACATATGCTGTTGTACTAACGAATGCCGTTATTGACAATCAATTAATCATAAACGACCCCCCCCCCCCCCCTTTCCTGCATGCATGATGGAACATAATATATACCGATCATATGCATTTGAATTTTTTATTGTAGTGTGTATAGGGACGAAATGCCACTGGATTAAGTATAATATGCGTTGCGGCCTATTACTAGCATTCCAGGAACGATCCTAGACCACTCTAAAACTATACTTATATTCACCACGGTATAAAACGACAATGTATGGATGGAAAAAATATTACTTTTCCACATCTTGAATGATAGATACCCGATGTCAAATGGGCCATAGTATTGCATATATAGCTATAATATTTAAATAGTTATAGCCGTGCAAACAAGGTGAGCAACTCCCACAGTTTACAGTGATGGCGTCAGCTGCTAAGGATGCGTATATTGCGTGGCAGTTATTGTGTTAACATGTCTTATTTCAAACTAGTGGCAATAGAATATCAAAAACACACAATTAGTTGTTTATTTTACTTAATTTTGTCTGATTGTGTCCATAGATCACAATTACAATACATAACTTTGAGGTTGTTTTCTCAGAAACGACTTTTTATGCATTTGACTTACACACAAAGTCTTGGGACTCCATGTCCCTAATACCTACACACACCAAACGTTCCACATTTCTTCCCATCCATATCCTGCTTCTAATTACAAAAGGGTTTGTTGATATATCATTCATAGTCTGGGTTTATATAACATTTTATATTTATATTATATATTTATATATTTTTTTATGACAGTAGACAGTATTTCCTGATGTATGGGCTGATAAGAGGACATACTGTAGCCACAATCCCTTCTGTGAAAAGTTTCTTTTTGAATGTATCAACAAAATGAAACCAAGTTTTTGAATCTGGCATTATCCATATTGGTGATGCGAGACTTGGCGATATATGCAAATGTGCGCATATTTAATGAGGAAATGCATAATTTGCATATATAAACATACAATTCTGAAAACTTGCAATACATTTTTTCTTAGTTTTTATGTACATAGGAAACTGGGAAAGTTTCATAGTGACGCAGTTAAGACGAAAGACACAAATCCATTTCTCTGAAGAAAGTAGCAGGTGGCAAGCAATATGAATTCAGGAAAGCAATGATAATGAGATGGATACAGATATTTTTTATACTCAGATATGCTTGTTATTATCTGGAAATGTCCCTTTTTATGTTATTCGCTCCAGTGACGTAGCAATACATTCTGCCTCTCACAGCCATGTCGTTTGGCCAACATTCTAGCTTTACACAATCTTGTTGTAACAAAGATATTGTCTGAAAACAATTATTGCTTTTGTGCATACTGAAGATCACTTGATTTATCAGCTTATACCACACATTTCACGTGCAACATTACTGGTCGATCAGCAGATGACAGAGGCGAAATTAACAATAGCAAACATTAAATACTTTACCTATAAACATGCATAGATCACTAGATTTATCAACTTTTAATGTTACCCAGACCAGCCATCTCGTTAGGCCAACGCTGCATTATCACATTCATTGAGAGAGATAATAGTGTGTGTGGCTGTGGCTTGAAGTGTGGCAGCTGGATTTCATTCAAATCCCTGCAACGTATACATCAAAATGAAGCACCCGTGGTTTTTTGCCTATACACCAGCTTCTCCCTAGTTGCCAGCCAGTGCCTTGTCTCTCTGGGATGGCTATGGAAGTTATGTTGTTGTGCACAGAGTGCAGGGATGTACTCGATAAATTGACACAGTGTGGAGCTTGTTAAGAGCAAGATTCAAGTCAAAGAATTTCTGCCTGACATGCCAAGAGTTGTCCAAACAGGCTCTTCATCAGAAGGCTCTAAGCAGGGCGATCCAGTAAGACAAATTCCTGGCCTACATGAGGTACCGTGCACTGCAGTGCACTCTCCATGGTGCTGGAACCTTTGTCTCGGATTTACCTAATTATGTTTTGGTTAAGGTTTAACAGATATATAAAATAATACTTTACTTAAAGCAAACAATGACCACTTATAAACACTTATAACCAGTTCATAATATAATACCTGTATATCTGCCTACACCTAATAAACTACTTTACTTAAAGCACCCAATAACTACTTATAGTGACTTATAATCGTATTATAATGCATTATACAATGATTATAAACCTATGACAATTCAAGTATTGATACTTGAAGTTATTATAAAATGCTTTATAATGTGTTGTGATTATTGTTATAAAGCATTATGAACATTTACAAGTGCTTATAACTATAATTATATAGTGTTATACGCAGATTACAACGCATTATAACCCCAAACAGAGAATAATTAAATAAACAGACTAAGCTATTTACAGTCATGGAGTAGAGGAGCATGGTCTCTCCTGTCACGCCAAAGCTACTGAGCCCTATTGCGGCCGCGGCCGCCTTTAGCCTACTGCGCTTTAATAACAGCAACAAGCAAGCAACACGTTTAAGTGACAGCATAGTGATTTGTGTTCAACTTCAAGTGACAACAACTTGATTTGTGAAGCTAGCAATGGACTCTGAGTCTCCAGATAGATAGATAGATAGATAGGAATAGATCTATAGATAGATAGATAGATAGATAGATAGATAGATAGATAGATAGATAGATAGATAGATAGATAGATAGATAGATAGATAGATAGATAGATAGATAGATAGATAGATAGATAGATAGATAGATACATTCATAAAATGTTGTTTAGTTAAAAAAGAGAGACAGAGAGATTACAAGTACAGTATGAGGAGGTAGACATATATTTCTTAATTAATTATACATATTTGGCATTTGAAGGCACAACAATTGCATTGCCAATGCATATTAGAAAATACATTTGCCAGATGTTATGCAACTTCATTTACTCTAATGTTAATTTGTTAATTTGATTATGTCTGCTCCCATCTTGTATTGTACAATAATTGTTAGTTAATAAAAAATAAATATTCACACAAGAAATGATGATTATTATATGATATATTATATTATTATTTATTATATTACATTGAACCATACTCATACAACCAATAAACATGAGTGAGAGAGGGAAAACATTGTGTGACCAATGGATCACCAGTACCACTGCCAGTGATGACATAATTCCAGCCGAATAATGCCATCCAAAATCACACAAACAATGAAGATCTGACTACATCCAATCTTTGAGAATGTAGTGGTCAGCCAGGCACAGATAATCTTACAGGACCCTTCTCATATTCTATATTGTGAATACGAAGTTCTTCCCTCAGGGAGACGGTTCAGAGCAAGTAGATACAAGAGCAACCGCTACAAGCTCTCCTTCCTTCCTACATCCATCGCCCTCCTAAATAAATCGTCTAGAACACGGTATAACTTGAGGATTTGTTCTATTCCTTTGAGGTGCCACTTAACAGTGGGTTATCACCTCTTTCTTGTCCAAGTCCAAATCGTGTTGCAATTTAATTAGGGCAAGATGCAACACTAAGGGCAAGGTGTAATTTAAGGGAAAGGTGTCATATAAAGCTGTACATTAGTTTATCTACTTGTGAATTATGGTTGTATGTCTCTATGCATTGTCATATTGTTCTGATGTCCTTTTTACTAACTGCATGAATGATATATCTATTTTTTTAATCTTTTTAGTTTACACTGTTATCGCAGACTGATGCAGCACTGATGTTCCTAGTAAATGTTCCCCTTAGGGACAATAAAGTATTGTCTTCATACCAACATTAGGACCACAGCGTTAAAGATCTCTCAACATCAAACTCACAACCGAAACAACACCAACATGAGGACAATAAAAGAAACAATTGACACTGCCAATACATGTAAGTCAACAAAGCAGTCAATACAATAGAATCGAGAAACCTAAACATTATACATGCAAAATGTTGCTGAAGTGCCCTTAATAAAATAGGGCTCCAAAGCCCGGAGTCTCCCTCAAACATGGTCTCAAATACGCATCTAAAAATGCCATGTTTAGCGGTTAGCGAAGTTTAGCGATTAGCCACGTTTAGCGGTTAGCCAAGTTTAGTGGTTAGCCAAGTTTAGCGGTTAGCGAAGTTTAGCGGTTAGCCATGTTTAGCGGTTAGCCAAGTTTAGCGGTTAGCCATGTTTAGCGGTTTGTCAAGTTTAGCGGTTAGCCAAGTTTAGCGGTTAGCGAAGTTTAGCGGTTAGCCAAGTTTAGCGGTTAGCCAAGTTTAACGGTTAGCCATGTTTAGCGGTTAGCCACATTTAGTGGTTAGCCACGTTTTCCTTTTGAACCACTCGTGGTTGAATGATCTTTTTTATCTTTTCTTTCTTGAGATCTGGCCCCAAATGTTTTATTTCAAATTTTTCATCAAGGGGTGGGCTAAAGTGCTAACTCATACTGTAGTTAAATGATCCACACAATTCACGATGAATACTGTAACGATAACGTACTTTAGCTCAACTAGAAAGACATGCATCATGTACATTCTTGTGCCAGTTAAATCAACCAATGAGATGCTTCTAGGGGCCCTGTGGCCCCACTCGCAAAACTGAAAGTTAGCCTTGGCGTGCACACACACGATTCATTCAGAATACTGCGGGTGCAGTAGGGGTAGCTCTGCCATGCCCCACCAAGCAGAAACAGCCACGCAGCATCACGCACAAAGACATGTTATTCTTACGCTACAAAGCAATATTTTTCTAGAGAATAAATTGAATTCAGCATATGATGAAGTTAGCTATTAACTTAAGCTCAATACATTATTGTGTCTGACATAGAGAGAAGCCTTCTGTTCAACATCGCCCTCTGGTGGTACCGTGCACCACTGGCCCCTAATGCAAAAACACCTCTGCTCTGCACACCCCTTAGCTTATAGCATCAGCAAGAACACAAGTCTGAAATCAAGTAAAACAGCCTCGTTATTCCCTTCCCTGCATGTGGGAGCGCCCCAGCAGGGTGCTGGTAACAAGGGCCATGCCCTCAACACTAACACACTGGCCCACACTGGCTGGAACGGGACCTGCTGGGCAGGGGATGGAGGGGCTGTGACACCATGGCGCTCCGGCGGGGCGTCCCATCAGCCACATCCACACCCTCTGCCACCTTGTCAACACCTGCATGAGCCTCTCACCCCTGCTCACTCTTTGGTTTACACTTCCAGATTATTCCCAGTGGGACTGCAGATAGACCCTCTCCTTATTAGCAAAGACAGAGAGAGAGAGAGAGAGAGAGAGAGAGAGAGAGAGAGGAGAGAGAGAGAGAGAGAGAGAGAGAGACTGAGAGAGAGAGAAGATAGACAGAGAGAGTGAGTGAGTGAGAGAGAGAGATAGACAGACAGAAAGAGAGAGCGAGGGAGAGAGAGACAGAGATAGCGAAAAAGAGAGAAAGTGAGAGAGAGAGAGATAGAGAGAGAGAGACTGAGAGAGAGAGAGAGAGAGAGAGAGAGAGAGAGACTGAGAGAGAGAGAGATAGAGAGAGAGAGAGAGAGAGAGAGAGAGAGAGAGAGAGAGAGAGAGAGAGAATGGGGAGCAGGGGATGATTTCTCCAGGGATGAAGGATGCAGGGAGTGGAGGGAGGAGGGGGAGGGTGGGTTGTGAAGGGGGGTGGGGGGTGGAACGAGAAGGAGCGGGGGATGAGAGGGGGGGAGGGGGGCAGAGCTGATTGAGATTCAGGGCTCTGGAGCTAGAGGCTGCTGGGAGCCCAGGGAGAACATGCTCTGTTATTGGAATTTTTTTTCTTTTTTTTCTAATGAATTAATTCTTCTCATCCAATTTAGGTTAAGATGAAAAGAGAGCGCTCTGAGGATCAGATTTAGGTTTCTGTTTACCATGCGTGTACTGTACAATATTGGCCACTCAATATTTTTTTATTATATATATGTTATATATATATATATATATATATATATATATATATATATATATATATATATATATATATATATATATATATATATATATATATATATATACACACGATATACTAGCTATGCTTAAAATAGTCATGCTTGTTAAGTTTAATGATAACACATTGCAGCCAGTTTTATATATGTACGGTTTCTTATTACAGAATGGACATGGTAGTAGATACCCCACCCCCAATCTCATATAAAAAAGACCCCCCCCCCCCCACACACACACACACCAAGAGCCATCACATAATTCCTGAGTCCTGAAAATAAATGGCGTTGCTGTTTAACGTCAGAAAAATATGGTCCAGTGTGCTGAGCTCAGGGTTCATGGTACAGAATCACTTTAGCACGACTCCTCCTCAGTGGCAAAGACCCTGGACTTAGATTCACTTAGACAGTCAGCAGACGAACACTCAAAAGCAGTTAGTCATCTGAATCACGCCACAGTGGAGCACATATTCAGGGGCTGCTGGTACTAAAGGGGTTCCCCCACCAGTCCTGCTCAATGCTTTCTCTTTCACGTCAGAAATCGAATGGAAAAAAATAAAAGGATTCTACTCCAGAGGTGGAGAACAGTATGAATATGAATATTCTACTGTACGTAACCTTTTGGAGAAACATTATGTTTCCTGGTATTTATGGCAAAATATCAGATAGCTAATTACTTACATTATATTCTATAATGAGATATCCTTCCATTTTGTAAGAATGGGTAGGCCTATATTATTTATTTCATTCATGAACTAATTAATAACTAATGAGGACAACAACTGTGTTCATCTGATTGTGAGTCAGTGAAACAAGCATCCACTGAGGGGATGAATGATATGGGTGGAAAATCAAAGGACAAAAATGTATTTGATCTCTCACCATATAAATGCCTCGCTTGACGCCATTATCATACCGTTGTGATCAATTATTCATTGGGACAGCTCTGGGGTCAGACCTCACCTTTGTAAACATGGGCTTCCCGTGCTGCGTGACCATGGTGCACTGATCACAGTCCACTGTGATGCAGGAGTTGTGGAAGGACTCCTTGGAGTGTTTGAGGATGTAGTGGAGGTCAGTGACTCCGCCCTCGAACACTGTGCTGAAGTAACGCGGGATCAGCGTCCGTCCAATGGCTGCAGAGGGAAACAGAGGCGGAGTCAGTGTGGTGACTGGAAGGAAACCAAAGGCAGGGAGTTGCAGGAAACACTATCAATGTTTATAACGCATTACAGCAATAATAATAATAATAATTATTAACAACAACAACAACAATATATATATATGTATATATATATATACACACACACATATATATATAAATGGTAAATGGTGCAAAAAGAATTTTTTTTCTTTTCTCCCCTTCTTTTTCCGTTTTTCTCCCCTCCCAATGTTAGTCGTTATGCCAATTCCCAATCCCCTTCCTGGTCGTTGCGCACTCTACCCCCTACCGTCGGTCCGGGAGGGCGGAGACTATCACATGCTTCCTCCGACACATGTGTACCCAGCCCACCGCTTCTTTTCACCTGGCAGCGCGGACTCTCACTGGGAGAGTGTAACATGTGGAAGGTCACACTATCTCTCACAGATCCTTTCCTTGCTGTGCAGGCGCCCCGACCGAACTGTAGGAGTCGCTGTTTACAACGACCAGGACCCACCCTCGCCGGGTTTCCCACCCGCTAACACTGCCAATTGTGTTAGTATGGACGGTCGGCCAACCCGGAAGCACCACAGCTGGATTCGATCCCACTGTCTCTGTGGTGGTAGACAGACGCTCAGTCCGCTGCATTTATATAGCGCTATATATATATATATATATATATATATATATATATATATATATATATATATATATATATATATATATATATATATATATATATATATATATATATATATATATAAAGCGCATTTATATAGCGCTTTTATCCAAAGCTCTTTACAATTTTACCCATTCACTCACACATTCACACACCGACAGCAGAGGCAACCATGCAAGGTGCCAACCTGCTTATCGGGAGCTAACAACATTGTGGATTATCAGGAATAATAATCCACTCATAATTACGTTATAATAAATTAAAGGATACCTTATAATGTGATTTATTTTTTTTGCATTCGACTGAGAGATTGTCTGATTTAACTTAAATTTATTAAGCACCCCCACAGCTCAAATGGACTGATAATTTTTTTTTAAGTAATAATATAAATATTTGTTTGCATTCGACTGAGAGATTGGCAGCCGACTACGGCTCCTTTCGATCGATTAGTCGACTATTCGACTAGTCGAGGTCAGCCCTATTAAAGTTAAGTGAAAACATTTTCTTACTGAATCAAGGAGAAGCATTTATCATGTATTTATTATGTATGTGCTCCACGTCATTAACTAACTAAGGCTTGCCCTCAATGATTTTCAAGTTGAAATAAATATTAAATGAATGAATGAAAAAGTACAGTACAACACAGCATTTTGCGAAGACAGTCTTTCATTAATCACTTGTAGTGGCTTGTAATCACATTATAAGGTATCATTTAATTTATTATAACGTAATTATGATATTTTTTTTTTGCCTACTTTTTCTCCTCCTTTTTCTGTGACTTTTCTACCATCCCAATTTCACCTCTCGTGCCAATTCTCCCTCCCCTGTCCTGATCGTTGCTCGCATGTGCCCCCCCACTGGCCGGTCGTAGGGAGGATAGAAGCCCATCACATGTCCCCTCCGATACATGTGGAGGCAGCCAGTCACATCTTTTCACCTGCCAGCGCGGACTCTCATTGGCGAGGTGTAACGTGTGGGAGGCTCACACTGCCCCCGCTATTTCCTGTCTTTTGCTGTGCAGGCACCCTGACCGACCTGTAGGAGTCGCTGTTTACATCGACCAGACTACCACCCATCGACTCGCCTCCCGCTGGCTCTGCCAATTGAGTCAGTATGACGGCCGGCCCAAGCCGGAGGCAACGCTGACAGCCGGTTTCGAGACCAGTGTCTCTTGCGTTGGTGACGAGCGAAATGTCTGCTGCGCCACCCAGCCGCCTGGATAATCCACAATGTTGTTACTGTAATGTATTACACTAATAATAATTTTTGTCTGTGATTGTAAAGTGTCATGACATGATGTTATACGTCATCGCAACATCTTCATAGCATATCATAAGCTATTGTAAAACACTACCCATCTATGAACAATTCTAATTATACGTATCATGTATTATTATCATGTATTATGTACTGAGATGCATTCAAGAAGCTATAAACATACAGTACCTAATGTATATAATAGATCTAACTGGCTGTCTAATTAGGCGTCTAATTGCACAGATCAACAAAAAAAGTACAACATGCAAACCAATTCATAGAAAATGTTTTGTTACATATTCATGACATACATCCTACATTTGGTTAACTGCTTTATTTAGAGATGGCTATTTCAGGTTCTGCTATATGAATCTTTTTTGTAATCACCTTGCATGGACTTTATCTGTCCGTATAATACTTTGACTGGACTTCCCATCACGTGTGGTCTGTATGTCAGAGTGTATCAAGTTTCTAAATGTAAATAAATCTCTCAAACATTACAGCATTAGGGAGTGATTGATTGGAGTTATTAATTACCAGCAAGTAATTTTTTATCTTTTTTTTAAGAACCTCGACAGCCCTCGGAATAGCTGTCAAATCTTTTTTTTTGGAGTAGCCAAAAACAAAACACACTGGATTTAGCGCATGACAAACACAAGTGCAAGAGCCGAGGAAGGGAAATTATGTCAGTGTCTTTTTCTTTTCTTTTCTTTTTTTTACCCTGGGGCTTCTCTCTTGTTCTCACTCCTCTATGTCAGCTTGTTCTCCACTTAGAGGAGAGAACTGAGGTGATACAAAAGTCTTGTGGATACACGCTGAGTGATGTTATATGCAAAATAGAAGGGGGGGGGGGGGGGTTCAGGATGTTAGGATATCTTTCTTTTCTTTTTTTGTATCTTAAGACACTGGACTGGGGCTGAATCTACAGGTTTGCAGTATTTAGCATCGACGTTCGTTGTAGAGCTGACCACTAACTATTTTGGTTGTTTAGTTGGTGCAGTGATTACTCTCTCAAATCCCTGAATTGTTTCAACATTTAAATTTATATCTAAATACTAAATCATGGCTACATTCTCAAACATGTTCACTTGTAGATGTAACTCAAGTCAAGTCAAGAGTTTTATTTGTCACGGCATACAAGCATACAGTGAAATGCGGGCAACGATTGTGCAATAATACAATAATAAGAATAGGATGAGAATACGACATTTGTGCAATAATACAAGTAATAAGAATAAGACATAACAGGTATATGTACATACAGTTACAAAAAGCATGGTAGACATGCTAAGGTCCTGCGATAGTGCAATACACTGTTAGCTATGGATGAGGCACTGGGTCTTATGTACACTACTATACAATTCTATACTATACAATCTACAGTTATACTATGTGTCCTTATGCTAGCTTGCTATCCATCTGTTTTCTATACAAGAACCACTCCCGTTCTTGTTTTTAAAGTGACCTTTCTGTGAGGATTCGCCTGTCCCTGGACATTTTTCCTGTGTTTTCCCTGTCTACTCTCCTCTACTCTTCACCAGCCCCCACCCTTGCGATGATTTACTCTCCTCTACTCTTCACCAGCCCCCACCCTTGGACATCCTTGATCCTCTACCTTCACGCACCTGTTGGGAGTTTGCAATCACCTCGGGAGAGTACATAGGTTGCAGACTCCCCTCCAGTCCTTGTCGGGTCGTTCTGTGTTCTGGACTCTGTGTTCGTTCTGTATCTGTATCTGTGTACACTCTGTGTTCATGGAGTTCTGTACGTTACCATCCTGTACGTTACCATCACCTGCCGCGTCTCCGGCGTGAGACGACGTGCCAGCCATCACCACCTGTCGCCGTTTGCCTGGAATGGGACACCGTCTTCGCTCTCTAATTCTCTACGGGAGGTTCCAGTGTTCCCACTCCAGACGTCAAGCCGGCTCGTCATCGCTCCCGATTCCACGGGAGGAAGGCGTCTCTTCATGATCCTCGTTCCTGGGGGTGTGGCTCGTCGTCGCTCCCTAGTATTCCACGGGAGGACGGCGTGTGCCCATCCCGTTCCCCTTGGACCCAGGCTCGTCGTCGCTCCCTAGTATTCCACGAGAGGACGGCGTGTTCCCATCCCGGTCCCCTGGGACCCCCTTTGTTCTGCGCTGCCCGTCTGCAGCATCCGAAGAGGAGGAGGAGGATCTCCATGCCAGGCCCCGCTGTCGGGCCCCTGTTCCCGTGCCAGGCCCCCGCCGTCGGGCCCCTGTCCCCGTGCCAGGCCTCCGCCGTCGGGCCCCTGTTCCCGTGCCAGGCCTCCGCCGTCGGGCCCCTGTCCCCGTGCCAGGCCTCCGCCGTCGGAACCCTGTCCTCATCCCTGTAAACAGCTCTGGCCCTCGCCCTGATCAAGGCCTTAACCCTGTTCTCTGTCCCTGTCTCCAGCCCGCCTCTCCGGGCCTCTGTCCCTGTCCCCCTCTCCAGTGCCCCTGTTCCTGGCCCTGACACTTAGCCCTGGTCCTTAGCCCTGGCCCTTAGCCTTAGTCCCTTAGCCTGTTCGCCTCTTAAAGGCACAGTGCCGCATTTTCCTTATTTCTTTAGTGTTTTTGTGTTCTCCCTTAAAGGGACTGTGCCGCTTTTTGTTATGTAATAAATAAATGCCCTGTTTTGGCTTACTCTCATACCTGTCATGTGTTGTGCGATTGGGGTCGGTTACAAACCATAACAGTACGACCCGACCAGTCGACGACCCCAGCCAGCACAGACAGTGTATGTGAGTTAGCCCCTGTTAGTTCCCTCTAGCTCCCTCTAGTTCCCCTGTTAGTTCTCCTGTTAGTTCCCCTGTTAGCTTCCCTGTTAGCTCCCCTGTTAGCCTCGTTAGCTCCCCTGTTAGCTACCCTGTTCCCCACAGCTAGGACTGTCCTTCCAGCTAGCTTGTTCTCCTTTGCTAGTCCAGCCCTGTCTGCTAGCCTAGCTCCGGCAGCTAGCGCAGCCTCTATGCTAATGTAGCAGTACAGCTAGCATAGGCCCTGTAGCTAGCAATGCTCTGGCAGCTACCCAGTCCCTCTGCTAGCCCCACTTTAGGTGTAGCTTCCCCTGCTAGCATGGCCCAGTTTTTTTTTGTTTGTTGCTTTGTCATGTCCCCTGCCCCGCTGTCTGATTTTTTGGGTCGCCCGGTTGCTCCCGTGGAGGGGGAGGTACTGTGAGGATTCGCCTGTCCCTGGACCTTTTTCCTGTGTTTTCCCTGTCTACTCTCCTCTACTCTTCACCAGCCCCCACCCTTGCGATGATTTACTCTCCTCTACTCTTCACCAGCCCCCACCCTTGGACATCCTTGATCCTCTACCTTCACGCACCTGTTGGGAGTTTGCAATCACCTCGGGAGAGTACATAGGTTGCAGACTCCCCTCCAGTCCTTGTCGGGTCGTTCTGTGTTCTGGACTCTGTGTTCGTTCTGTATCTGTATCTGTGTACACTCTGTGTTCATGGAGTTCTGTACGTTACCATCCTGTACGTTACCATCACCTGCCGCGTCTCCGGCGTGAGACGACGTGCCAGCCATCACCACCTGTCGCCGTTTGCCCGGAGTGGGACACCGTCTTCGCTCTCTAATTCTCTACGGGAGGCGTGTGCCCATCCCGTTCCCCTTGGACCCAGGCTCGTCGTCGCTCCCTAGTATTCCACGAGAGGACGGCGTGTTCCCATCCCGGTCCCCTGGGACCCCCTTTGTTCTGCGCTGCCCGTCTGCAGCATCCGAAGAGGAGGAGGAGGATCTCCGTGCCAGGCCCCGCTGTCGGGCCCCTGTTCCCGTGCCAGGCCCCCGCCGTCGGGCCCCTGTCCCCGTGCCAGGCCTCCGCCGTCGGGCCCCTGTTCCCGTGCCAGGCCTCCGCCGTCGGGCCCCTGTCCCCGTGCCAGGCCTCCGCCGTCGGAACCCTGTCCTCATCCCTGTAAGCAGCTCTGGCCCTCGCCCTGTCCAAGGCCTTAACCCTGTTCTCTGTCCCTGTCTCCAGCCCGCCTCTCCGGGCCTCTGTCCCTGTCCCCCTCTCCAGTGCCCCTGTTCCTGGCCCTGACACTTAGCCCTGGTCCTTAGCCCTGGCCCTTAGCCTTAGTCCCTTAGCCTGTTCGCCTCTTAAAGGCACAGTGCCGCATTTTCCTTATTTCTTTGACTCTAGTGTTTTTGTGTTCTCCCTTAAAGGGACTGTGCCGCTTTTTGTTATGTAATAAATAAATGCCCTGTTTTGGCTTACTCTCATACCTGTCTTGTGTTGTGCGATTGGGGTCGGTTACAAACCATAACACTTTCATTGTGTTAAGTGACCGTTGAGTGTGAGCGTGTGCAGCATGTGTGTGTGTGTGTGTTCATGCTAAAGTGACTGCTAGTGTGTGAGCGTATACAGTAGGGGTGGGAATCAGAGAGACCTCACGATACGATACTATCGCGATACTTGCGTCACGATACGATAGTATCGCGATACTAAATATATGGCGATACGCTGAGTATTGCGGATATATTTTTTTGTATCACATTTTTGTATTACCTTTTTTCAACTGCAAAGTAAAACTTTGTCAAGATGTTTTATCTAATAAAATAAAGTTCAGTCTGTTCATCTCACTTCAATCATTTTTATTGCAGAACATGGTATTTTCTCAAGCAGACAGATGTAAACACTGTAATCTGTGTTGCATGTACCTGACAAACTGAACTGTTTGTATTACAGTCATATTCCAACTTAACTGAATGCACGTGTGTGTGTCTGTGTGTGGACTACTGTACTATTACAGGTATTGTAATAAACAATGTAACTTCCTTATACAATTTTTTTATTATTATTATAATTAAATATCGATACTTGGCATCCCTGTATCGATACAGTATTGCCACGCAAAGTATCGTGATACTACTATGTATCGATTTTTTCCCCCACCCCTAGTATACAGTGTGTGTGTTGTGTGTGTGCTCATGTGTGCTTGTGTGTGGAGAGTTCAGTGTTCAAGACTCTGATGGCCTGGGGGAAGAAGCTGAGCCGAAGTCTCTCTGTCCTAGTTGCTGGTGTTCGCAGGCGTTTGTCTTCTGTCGTTTTAAGTACTACGTAATGATGCTCCGATAGCCGCTCACATTACCACCACAAGCTTCCCCCCCTCTGATGGAACATCCCAGAGCGGCTCGCGTGCCTTCAGACTCCTTTGGCCATCTGCACATGCGTATGGGGAGTAGGTGCTGAAAAAGTGACTAAAGCTCGGCCGAGAAAGTTCTGATCGATTTGGAATTGGTCTCTTCGTGTTCAGGAGACTCAGGCGTATATAAGGCTATTGGATCATGCCTCCAGCACCCCCACAGCCGTAGCTACAACCACTTACATCAAGGCTCTCATCCACATTCATTCATTTGCTCCCCCCACTCTCTCCTCCATGATTTCAGAATCCCGGAAGTGTTGCGGTGGTCTATACAATATGTCCAGGACACGAGAACAACACAAAAATAACCCTTTTCTCTTTAAAGCAGCAGTTGCAGATTTCTGTAAACCAGTTGATCGTTTCCTCCCAACAAACCTTCAAAACACGCTCCCCAAGGCTTCTTCAAAACTGCTAATAAGCGTGTGTACCCCTACTCTTTATCATCACATAATATTCTTCAAGACTTTAAGAGCAACCTTCACTGCTGCTGCATGACGCCCAGATCTACAGTACGTCTGCAACCAATCCACCTCCCACGCATTGTTTTCATATTTCAGTATTTGCATGTGAAGAGGTATATTATGTGTATCGTGTTATTTGTGTGTGTGTAATGTACGTGTGTGTGTTTGACATTTTCCCCCCATGTGTCCATCACACACCAATATATTATTTACACCGTTCAAGTAGGGCTAGCTGATACAGGAAAACCAAAACAAATATTTTAAATAAGGATGGGAATTGATCAGATTTTATCGATACGATTCCATTATCGATTCTGCTAATCGATCCGATTCTTTGTCATTTCCCTTATCGATTCCTGATACGTTTATAATTAAAATAAATAACTTGGAAATGCAACAGAACTAAGCTGGTTAGAATAACAACATGCAACTTGACATTTCTGATTGTCATTTATCATTTATTGTTGAGCCCCCATGTCAGAAAAATACAAAAACTGTAAAACTAATTTTTACTATACAAATAAAATAATGTATTTGAGAACAAATTTTATCTATTGAACTGTAGTTGCATTCAACAGGTCGTTATTGCAAAAGAGAATTCGCTAGCAATAACCTACCTGTATAAATAAAGGTTAAAACTTTAGTAAAAACATAACTGACACATAAGCAATTCACCTACCGAAATTCCGAGGCTTCTACCTCCTCTGATGTGGCGCGCACACACACACACTGTAGGAGCCAAATCCTATGATGATAAATTGTAACTTTATTGCCCCCTTAGAAATGTGGTTTATTATGGTATTCGTGTTTTTATTTGTTTATTAATATTTGTCAATGAATTACAAGATGGAGACTTACCTGGTCAACTCCCCTTTTTTCCCACGCTCCCCCTAACCACTCCTATAACATGGCAGGTAATTTAGAGTTCACGCAGGCCCAGGTGGAGCGGTACCATATAGTTTTTGACCGCACTCAATTCGCATTTGATTTGATTGACAGTTTAAGTTCATGTACATAACCCTTTTTGTTTGTTTTATAGTGGTAGGCAGCTATTGGGGCTGTTGTGACTCGCTTCCCAATAAATCCCGTTTGTTTTGAATGTACATTGGACCAGCGTCATCTTTTCTTTTTGGATTGCAATTCGGAGCGTGTCGGACTAACAACGCATTACCTGGAGCCTCAAGGCAACTGCGGTTCGTATGATTGCCTTTATATTGTCAAAAACTACCGCTGACAAAGCCGACGGACAACTTCTAAGCGCAACAAGGAAGGAGGTAAAGTAAAAAGTGGATGTTCGTTGTGGATCAAAGACGTTGCGTCTGAGTGGAGTGGATGTGATGAACATAAACGGCGCGGCCGTCTTTATTGTTTGAAGGTGTCTTGTGCTGGTGAAGAGGAAAATATAATACGGACTCTGTCTCTGTGGTTGACAGCGATACGGACTCTGTCTCTGTGTGGCTGATAGCGGGTCGGTGTGTGTGCGTTTGAGAGTGGATGACGTCACGCGCAGCATTTGCCAAGTGCGCTGTTTCCCACGCCCTAGCTGCTTCATTCATAAAAAACACTGTTCTGTTTTAAATGCATACAACGCCGCTGCTCATCTGAATTAGGAGGTTTTCGTTAGCTGCCCACATTATGGCGGAAATGGAGAGTGGTATTTTTGAGGATCCTTTACAAAAATTAAAAGGATCAAGAAGTGCAAAACTGGGTGCACTTACTAAAAAAAGGAATGAAATCACTGAACTTATGGGAAATCATGGAAATGTGGAATTGGTTCACACAAAAATGACAGATTTCTCCAAGTTGCGTGGCGAGTTACATGAACTCAATACAGCTGTAAAGGGTTTGCTAACCAAAATATCCATAGAGGAAACAGAAGAGGACCAAGCAGAATGGTACGAGCCTAAAGCAGCATCACTGCATGCATTTGCTGCCCATGTTCAAACGTGGACTGAAGCGGCACAACCACATATTGAATATGACAAAGGTGAAGAAGAGATCCACCCAAAGGACAGCGTTTCAAACACCTCTTCAAGGCGTTCAAGGAGGTCATCAAAAGGTAGTAGGCATTCTAATTACTCCTCTACATCCTCAATCCGACTCAAACTACAAGCTGAGAAGGCAGTTTTATTGATCAAAGCAGAAGCATTAATAAAGAAACAAGCACTGGACAAGGAGGAGGCTGTACTAAAGGAGAGGAGCGACAAGGAGGATGCTGAACTAAAGGAGAGGAGCCGTAAGGAGGATGCTGATCTAAAGGGGAGGAGCCGTAAGGAGGAGGCTGAACTAAAGGCCAAAAGGGAGCAGTTGGAACTGCAAACTGAAATACAAGCCACCAGTGCTAAACTGAATGTTTTTACAGAATATGAGAACATTCATGAGATGGACAATAGACCAGGCGATGGAATGAATGAATATTTCGATGAAAGGGAAAGGTCTAAGGAAGCCTCACAAAAGGTTATTCGAGAGGCAATGACGCCCACCTCCACTGATGTCATCACAACATTACCCATCACAAATTCAGATGTGTATGATGTGGAATTCCAGCCTCTTACTCCATCTGCTCAGCTTGCACAGTTGAACAGACACAGCAGCCTGTTACCAGAAAGTGTTCAAACTGTATATCACCCTGTTTACCCAAGACTAAGCAACATAGGAGGGGAGCCTGTTGTAAGACGAAAGGAAACGTCACAACAGCCCCAAATTGGAATGTCTGCTTTAAGGGTCAGCCATGGAGGATCTGCGAAACAGCATGAAAATGGAGCCGTCAGACACGATGGTGCTGTCACTCTAGAAGGATACAGGGAAACACCCGACATGGGCAGGATCGTCGACATCATGCAACATCAGAATAGTATAACCGAAGTACTGGTGAAGCAGCAAAGACTATCATCCTTACCACCTCTCAGCATACCCACGTTTAAAGGGGATCCATTAGAATACGGGTTCTTTATACGTGCATTGGAACATGGTATTGAGGATAGAACTGAAAACTGCAAGGACAGACTGTATTTCCTGGAGCAGTTTACCATGGGGCAACCCCGAGAAGTGGTACGGAGCTGCCAACATATGGACGCTTCAATAGGATACACTGAGGCCAAAAGGCTCATGAAGAAGTATTATGGCAACGAGTACCAGATTGCAACAGCTCACATTGATAAAGCCCTCAACTGGCCCGCAGTCAAAGCTGAAGATGCTGACGCCCTACAAGCATATTCAGTCTTTCTAACTGGATGCTGTAAAATGGACAGCATCGAGTACATGGATGAGATGGATAATCCAACCACAATGAGAGCCATTCTCTCTAAATTGCCATACAGAATGAAAGAGAGGTGGAGAGGCTTGGCATGTGACCTACAAGAGAAAAGTGGACGAAGAGCTAGATTTAATGATCTAGTTAATTTCATTGACCACCAAGCTAGAATCATGTCACATCCTTTGTTTGGGAACCTAAAGGAAACACCCACCTCTTCAGGAAGAACAGCAGGGCCACTTCCATATCAGCAAAGTACACCAAGGGAGAAGAAGAGTGGTTTTACTACCAGTGTCTGGCCTGTTAAAAGAGTTACTGGAAGGCCCTCACCAGCCGCCCTCAAGCCATGTCTGTTCTGTCAGGGAGAGCACAGTTTGGACCTTTGCAAAGAACTGGACAAGAAGCCACAAAAGGAAAAGTTGGATTTCTTGAAAAGCAAAGGAGTGTGCTTTGGCTGTCTGTCATATGGACACATGAGCAAGGGATGCACACAGAAAATTACTTGTCGAGTGTGTTCACTTAGGCACCCTACCATACTCCACATGCATAAACAGGTCGACGGTGGCAAAGAAAATAGGGAAGAGACTGTTACCAGTGCATTCATAACTGGAGATGGTGAGACCCACACAGGGGCCGGGGAGCCTGACTGCATGCTATAGTGCCGGTGAGGGTGAAAATGAAGAAAGGTAATCGCATGATACAGACTTATGCCTTTCTGGACTCAGGAAGCACCGGCACCTTCTGCACAGAAGCTTTGCTTCGAGACCTCAAGGTTTCAGGAAGAAGTACAGACATCCTTCTCAAAACCATGAATAAAGAGGAAGTCGTCAGTACCTCCGTGGTCTCTGGAATGGAGGTATGTGGCATGGACGACAACACACTAGTGGAACTCCCCGCTGTCTACACGCAGAAGAAAATACCTGTGACCAAAGACCATATTCCCACTCAGGAATACGTGGATCAGTGGCCATATTTGCAGCAGGTACATCTCTGTCACATTGATGCTGACATTGGCCTGTTAATCGGAACCAATGTACCAAAGGCCATGGAACCACGGATGGTTATTAACAGCCAGAGAGACGGTCCATACGCCGTTAAAACAACTTTGGGTTGGACCGTTAATGGACTTCTAAAAAAAGGTTCTGTCTCCCCCTGTGGAGAGTCGACTGTAATGGCACATAGAAGTTCGGTTGTGCAGCTGGATGAGCTTCTGCAGCAACAAATCAGGCATGACTTCCCTGAACGACAGCGGGAGGAGCAGCTTGAAATGTCCAGGGAGGACCACGTCTTCATAAAGTGTGTCCCCCAGCCAGCCAAACAGTCAGGCCTACCACTTAGGAAGAACACTGAATTTCCCAATCGCTGCACGGCACAACAGCGGGCCCTTGCCCTGAAAAGGAAGCTTAGCAAGTCTCCTCAGTTCCATAAGGATGACATCAAGTTTGTGGCTGGCAGCCTGGATAAAGGCTATGCCATAAAGGTGGGAAAAGGCTCACTGGACAGCAGCAAAAGGACTGGGTATAACCCACACCATGAAGTTTACCATCCCAAAAAACACAAGCCATGGATGGAAAGCTTGACGAGTACAAGATGGTAGTGCAAAGCTTAGAGCCACAGACTACCACTCTTCGTAGACCTATCACAAAGTTGTGTCTGCTGCTCGAGGCTCCTACATAGAACACACACATACACACACACACACCCCCCCCCCCCGTTCACTAATACACTCTTACTGATAACTTGGAAGATGGAAGATTTTTTTGCTTGGATTTTGATTTTTGAATGGACTATACATTTTGGCTCCTTTTTTATATTTTGATAGTTGTAATTGTTTCGTTTGTCTACAAGAACAATTAGAGGCCGGTGTGTAGGAGCCAAATCCTATGATGATAAATTGTAACTTTATTGCCCCCTTAGAAATGTGGTTTATTATGGTATTCGTGTTTTTATTTGTTTATTAATATTTGTCAATGAATTCCAAGATGGAGACTTACCTGGTCAACTCCCCTTTTTTCCCACGCTCCCCCTAACCACTCCTATAACATGGCAGGTAATTTAGAGTTCACGCAGGCCCAGGTGGAGCGGTACCATATCGTTTTTGACCGCACTCAATTCGCATTTGATTTGATTGACAGTTTAAGTTCATGTACATAACCCTTTTTGTTTGTTTTATAGTGGTAGGCAGCTATTGGGGCTGTTGTGACTCGCTTCCCAATAAATCCTGTTTGTTTTGAAAGTACATTGGACCAGCGTCATCTTTTCTTTTTGGATTGCAATTCGGAGCGTGTCGGACTAACAACGCATTACCTGGAGCCTCAAGGCAACTGCGGTTCGTATGATTGCCTTTATACACACACACACACACACACACACACACACACACACACACACACACACACACACACACACACACACACACACACACACACAGAGACGGCTCCCTCCCCCCCGAGCCCCCACCCATGCCAGCTCAGTGTTCTCTCTCTGTCTCTCTATGCAATGAGCATGGCTATTTAGCTAGCTAGCGGCTAACGTTACTTTACCATGTAAATGAATGACTAGGATGCAAAGCACTTTCAGTTTTCACTGCACACACAAAACGGTCGCAATATCGAGCCCTTTAAAATAAAGTGTGGATTGGCTCCTCCTCCTTTGTCCGGTTTCATCAACCTCAAGTCTGCCTCAACCAGGAACACTAGAGGTGCAGCAAGGGGGGACTGTACAATCCCTTTAAAAAAAAGTGTATTTGACCAGGCCGTCTTCTCATACAGAGCATCCCACCAATGGAACTCAATTCCTCAAACAATTAGAGTGTCCACATCATACCATTCATTCAAGTGCAGGGTTAGGGAATGGCTCATTGAAAACCAGAACTGTCAACACTGAGGTGTCTGTGTATGTATGTGTGTGTGTGAATATGGTGCATCTGTCTATGTCTGGGTCTCTTAATATGTCATGATGTGCTCTGTCCTTGTGTCCATGACTGTATTGTGACCTGTATCCCTACTATGTCTATGTGCTTTTGTTGTGTTTTTATTCTAATGTTATTTATCTTGATTTTATTCTGTTTTTATTGCTAACCCTTTTTTTAGCCTGTACCTTCTGGCAGGGGGACTGCCAATGGAAATGAGCCTTTTGGCTAAAATTGGGTGCATTTACATCTGTAAAATGTTTTATTAATGTACACTGTCCCCCTTGAACAAATAAAGTAAACATAAACCTTTAGGTTTTCCTAGTCAAGGAATCAAATAGTCTGCTATGGCTGCATGCATGGTGCTAACGTTATTGTTTTTAAATGCGCAACTGTCGGAAAAACATGGCATCAATAAGAGGAATCGTTAGTCACGGAGGCATGCGATTCCAGGAATCGGACAATTAGGAACCGGTTCCCAATCCATTCCGATTCTCGATTCCCATCCCTAATTTTAAAAGATTAAAAAATAATTATAATAACGATGTGTCACAACAAAAAATTAAACCATGATACGATAACATGGTTCAAGATAGTCCCAGCCCTGAATTCAAGATAGTCATGAAACAAAAACCCAAATTCTGGGGCACTGGGACAGAAATTAATCACCTAGACTAGAGCTGTGATGTTGCTGACTATCGTGTCCATGATAATACATGTCTTTCTCACACCTGACATGGCAACACAGCCGAATTATCAACATTTGCTCCAAGTCCAGGCTAAACGCACCCCGTCGACACCGAAGCCTAGCAACTTAATAAGCTGATATCTCATTCATGTTTTTTCACCCCTGCAACATGCTAAAATCCGACCTGACCTCTCTGAACCCCTGATACATTATTTTATATCCTTTTATATCCAACTCACAGTACTCCCTGCTCTGTGGCGTGACCTCCGGTGCCGGCGGTGACCTCAGGCTCCAAACGCTGCAGAATGCATCAGTGAGACTCCTCACTCTCCCCAAATCTTGGCAACACAGCAAACCTCATGCTGACCCAAAGTTTGCTCGCTCCTTGTCCACCACTGCATCGATTAAAAGTATTTGGTCATAACCGACACAGCTTCTCATCCTCTTGGCAGTGTTCATTTTGGCAGCTATTTTGATTTTAGTTTTAGTCTTAGTCATGTGTCAAATGCTCCTTTTTCGTTTTCATCATATTTAGTCACCTTCATTTCTTTTTAGTTTAGTCAGTTTTAGTCAACTACAGGTCTGAGAATTTGAGTCTTAGTCAGTTTTAGTCAAAATGTTGTCTTTTTTTGTTTTAATAGATTTAGTCACAGAAAACGGATGACATTTTTGTCTAGTTTTCGTTAATGAAAAAAAATGCATTTTATTCTCTTGTAATGCAATTCTATGTACAGCTACAGTCAGTCAAATTCACATTCATTTCTATTGGGATCATAGATTCATGTAGACGCCCCTCTCCCCACTCCCCCCATAATGTAATGAGTTAAAGATGTAAACAGTTAAAGACCCTCACCAGTCTTAAAATAAGATTCAATCGTTTTATTTCAAACCACAGTGTTAGTTTGGCTACATTTACCATTGTCCGGCAAAACAGCATTTGAAACATCTTCCTCCCTGGTATATTTTGTGAACACCATCATTTTGAACTTCCTCTTTAATATATTTATGGATTGACTGGATTTGATCTCCTCCTCCAGATTATTCCACAAGGTAACTCCACACAGAGAAATACACACAGCCTTCCTGGTTAGTCTTGAAGATTGCTGTTCCAGTTTGAGTTTCCCTCTAAGGTTATATCTTTGGAGTCCAGCTCTCTCACAGAACAATTTCTGTATCTTGTCAGGAAGGCTGTGGTGAATGACTCTGTACATGAACTGGGCAGTTTTGTAATCCACCAGGTCCTTTAATTTCAGAACTGAAAGTTTTAAAAACAAAGAATTTGTATGTGCTTTGTAGCTCTCATTTGTTACAATCCTAATTGCTCTTTTTTGGAGCATAACCAAAGGAAGTAGGTTGGTTTCATAGGTGTATATATATATATAATAATATATATAAATAACAAAAACAGTAAAGTGAACCGAACGTTTCCACAGCCCATGTGAAGCAGACATGACCCCTGGTTGTACAAAAATAATATATATATATACATATAGAGCATAGAAGTGCTCCACATATATACACCATAAGACATAATCAAACCAATAGTTTGTCTTAGTCATGTGTCTAATGCTCCTTTTTCGTTTCATCATATTGAGTCACCTTCATTTATTTTTCATTTTAGTCTTAGTCAGTTTTAGGCCCCGTCCACACGAACGCTGGTTTTAATATAACCATGATTGTATGTGCGCAGTTGCACTGTTCGGCCACACACAACCGGGGATTTGCTACACTGCAACCGCGGTCTTTGAAACCGGTGGCCAGGGTGAAGTTGTGCGGTTTTGCAGTTGCGTGTGGGCATAGCAACCGAGGTTATTCCCAGTGTTTACAGCAGAGCTGTCGCAATTATTTCCCATGTTCACGGCAGACCGCGGGGTAGAGAGATTATAGCAGAGCCAACTACACCAGTGTTTACAGCAGTCCCAAGTAGCGTTATATGAAAATGATTGTAACAAACTTTTGTTCGAAACGTATCGTCTGTTCAAGTTCAAGTTCTTTAATAGTTGTCATACAGAAGTACAGAATACTTTCATACAAAATGCTTCTTACTGTTACGCTCCAGAGACTGTGCTAGACAAGATAGTATCAAATAACATAATATAGCATGTAATTTAGAAGAAGAAAAATGAGGTCACAGTGTTCGGTATAGACATATGTACAATGTTCTGAGTTACCATATAATATACAATACTATGCAGTGTACTAATGTACAGTACTATCTAGTGCAAAGCAGAAATGGGATGAGGTACAATTTTAGGTACAATTTAGAGTAAGGTGTACGAGTTGTAGTGCAATCCTTCATCAATAAATATAAAGTGTGGGGAGTGGGTGCTACAGTGTGTTTGTTTAAAGTGGGTGTGTGCTATAAAGTGTGTGGAGTGGGTGCTACAGTGTGTTTGTTTAAAGTGAGTGTGTGCGTGTGGATGTGTGTGCTATGTGCGTTTGGTGGTTGTTGTTGTGTAGTGTTCATTCATTGTTCGTTTAGCAGCCTGATGGCCTGGGGATAGAAGCTTCTTCTGAGTCTTTCTGTGCTCGCCTTGAGACTCCGGTATCGCTTGCCTGACCGCAGCAGTTCAAAGAGGCAGTTGTTCGGGTGACTGGAGTCTTTAATGATTCTCTTAGCCTTGCCCTTGCAACGCTTGTTGTAAATGTTCTGGAGGGTGGGGAGCCCCCCTCCAATTGTGCGTTCGGCTGAACGTGTCACTCTTTGTAGTCTGCTTCGGTCTTGTGCAGTGCTATTCCCAAACCAGGAGGTGATGTTGCCGGTCAAGATGCTCTCTATTGTACATGAGTAGAAGTTCTTATGGATCTTCTGACTGACTTGGAACTTCCTTAGGCGCCTGAGGAAGTAGAGGCGTTGTCGTGCCTTCTTCACAACACTGTCAATGTGTGTGGTCCATGTCAAGTCCTCGGATATGTAGGCTCCGAGGTACTTAAAGCTGTTGACTCTCTCAACCGGTGCCCCGTCGATGCTGAGGGGGCTGTAGTCCTTGACCCCCGACCTCCTGAAGTCCACAATCATCTCCTTTGTTTTGCTGACGTTCAGGGAGAGGCTGTTTTCCTGGCACCATCCCGCCAGGACCTTGACCTCTTCCAGGTAGGCCCTCTCGTCGTTGGCAGAGATCAGGCCCACCACCACTGTGTCGTCAGCAAATTTGATGATTGTATTGCTACTCCGCTGAGCCACACAGTCGTGTGTGTACAGGGAGTAGAGGAGGGGACTCAGAACACAGCCCTGGGGGGCCCCTATGTTGAGGGTGATGGATGAGGAGGTGCAGTTGCCTGCTCTCACCACCTGGGGTCTGCCAGTCAGGAAGTCCAAGACCCACTGGCAGAGGTCATAGCCCAAGCCCAGGTCCCTGAGCTTGGCTATGAGTATGGAGGGGACTATGGTATTGAATGCCGAGCTGTAGTCGATGAATAGCATTCTCACATAGTTCCCCTGCCTCTTGTCCAGGTGTGATGCTGCTGTGTGCAGCACATGGGCTATGGCGTCCTCCGTGGACCTGTTGGGGCGGTATGCAAATTGCAGGGGGTCCATGTTGATGGGGAGGGAGGAGCAGATGTAGCCCTTTACTAGCTTCTCAAAGCACTTCATGGCTATGGAGGTGAGAGCTACAGGGCGGTAGTCGTTGAGGCAAGCAGGCTTGGATTTTTTGGGTACAGGGATAATAGTGGACTTCTTCAGGCAGGTGGGGATGACAGCCTGTTCTAAGGACAGGTTAAATATGTCAGTGAATACTGGGGCCAGTTGGTCGGCACAGACTTTTAGGACGCGGCCGGGGATGCCGTCCGGACCTGCTGCCTTCCTGATATTCACTTTTTTAAAGGTCCGCCTCACCTCATGCTCTGTTACCCTGAACACTGCGCCTCCATCAGCAGCCGACCCCCCCCCCCCCCATTGCCGTGGCTTGTGAGCTGGTGTTGTTATTACCAGCATCAAACCTCGCATAGAAGGTATTGAGGTCATTTGCTAAGGAGATGTCACTGTTCAGTTTGAGGGAGGCGCCTTTGTAGTCTGTCATCGTTTTGAGCCCCTGCCACATAGCTCTAGAGTCAGCTTGTTCAAACTGGAGTTCAATTTTATCCCTGTAGCGCCGTTTGGCCTCTGACACTGTCCTCCTTACGTTGTATCGCGCCACCTTGTAGTCATTCATGTTGCCTGCCACTAGGCCGTCGTTGTATGCTGTTGTATGCTTGAAGAGTGTTGTGATCGACTGATGTCTTGTCGCATTCCTGACCTGACGCTGAGAGTAAACATGTAGCTGCAGCTAAACTAAACTCATGTGTTGTCAAGTTATTGTTATAAGGAACCCAGTCCAGACTGCATCCCCTTAACAATTGTTTGTATTGAGCCGTATTGTATTGTACCCATTCTGCAATGTGTTAAATAACGTTTACATCCATTTCATATCGGTAACGTTACCACATTACGTTAGCATTTAAGCTATATACTATACATGGATATAGCCATTCACATTAGCATGTAGCTAACAACACCGGCGGTCTTTTGTGAGACTAAACTATCCGCTCTTGGTGGTAAATTGTGTTGCTGATCGTTTTTTTTCATCAACAAAATGAGAGGCAGAACACAGTGAATGTATCCGTTTGTTTATTGCAGTTTCTTTCTTTGCTGAAAATAATATGTTCCGTTGGCAAAATGATCCAGTCCAGCTGTGCTTCTAAACAGGAAGTTTACTTCTTCTTCTTCAGTGAATTAATGGCAGATCGCGACCCAACAGGAAGTTTAGTGAGCGTACAGCCTTTTCTGATTGGTTGAAATGGCCTTCATGTCTGAACAACATCGCCGCCTACTGTTTTGGCATTGTACTAAATGTATCGGTTACTGGGTTCCCAGCTCTGCCGTGAGTACGCAGTTATACACGGTTGTTCGCCTGTGTTCACCGTGTGGACGGAGTTTTATTTTTTCAAACTTCGGTCATATTAAATCCAAACCCTCGTGTGGACAGGGCCTTAGTCAACTACAGGTCTGAGCATTTTAGTCTTAGTCAGTTTTAGTCTCGATTTTGTCTTTTTTGTTTTAGTCTAGATTTAGTCAGGGGGAAAAGCTTTGTTGACGACCATATTTAGTCATCATTTTCGTTGACAAAATTAACACTGCCTCTTGGCCTGTGGTATCTTCTCCCTAACTTCTCTCCCCCTTCACAGCCACGACTCCCAGACCGGGGTTTATGTACTCTATTGTTTGGGCACCTATGTAAAATGTGATGTGGGCCTACCATATATTTCCCTGTGGGTTGTTACTTCAAAATATCTTTATTTAAAATATTTTTCTATTATAATATTTATTTTCATTTATGATTAGACCTATATCCAATCTCCAATGTTTGCTGTCTAAATTAGTGAGAATTTAAAACAAAACACAGCACGGACTGTGCTACTACTATATATACCATGTATACTTATTATTATTATTATTGACAGGATATACTACCATTCCACTATTATTATTATGTTCTACTCTAATATGATTACTACTTCTTTTTTTTAATGATCTTTTCCCCCTCCTTTTTCCGTTTTTCTCCCATTCCAATGTTAGTCGTTATGCCAATTCCCAATCCCCTTTCTGGTCGTTGCGCACTCTACCCCCTACAGTCGGTCTGGGAGGGCGGAGACTATCACATGCTTCCTCTGACACATGTGTAGTCAGCCCACCGCTTCTTTTCACCTGGCAGCGCGGACTCTCACTGGGGGAGTGTAACGTGTGGAAGGGTCACACTACCTCCCCCAGATCCTTCCCTCGCTGTGCAGGCGCCCCGACTGAACTGTAGGAGTCGCTGTTTACAACGACCAGGACCCACCCCACCGGCTTTCCCACCCGCTGACACTGCCAATCGTGCCAGTATGGACGGCCGACCAAGCCGGAGGTACCGCAGCTGGATTCGATCCCACTGTCTCTGCGGTGGTAGACGCTTAGTCTGCTGCGCTACCCGGCCGCCAGTGGAGGCTGCTGACCAAATTTTTAGGTGAAGGACACATTATTATATTATATTTATAAAACATCCCCCAATGTGTGTGTCAGTAGTGGCTGGTGAGTTAAAAAATTGGGGAGGACGGGAGATAAAAAATTGCAATAAAGAAGTACAGACACAGTGTGGTTATGAAGACAGCAGACAGACACTACAGTTAAAGACTAGTAGTAATTTATACCTTTGAGTAACTCTTGACACACACCTCACTTACACACATCACAACAATATCTTAGTCAAGAAGGCAAATCAAAAACTATTTGTTTACAGCAAGATCAGACCATTTCTCATCCTCACTGTTTCAAACACAACTACATGCAATTTCTTTGCAATTTCATGCAAAAAGGGCTTATAAAATGCATGGTAAATGTCCACCCTGGACTCACCACTGTACTCACCGCTTTACTGCCAAGACACAATAGGCTACAAGTCAAGAAGTATCACCACATCAATCTAGGGCTGTCCCTGACTAAGGATTTGGATGGTCGACTAGGATTGGCCAAAATTTGCCGTTAGTCGACTATTGGTCGACTTAAAAAAATTAATTATAATATTTTTATTATTATTATTATTTTTATTTTTTTTTATCATTCCATTTGGGCTGTGGGGGGTGCTTAATGTCTGAAGGAGTCGACTGAAGGCTTCTTGTCCTCTGCAAAAGTATGCAATTGGTTCACTGATGGATACATCTTGATATTTGTCTAGTATAGTGTGTTCATTAGATGGGTGAAATCCTCTTTCAGTGCCTCTGTGCCTGTTTTCGTAGGCAGTTAGCCTCTGGTATGCGTGCCGTTAGCGTTAGCCACGCTTCTATGCCTCTTTTCTTTTGAAAAAAATGATTAAAAAAAAATAATAATATATATATATTTTTTTTATTATTATATTCGACTAAGAGGTTGGCCAGTCGACTACGGCCCCTTTCGACCGATTAGTCGACTAATCGATTAATAGGGGTCAGCCCTACATCAATCCCACATGCACTCATTCCAGTACACACACACACACACACACACACACACACACACACACACACACACACACACACACACACACACACACACACACACACACACACACACACACACACACACACACACACACACAGTACAAACTATACTGCTGTGACGATTTCAATAAAACAGACCATTCTGAGTCAATGGTACAGAAAAACTGTACATTGGAATATTGATAAACATATCGGTCAATCCCATTGTCCTGTGGGATTATGCCCCCCCCCCCTCCCCGCTGCGATATTAATATTTGATTAGAAACGCAATGCCACGGCGGGCTATTGAGTTCATATGCCATAAATGTCATGTATGTTGTGTATGTCATAAATGTCAATATGAATCGAAAATGTGGGACCCTGATGTAAACAAGACGAAAGTCTTGCTCTGGTCTGCATCCCCTTAACAATTGTGTGTATTGAGCCGTACTGTATTGTACCCATTCTGCAATCTGTTAAATAAAGTTTTCATTCATTCATTAATTTGCTGTCTCGTTATAACACAAACAGCTCACCATGAACCATGACCAGCTTAATTACGTTAAGTTAGCATCCAAGCTAGCGTGATAACGTTAGTACAGTAGTTATTAGCATCCAAGCTAGCGTGATAACGTTAGTACAGTAGTTATTAGCATCCAAGCTAGAAACGGCTAGGCTGCCTGCTCTTACCTGCAATAATGTTGTAATCGTCCTGGACAGATAGACTTGTTAAATCATAATATCCACACTTTGTGCTGGTTCTCAGTAAATGTCCCGCCGGCGAAAAATAAGTTGCTATTAAAGTGCTAAATGAACGTGAATGTGTGTTCGAACGTGGCCGCTCTGTTAATAAAATGTTCAATCAATCAATCAATCCCGCGAGGGGAGACGCAGCTCCTCCGTGTAGCTGCAGAGCTGCAGCCTGCAGAGTAGGAACCATTCTCTGATTGGATCTCAAGGCTGTCAATCATTCAACCTCCGTGTAGCTGCAGAGCAGCAGAGATGGCAACATTCTCTGATTGGATTTCAAGGCTGTCAAATATTCAATCCCCCATTCAATGGCAAGAGTTTGAATGCACGGACTGTGTTTAGATGACGTTAATAGCCTATTTTGATTGGCTATTATTTATTATTTATTTAATCCCGGGTCAATGTAAATTAATAATAATTATGAATTATGAGTGAATTTGTGTTTCACGTGTTGTCATAGAGAAACCTCCACTGCCGGCCGCCCATGATTACTACTTCTATTATAATCTTTTCCCCTGCCTGTACCTCCCCTCCCCTCGCCCCCTATTCCTTTATCCTCTTATTAATATTCCTTTATTCATGTGTGACCAGAGTAACTACTGCAGCCCTGTTTGTACAGAAACAAAAACAGCCGTGAATCCCAGAGTTGGGATTAAAAGAAAGCCCTCGTGCTGGGAATTCTGACGGAGCCCAGGGTTCTTCCCTGGGTGTAACAAGTCTCTGTTGCTCCCTGTTTTCCCGTCTGTCACATACTCGTCATTATAACATTGGCGTAAAAAAATAAAAAAAGGACTGCTACATTATCCAGCAGCACGGCCTCTGATTCCAAGCAGAAATAATCCATTTTAAAGTCAACACTCGGTTGGGTAGAATTATGCTCCACCACCCCCCCCCCCCCCCCCCCACAGCCCAATCCCCCCTCCCTATACACATATACACACGCACGCACGCACACACACACACACCACACACACACACACGCACACGCACACATTATTACACACTACTCCTCCCCCCCAGGGGAGTAAAGCCAGGGAACTAAAACTTAATTTAAAAATGTCCCCCAAGACAGTGACTGGGTGCTCCTGAGGCTAGTCCTGCGCTGTTTTTTAAAGAGAGAGGAGAAGAAGAGTGGGAGGGAGAGGAAGAGATTTGGGGGGGGGAGGGGGGGGGGGGGGGGAGTAGCCATGACTGGCATGTTTGTTTCAAATTTGATAAAGTCAGGCGTGACTAAATAAACACATCAAATGTTAGGCAGTGTGTGAGCACAGGTTGAAGGAGGGAGATAATAATAATGATGATAATAATAATAATAATAATTATTATAATGCTAATATCAATAATGATAATAATAATAATAATACACTTTATTTGTATAGCACCTTTCATACATGAAATGCAGCCCAAAGTGCTTCACATTGTAGAAGGTTGGATTAAAGAAATATAGATGAATTAAGATTGTTGAGATCAGAGGGTCTGTGTAGGATTGTTAGTAACTGTCTAACTGTACATATGGCTGTTTACACTAGTAACTGTTTACCTGCATATATAACTGTCTCCACCAGTGACTGTCTAGTTGCATATATATCTGTTCCCACTAGAGGGGGCTCTAGGCGGAGCCACCCAGGTACACCACCTTGTGGCGAGTATAAAAGCTATACTCCCACTTCGTTCTCTCCCCCAATGTCTCTCAGTGAGAGAAGACCACTATGTTACTGCTGCTCTTTCCATGTGAATAAAATAAATCACGCCAGTTCAGGCTCAAGATAGAAACCATGCCTCTTGACCAATGTTCCCCCTAAGGTGCGCCCGTGCGCGCGCACACATGGCCAAATGCTCCCGCGCACATCTGAAATCGGTCGCGCACAGAAACGTTTGTGTAAAAAAAAAAAAAAAAAAAGACGTTTGTTTGGATGCACGTAATTTACATGTTCTGGGTTGGCTAGCTCTTGGATACGATCCAACCTATTGCGTGGCACCACAGAGAGACGTTTTAGTATCGGCGTCTGTGATTTCCTAAACGTTTGGCCCTTCCTGAATCTGCAGCAGCCGACGCGGAAAATGAAAGCGTTGCCCCGTTTCATACTTTGATAGTAGATGAGAGCACAGACATCACAGTGCACAAAATGCTAGTTCTGTATATAAAATACAGGGAGGAAAATGATGTCAACTACAAAACTGAGTTTGGTGGCATGATGCATCATTCAGTTAACGTCATGCACTGCTCCAGCTATTGTTGAGGCCATCACGCAGTTTTATTCCAAACATGAATTAGACATGCAGAGAATGGTGATGCTGACCTCTGATGGTGCCTCAGTAATGCTAGGAAAGAGGAGTAAACAAGTGACTCTTTTCTGATGTGCAGTGTTCTGATGTGCAGTGTTCTGATGTGCAGGTGTTCTGATGTGCAGTGTTCTGATGTGCAGGTGGTCTGATGTGCAGTGTTCTGATGTGCAGGTGTTCTGATGTGCAGGTGTTCTTATGTGCAGTGTTCTGATGTGCAGGTGTTCTGATGTGCAGGTGGTCTGATGTGCAGTGTTCTGATGTGCAGGTGTTCTGATGTGCAGGTGTTCTTATGTGCAGTGTTCTGATGTGCAGGTGTTCTGATGTGCAGGTGTTCTGATGTGCAGTGTTCTGATGTGCAGGTGTTCTTATGTGCAGTGTTCTGATGTGCAGTGTTCTGATGTGCAGGTGGTCTGATGTGCAGTGTTCTGATGTGCAGGTGTTCTGATGTGCAGGTGTTCTTATGTGCAGTGTTCTGGTGTGCAGTGTTCTGATGTGCAGGTGTTCTGATGTGCAGGTGTTCTTATGTGCAGTGTTCTGATGTGCAGTGTTCTGATGTGCAGTGTTCTGATGTGCAGGTGTTCTGATGTGCAGGTGTTCTTATGTGCAGTGTTCTGATGTGCAGTGTTCTGATGTGCAGGTGTTCTGATGTGCAGGTGTTCTGATGTGCAGGTGTTCTTATGTGCAGTGTTCTGATGTGCAGTGTTCTGAATGATGCGCAGTGTTCTGATGTGCAGGTGTTCTGATGTGCAGTGTTCTGATGTGCAGTGTTCTGATGTGCAGTGTTCTGATGTGCAGTGTTCTGATGTGCAGGTGTTCTTATGTGCAGTGTTCTGATGTGCAGGTGTTCTTATGTGCAGTGTGCACACAGACTAACAGAAAGGACTAAGTAAGAGCTAAGACCAGACCAGAGGAGTCTGGAAACAAGTGACTTTTTTTTAATGATGTGTATCTGAATAACAGAAAGGAGGAATGAAGCAGAGGGGAAGGTGAGAGGTTTAGAGGGAGAGAGGGAGGGAGAGAGAGAAGAGGGAGGGAGGACGTTGCTCTGTATCGTCAATGGTCAAATAAATATTTTGTGTATTTCTGTGTATCAGCAAAATGTGTAGATTTTTATGTTGGATATTAAGGTAAATTCTTTTTTACAAACCGCCGCTTATCAACCAACCGGTTAATCGGAAGGTGACGTATGTTGCTCAGTAGTTGCTGATGTCTGCTCAGGAGGTTTGAGTGTTTGCTCAGACCGAAAAAAAAATTAGGGGGAACATTGCTCTTGACCACATTATTGTCGCCCTATAGCCAAATTCTGTTAACAAAGATGTTAATAAATGCATAGATAAGAGACATTTAAGGCACATAAACGATTTTAATAAATAAAAAATCAGTTAAACCTTGAAGGTACATGGAAAGAAAATACATTTAAAAGTACATAGAACCAATTGAAAAGTAACAAAAGTGCAATCAAGATCTCCCTCTGCAAGAACTCCCTCTCTCCCTCAAGTTCCACAAACAAAAACTAAAGAAACTAAACAAAAATTAAGAGCAAAAACAGAGACAAATATTTTATTAAAAGAACAGGTTGGTTCTGGGTGGGGTGTTTTGGGGAACAATAGCTAAAACCGGCTTCCCCGCTGATTTTGTGCAGTACTTTGGGAACGGTTTCAGGCAGTACTTTGGGAATGGCTAAGCGGTCAGCACCTGAGGACTGGAGGACTGATACCAGTGTTAATTTTGTCAAAAAAAATTATGAAGAAAGATGTTTGTCAACAAAGGTTTTTTTCATGACGACAACGAGACGTGACGTCACGTTATTGAAGACCATGTGACGCTAACGTGACTAAATAGTTCATTAAATATCGTTGACCACAACTGAGTGAGGACACAAAAATGTAATTTACAAAAACCAGGACGAAATTTCTCTTCATGTATGTTTATATTGTTGACTAAAACAAGACGAGACAAAATAATTATAACTTTTCTTAAATGCCATCGTCAGAGCAGTGTGATGGCTGACGGGGAGCTCTGATGTGTTAGCATTAGCTGAAGAGCTATCTGAAAAGCTAGTCTTAGCTTAACGTTACCTTGGCTAAATTGGGACTATTCATAATCCAGCTGCAGACCTGCAAGCAAAGTAGAGCAAGTTGGCAAAGGAGTATTCCAAGGTAAATCACTTTTTCACCAGTAACATTACATTGTTTGTCTTTCCATCTAGCTCGCGCTAACTAGTGGCTAACCTAGCTCACGCTAACGTGGCTAACTGATCGACCTCTCCCACACATGCACGCAATTAATGACATAATGCGGACAGCCATACCGGTGACAATGTTTAGCTTTTAGTGCCTGAGAGTCTGAGGCGGAGTCTGAGGCGGAGTCTGAGGCGGAGTCTCAAAAGAGAATGTTGAATATTTATTTTGCATTAAAAATCACAACATAGACGTTACTACTAGCTAACCTAAACGGAGCCTTCTGGTAGAAAGTGCAACAACGTATAACGTCCGTGCGGAACCAATGTGCCAACAACCTTTCCGTGGGTGAACTCATTGAGCATAGTTGTCAATTAATGATAAATACTAATCTATACAATCACCTGTTGTTGAATAAATACCATTACTTTCTAGTTATTACTAAAAAACAGTATATATAAAACAGTAGCTGTAAAAAAAGAAAAAAAAATCTAATTTATATAATAATATATATATATATATTTTTATGTATGCACTGGTATCGGATCAGTATAACCAGACCTAGACCACCTCTAACTCTAACCCCTAACCAGACCTAGACCACCTCTAACTCTAACCCCTAAGTTAGGGTTGTGACTTAGAGGTGGTCTAGGTCCGGATAGGGGTTAAGAGTTGGTCTAGCCCTTTACATCCATCTATCTAAATAATAATAATAAATTATAATGAATGCTTAACTACCCCTAAGTTACCCTAACCAGACCTAGACCACCTCTAACTCTAACCACTAACCAGACCTCTGTGGCACTTTAACACTTACCTCAGAATGTGATTTTATATAATGTTTTTATGCAAGCAGATTGCAATCAGTGTGTACTACTACTAGTACTACTGTGTGTTCTGTTATCCTGTTGTTACTGTATAGAATAAACCGCTGCCAGCAGGCAGCAGCCCAGCACTGACCATCACCAACCCTAACTTAGGGGTTAGAGTTAGAGGTGGTCTAGGTCTGGTTAGGGGTTAGAGTCAGAGGTGGTCTAGGTCTGGTTCTATGTCGTTATGGCTTGCTCAGCACCTGTCTGCACTGTACCTCACTTCGTGCACGAGCACTGAATAAGAAATTCCACCATGTACCTTTACATCCCAACATCCGTCTGACCACACCCCCTTCCGCTTACCTTCATAAGCAGGTGTGTCACCTACTCGCCTCCTTCTTCACTTTCACCACAAGGAAGTGCCTTCGGTAGATCCCCACTTGACGAGGTTGTTAGCTGAAGAAAGTTGAGACGTGTTTACATTGTGCTTATTTTTTTCTTCTCTCATAAATATAAATAAATGTCTACTTCGGAGAGTCGCAGAGCCACTCTCCACCAGCGGTTCTCCATTTCCGCCTCCGTCATGCGTCCTGGTGCAGGGCTGTTCCCTCTCTCGTGGTTGGCAGCCACGCCCGGTAGGCGTCCGATGGGTAGTTTGCCTCTCCAAGGAGCTGGTGCACCGGTGCCGTCGCCTCTGCGATGGCCTGGTCCTGGCTCTGGTTCCTCTGCTTCCGGGGAATCGTCCGCTGTTGAGCGGCCGGTTCCTTTGGTTCCCGAGGATTTGAGACGCAAACCTTTTGCGTCTGCTCGCTCCCGTCGCAAGATGGTGGCTTGCAGACGCGAACGGCCTGGGTTTGGTGAGTTGCTGGAGCCCAGTGAGGATGCGTCGGTCTCTACCTGCCCGATGGAAACAGAGGATTACATGGTAGAGGCGGACGGGTTCTTATTTGAAGGCCCGGTGGAGACATGTATCCCGCCCGTCCAGGTAACACTGGAGGGGGGTGAAATGTCTCCTTGGGGCGCCTTGTTTGAAGATGTTGGAGAAGAACCTCTGACTCGTCGGCAGGATGCCCTACTATCAGCCACATCGGAGTGTGGCTCCTTGACCAGTAGAAGCCTGCTGTATGTGAGGGATGCGGGCTCGGTGGAGGAAAGTCTGCAGGGGGAACTGCAGGCTTTGTTTCCCGAGCTTATGGCGGTGGCGGCAGTCGCAAACGGCGTGCCGCTGCCGCAGCCACTGCCTGTTCCTGTCCCTGATGATCTAATAGGTCATCTCTGGCAACGTCGCCCGGTGAAAGGGGTGGACGTTGTCTACCCATTTTTCCCCTTAATGGGGGCCTATGTTCGTCGGGGCCAGGTGGTGTCCCACATCATTGGCCTCACCCCCGCCTACGTACAAGTTACGCGGGTGGCGGGTTTGGTCGAAGGTATGAGAGAGGGCGTGCCACGGCTTGATAGGCCGATGGCCGCGCTCCTCTGTCCGGAGGTGGTGTGGGAGCCGTTACGCAAGCCGGTTCCTCAAGGGAAATCGGCGAGGCGGTTGGCTTACTGGAGCGACCAGTCATTTATCGCCGGAACACAATCTCTGGCTGCCGCGTCTAACATCGCGCAGCTGGCAAGATTCATGTCCGGGGTATTGACGGGCGGCATGGAGCTGAGTGATGAACAACATGACCAGCTCACCCAGTCGGCAGGAGCTATCCTGCATCTGACTCAGCCGCAGGCCATAGCCGCTGGGAAAGTGCGCGCCCTGGCAACTCTAACCCAGCGCCACCTTTGGCTGGAGCAGGCCCGTGTGCCGGAGAAGAAGAGGATTCCACTTCTGACGGCACCCCTCTCCGATGCTGGACTGTTCGGGAAGGCCCTGCAGTTGATGACCTCGACGTGCAGAGAAATGCAGGAGGAGCGCTCCGTGCTCCAACCTCATTTTCCCCCTCCCGACATCGCCGGTGGAATCAGACGGCTGCCACATTGTCGAGCTTCCTCCGCCGTGGCTGCTGCTGCTACCACCGCCACTGCTGGCCCTTCGAAGAAGGCCAGGAGGAGAGAGGGCGCCGCCGCTGCAGCCGGCCCATCTGCACCTGGAGGAGACGGTAGGGATCGTCGTGACCAGCCGCCGATTGTCTACCATCCCTCCGGGGCTCCCCGAGGTGGCAAATCACGAGCGGCTCGAGGCGGCAGGCGCCGCTAGACCCAGTGACTTTTTTCCCCTGCGGTCCCCTCTGTTTACCCCTCCCCGGCCCTCTCATATACTTTTGTTCAGAAATAAAAAGTCCCCTCTAAAGGGGGACTGTATTTTTTGTTAACAAACTGTGTGTTTCTTCACCAAACATATGATGAGGTTGCAAAGTGTGAATCTTCACTAGTATGCATTGATAGGAGGGTTACGTTCGTGTTATGAGCTTAAGCAAGGCCTGCTGCCTACACTCGGTTATAGAAAGGTTTTCTACCTCGGCCTGAGACTCCACATGCAGGTAGAGGCTAGTTGTATGGTCTGTTGCTTACACAAGTAATGTTGAGCTACAACACTGTTGTGTTAGTTGCAGTAATGCTCGTATGAACACGTACCACGGCCCGGCCGTTTCGCTCTCTCTATCAGTGTTTTTCTATGTACAACATGGATGCGGGTGTAGGACTCAACCCTGTTCACAGTTATCTGTGGGTAGCGTGCATTGTATTAGCTTGCGCTATTTCATTAGCATTCTACCAAAGGTATCATATGCTAAAGTTGTTGTTGTGTGCAGAGGGGAAGGGCTTGTGAGGGGGTACCGAATAAACCCCTCCTTCCCTCTTCTGATTGGTCAGGGGGGTTTTACTCATCTCCTGTCAGGCCAGTCAGGGCCAAGCCGTTAGGCGACTTGGCAGGGAGGGGGGGTGCTTCCCGAGCCGCCGGGCCCGGTCCGAAGTAAAGTTTCGTTGATACCGTAGACCTGGGATAACCCCTTTTTCTTGAGGGGTTATAGGAACAACCACCGCATATGTTAACGACAGGGTGGTTGATTCCCTGGTGTGTTGGAGCAGTGTCAACTCCCGGGTTGTCCGGTTGAGTGTGCCCCTGCACGTTCATGACGTCTGCCAATCATGTCAGCCTTCTCTGCCTTGACCCCTCTGGGTGGGTTTTTTTTTATGGAGGCTTCGTCATGGTGATCAACAACGCCAGCATCCGCCCCTTCCGCCGGGAGGGCTGTTTTCAGCTGACTCCTTTGGTGCCTGTCTCGTCCGCAGTGCTCCAGGCTCAGGTTACAGCCTGTTGCCTGGTTTCCCCGGTACGCTGCCTGCTTCCGTTGGTTAACCTTTTTGAGTGCTTACGGCCATGCTGACTGCCTGTTCTGCAGGGTCAGTATGCCACGCCAGGCGGTGTGCTATTGGGGGGAAAGGGCCCGCTCTTGGAGGGGCCTTATCCGAATACGCTGGCGATGTGGGGGGCGGTGTCACTAAGTGACCACCTGGTGGGGTCTTGATGCCTGGCGTCATTGACCTCTCCGGGCCCCCTTTTTTCAGGGGATCCAGTCCCTTCAGTGGGTCTGGGTCTTCCTTCGCGCTCCGCTGCTACGGCCTTGCCACGGGGTTGGGTTTGCTCTTGACCCCGTGATTTTGGGGGCAGTAACGAGGTTCCTTCGTTCGTTCCCGGGTGGCATGCGGGTTGTGCGTGTGTGTAGTCGTGGGGTCAAGCCACGGTCTGCTCACCCTGTGCGTTGGGTTGCTTGAGTGCCTCTTCGCACGGTCGGATCCGTCGCCCTCCCGTGAACCTCCAATAGGGGGGGTATCCTCCATTAGGGAGGGTCGGGGGGGCTCGGTCCTCCCCGGTCTGATGGTTGTGGGGGGCCTCAGCGGAGTACATTTGTCGGGCTATGGCTCCCGCTCAGCCCCTGTTGCAGACAGGTGCTGAGCAAGCCATAACGACATAGAACGAAGGGTTATGTATATAACCCAGTTCTATGAGTTATGGTGCGCTCAGCACCTGGACGCCGCTGCGGCCCTTGATCTCGCCTTGTGGTGAAAGTTTGGGAAGGAGGCGAGTAGGTGACCACACACCTGCTTATGAAGGTAAGCGGAAGGGGGTGTGGTCAGACGGATGTTGGGATGTAAAGGTACATGGTGGAATTTTTTATTCAGTGCTCGTGCACGAAGTGAAGTACAGTGCAGACAGGTGCTGAGCGCACCATAACTCATAGAACTGGGTTATATACATAACCCTTCGTTAATAGGGGCCATAACCAGACCTAGACCATCTCTAACTCTAACCCCTAACCAAACCTAGACCACCTCTAAATCTAACCCTAACCAGACCTCTTCCATCACCATGTGGCACTTTACACCAACCTCAAAATGTGATTTATCATTTTATATGTTTTTATGCAAGCAGATTGCAATCAGATTGCTACTGTGTGTACTATACACACTACTATTACTATCTACTCAACTACTGTACTGTGTGTTTGTTTACAACACAGTATCCTGTTAGTTAGTTAGTTAGTTAGTTAGTTAGTTAGTTAGTTAGTTAGTTAGTTAGTTAGTTAGTTAGTTAGTTAGTTAGTTAGTTAGTTAGTGTTGTTACACTGTTACTGCTGTTACTGTTATTTAATATTTATCAAATAAACCGCTGCCAGCTGAGCAAGGCAAGAAGAGATAATGTGTCTTATTAAGTTATTTCTCCATTCACAGATCGACAGTGCCGCCGACTCAGATTCCCCTAGGTTAAAAAATAAATATGCAATTTCAATCAGAATATGTTCCATGTTGACTATTTCTGACTTCTGACAAGTTTTTTTCCATTAACTAAAAATAGACAAAAATGTCACCCGTTTTCGTCGACTAAATCTAGACTAAAACAAAAAAGACAAAATTGAGACAAAAACTGACTAAGACTAAAATGCTCAGACATTTAGTTGACTAAAACTGACTAAACGAAGAATAAATGAAGATGACTAAATATGATGAAAACGAAAAAGGAGCACTTGACACATGACTAAGACTAAAACTAAAATGAAAATAGCTGCCAAAATTAACACGGGCTGATACCAAGTTAGAATGTCAGAGATGCACAGTATATGAGTATAATATCACTGATTTATGGGTAAAGTAGTCTATATGCATAGTTAAGAGAATGGCTCCAGTTCTTTTGAGGCCCTGTGGGTCTGAAATGGGAATTGTGTTAGCATCATGGTTCATAAGACATAGATTGAAAAGTATCTGCCCGATTTGTACAAGTGATGGCTTATTTTGAAGGTATGAACCTCTATTTTCACATCATGTGAAATATGTTTTTGAAGATTGCTCAACAAGACCATAATCTCTGTGCCTAGTCACAATTGGGTGTCATCTGCATAACTATGAAAATGTACATTGTACTGGTTGATGATGTAGCCCAATGGAAGCATATACAGTGAGAATAGCAGGGGACAAAGACAACATCCCTGAGCGATGCCAAAGGGTAACTCATGTTTTCTAGATACATAGTTGACCAGGCTACAAAAAAAAATTCTACCAGTTATATAGCTTCGAAACCAGTTTAGAGCATTTTCAGAGAGACTGACCTATAGTTTTGCAAGACAGTCGATTAGGTTGTATCAACAGTGTCGAATGCTGTGCTTAAATCTAAGAGGTTGAGGGTTCACACTTTATTTGAGTCAGTATCAAGTCTAAAATCATTTACTATTTTGACTAGAGATATTTCTGTGCTGTGATTTGACTTTTTCAAAAAAATTGCTCATGAATGGCAGATTGGATATAGGTCTATACTTATTAAGAATGTTATTATCTAGTTTTAACTTTTTTAGTAGATGATACACTACTGCTGTTTTTTAAGGCTTTAGGAGGGAGACAAACTACTGTAGACGTTCTTGAGAGGTTTACTAGGGCCTGTGTCAGGAGGAGGAGTTTGTTTCAGTTACAGTCTTGCAGACTGTCTTCCATTTTGTGTAATATTTTCTAAAGCATCTAAGAATCTGCAGGTTATTTTGAGGTTTGTCAGGCTTATGACTTGCTCTTGGACAATACCTGTCCTAATCAAGTTAACTTGTTTTTAAAAAGCTTGCAAATTCTTCACATGTCAGAACAAAGGTTTGACTGATTGGGTCAAGGGTTGGATTTAGTATACATTTCAGTGATGATCTTAGAAAAATGTATCTGTCTCTCAGTGCGAACAACTTTGTTGTAGGTTGCAATGCTATCCATAATTCAGAATGCTATCCATAATTCAGAATGCTATCCAGAATTCAGAATGCTATCCATAATTCAGAATGCTATCCATAATTCCAGAATGCTATCCAGAATTCAGAATGCTATCCAGAATTCCAGAATGCTATCCAGAATTCAGAATGATATCCAGAATTCCAGAATGCTATCCAGAATTCCAGAATGCTATCCAGAATTCAGAATGCTATCCAGAATTCAGAATGCTATCCAGAATTCAGAATGCATGCTCTTTCAGCTTTTCCTACAGGATCGCTTCAGGTCACAAAGTAGTTCTGTTCATCCACGGTGTCGTCTTGACGCGTGACCTTTTTTGAGCTACTTTGTCAAGCATGACACACACTCACTATTGAAGGCCTCCACCATTTAGAGGACAGTTAAATATCTTGATCTTGTGAGTTCAGAAAACTGCAGTTCTCGCGTCAAGATGATGATCACTTTTATTCCATTGAAAAATATAGCGTAATACAGCGTAATGATCAGATACATTGATATCGGATACGAGTAGATCAGAGACAGTAATCCATTTTGAGATGACTAAATCAAGAGTAGCCATTTACCACTATTCAATCGTAATCAGCGATGAAGAGCTACATACGTTCACAAAAATCCTTTGCATAATTAGGGAGGACAATATATTGTTACTATGAGTGCGGTCGGTTATGCTTTAATAGTCAAGGCAATAAACTCAAATGAGGAAGACTCGCAGAAACTGATCCTAGTACAGTTACACTGAGAAAATAGTGGTCATTCCACCAACCTCTTCTATTCTGGCTGACAGAGTGGAAGAAACTGTAATTGAGGGGGGATATGCTTCAACGAGGACAGCAGCAGAGCAGAGCCATGTCTCTACTAGAAATAAGAAGTCCAATCACCAACGATGTCAATGACAAAATGACTTCAGTCATTCAGTAAATGTTTCAGTGGTGAGTGAACCTACATGTAGCAGGTGTAACTGCCTCTCAACTCAGCGACTGCCTCTCACCCAAACAACCGCCTCTTTGCACTGCTGCGGTCAGGCAAGCGCTACCGGAGTCTCATGGCCGGTACAGAGAGACTCAGAAGGAGCTTCTATCCCCAGGCCATCAGGATGCTCAATGACTCTATGTAACATCATCAACCCATCCATCTACACTCATTGCACAGACATCCACATGCACACACTCACTTTAAACAAACACTCACTTTAACACTACATCATATTTATCTATTTATTAAAGAGATTTGCACTACATTCATACCTCATTTGCATTTGCACCTTGCCTCAGTTTTTGTATCTCATTGTCTGCATTTTGTACCTCATTGTCTGCATTTTTACTTCATTGTACTTAGGTTGTACTTAGGTTTGTATATTGTATATTGTATAGTGTTATTGCTCTTTTACTTACTTTTAATTACTGTATGAAGCACATTCTCAGGGGCTCATACAGAACCAAGCATTTCACTGTAATGTACATGTACTTTATACGTGACAAATAAAAACAAACTTGAAACTTGAACTATTTAGAGGTGGAATATGGTATTGTAGAGATATTTGTCAGGTCTCTGGGGCTCTGCTTTTCAACCTACGCTTGGTAGAGATCAAAGTCAGGATGGGACAAAGACAAAAACAAAGACAAACCAGAGACAAAGGTACTATTACAAAACATAGGTACATCTGAGTAGACACAACACCTTTGACCGTTGTGTGGTGTTTGTGTTTTTGTTCCTCGTCTGGTGGAACCACAACATTATTGGATTTTAAAACAATAAGGCCATAACAACAAATGTACAAATACTTAACAGATGTTAACTTTATCTCAATTTCAAGCAATCTAGGCAGCATATGTGGTTAATATTTGCCATTTACCTCTGCTAGATCATATTTATCAATACAATTCTTTTTTTGTGATCAAATGTGATGTGGGGGGAGGGGTAAGGCTTGCTGGAGGGTGGGATGGTGAAGTGAGAGAAAATAAATATTTCAACATGCCAAAGGTGAAGCAGAAAACAGTGTAACAATGTAACCATACTTGGCATGTGGATCGAAGTATTTTGGGTGGCTCACGGTAAGGAGAGGGGGAGAAGGGAGTACTTAGAGAGGGGGAGGAGGGGAGGGTCGAGGGAGCAGGGGAAAGGACAGTATTGGGGGATGAGGAGGGGGTAGAGAGGGGTGCACGCTTGGACAGGAGGGAGGGGGGAACGGATGGGGGCTTTAATGGAATACGGCATGGTCCATGGTGGACTACTGTCTCCACACCACAGTCCATGGTGGAATACTGTCTCCACACCACAGTCCATGGTGGACTACTGTCTGCACACCACAGTCCATGGTGGAATACTGTCTGCACACCACAGTCCATGGTGGAATACTGTCTGCACACCACAGTCCATGGTGGACTACTGTCTGCACACCACAGTCCATGGTGGAATACTGTCTGCACACCACAGTCCATGGTGGACTACTGTCTGCACACCACAGTCCATGGTGGAATACTGTCTGCACACCACAGTCCATGGTGGACTACTGTCTGCACACCACAGTCCATGGTGGAATACTGTCTGCACACCACAGTCCATGGTGGACTACTGTCTGCACACCACAGTCCATGGTGGAATACTGTCTCCACACCACAGTCCATGGTGGACTACTGTCTCCACACCACAGTCCATGGTGGAATACTGTCTCCACACCACAGTCCATGGTGGAATACTGTCTCCACATCACAGTCCATGGTGGAATACTGTCTCCACATCACAGTCCATGGTGGACTACTGGCCAAACCACAGCATTATTTCTATGCTCATACCGGCGTGGGGGCAAAACTAGCGTAGGTCAGTGGCCAATCAGAGCGCAAAAGGCGAACGCGGAAGGACAACTGGCTTGTGGGAAGTATAGACGCGTACTGGCCAAACCACAGCCTGTGTTGGAGGCGATGACAGCGGCTTGAGGAAGACTGAGGCGCAAGGGTTTTGGAGGGGGTGGGGGTGGGTGGGGGGGGGCCACGTTGGGAGTATTGTCCACAGCACAGTCTGTGTTTGAGCCTGAGGCGAGGACGGAGGACGACTCGCTGGAGGTTGAGGAGGGCTGGGGTGCCCGGGGATTGGGGCGGGTGGAGGTCCAGCGAGAGTCTGTTGTGCACCTCCATCTGGTGGAGGGGTGGGAGAGTTCATTGTGCACTGGAGGTTGAGTGGGGCTGAGGTGCAAGGGTTTTGGGGGAGCAGGCGCCCCGGGAGCCTTTCAGGAGCCTCAGATAGTCCTTGAGGAGGGGGAAGAGGGGGGGGGGGGTGTAGATGCTGCCGGAGCAGACAGACCTTGAGGAGGGGGGAGAGGGTGCGGGGGTGGCCGCTTCGATGTCCCGTTGTGTAGACAGCCCTTGAACGGATGAGACGAGGCCACCGGAATGGCCGACGGTCAGCTGATTACTGGGAGCCTGCCATGGTCCTGCTTGCCTGGAAGAGGACTGATGTAAATGCATGGTCAATGTCTCGGCTCCGTGTTGGCTAAGCAGCACGCCGTCCCGTTTAACCCTTTCACTACCACACTACCAAAGGGTTAACCCTTTCACTGAGACAATACAGAAGATTAACCCTTTCACTGCCACACGACAAAGGGTTCACTGCGACAATACAGAAGGTCAACCCTTTCACTGCCACACGACAAAGCGGGTTACCCCTTTCACGACCACACTACAGACGGTTAACCGTCCATTGCTCTAGAGAACAGCTCAGAACTCCAGAATGCCAGTAGATGCCCTCTAATGTGGACCTCCAGGCTAGGGAGGTTCAAACTATCTGTTCAGGGGTATATTAGGTCAGAGTCCT
>NC_140180.1:27690121-27714456 GCF_963971535.1 Notolepis coatsorum
CAGAGTCCTGTTCCGTTTTCACTTTTGATCTGTTTTGAATGTTATTCCACCCCACGTGAATAGTAGCTTTGGGAGAACACTCTGCAGTTTATTCTCAATCCAATCAGTGATGTTAGCAACACAGAGTGAGAGAGGAGGAGGAGGAGGAGGAGGAGGAGGAGGAGGAGGAGGGAGGAAGAGCTGCAGGTGCCGGTTGGTGTGGTTGAGTGTGTGAATGATGCCTCTCTCTCTCTCTCTCTCTCTCTCCTCTCTCTCTCTCTCTCTCTCTCTCTCTCTCTCTCTCTCTCTCTCTCTCTCTCTCTCTCTCTCTCTCTCTCTCTCTTTATGTTTCTTTCTCCAGCCTTCGCTCTCTCTCGCCCCCATGGTTGAAAAACAAAGGCTAGGAGTGGAGCTGACTGCTAATAATACGGAGCTCCAAGAAGAGGTGGAGAGAGAGGGGGGGTGAGAGAGAGAGGGAGAGAGGTGGGGATATAGAGAGGGAAGGGGGGGGGGAGAGAGGGGAGAGCGAGGGAGAGAGAGAGAGAGAGAGCAAGAGAGCGAGAGAGAGAGAGGAAGAAAAATAGCGATTGTCAAGGAGAGAAAGAGAACGAGAGCTAGGAGAGAGGAAAAGAAACATAGTGGGGCAATATAAGGAGAAGAGAGAGAAAAGTGTGTACGTGTGCGAAAGACAGAGAGATAGAGAGAAAAAGAGAGAGGAAATAAATAGATAAAAAGAGAGAGAGAGAGAGAGAGAGAGAGAGAGAGAGAGAGAGAGAGAGAGAGAGAGAGAGAGAGAGAGAGAGAGAGAGAGAGAGAGAGAGGGCTACACTGACATGCTTCTTGCACACCTGGCCAAGCCAGAAGCTACAGTGGAGTCTCCTTCACTCAACCAAAACAGGCCCTAATAAAGATCACTCAGTGCTCTCCACAGTGACGGAGTGATAGAGAAGCATGTCATCGTAGGCAAGGTAGCAGGCCTTGTATGATATCAAGCAGTGCCGTCATGTGTTTAGGGCATAAAACTAAACCGAATCATCTATTGGGGGGAAAAAAAGAGAACGAAAATTGATTGAAACTACTTAAAGAAATTAGACTTTTTATTCCGTCGTGCGAGAATAAAGTTCGACACAAATAGCCTTTTCTTTCTTTTGTGTTCTTCTGAGTAAGAACGTTTGAGTAAGTAATGGGTTAGCAACGTTGTGAAAGCTTTAATAGCCCCCCAAGGTTAAACAAGTGATTACGGAGCGCTCGCCAACACAACACAACGCCATGGAACTTCAAACGGAATGCTCCAGAAATGACTGCCAATGAGAAGAGAAGAAGAAGAAGGAAGAGAAGAAGAAAAGAAAAGCGCAAAAACCTCAAGCTGCGAGAGCCGTCCAACAATAGAGGCCCATTTGTTATGATCAATTTATTTCCATTCATCCTTCCTCCTGTTCTCCCTCTTTCTTCCCCCTGTTCTCTCTCTTTCTTCCTCTTTCTCCCCGGCTTGCCATGCCGCTGATTGGCCCGTCTTCAGACGCGGGGCACTCGAGAGATAGGATTAGCTGGCACTTGTTTGGGGCGAACACGACAAGCAACATATGCCTCTCAAGTAATGTGTACCCAAACATGCAATTTACAAATAATTAACGTGGTGTTAATTAGTCACATTAATTCATGCCACTTTGCTGGGATTGTTCCCCTTGCGAGTCCCCAGGACTCATGCCAGCAGCCGGAGCCAAAAAGACGCGTGAGAAAAAAGATTTCGGCTCCGAGGCGGGAGCGGGTTGTCAGAAGAGAAGGGGGGGGGGGGGGGGGGGTTGTCTCGTATACACACTCAGTTGACGGGATGCACGTGCAGTGCACACATTCAAACAAATATAAATGCGGACCCACACACATTCATCCACCCACTCATAGACACATGCAGGCAGCCGCACATCCACAGTGTGTGTGTGTGTGTGTGTGTGTGTGTGTGTGTGTGTGTGTGTGTGTGTGTGTGTGTGTGTGTGTGTGTGTGTGTGTGTGAGAGAGTGAGTGTGTGTGCACATGTGGGCACACGTGTGTACGTGTCTGTGTCAGAGCAGGCGAGCAAAAGAGCAAAAATGAATGTGTGTGTCCTTGTGCGTATGTTTGTGTGTGTGTGTGTGTCTACTGTATCGATGCGTGCACCAATGTGCGCCAACGTTGTAATTTGTGTGAATGTATGGATTTGTGTGGGTGTTCGTTAGTGTGCATTTATGTGTTTATGTCTGTGCACATGCTTGTGTGTATTTATGTGTTTGTGCACAAGCTTGTGTGTATTTATGTGTTTGTGTGTGTGCACATGTTTGTATGTATTCATGTGTTTGTGTGTGTGCACATGCTTGTGTGTATTTATGTGTTTGTGTGTGTGCACAAGCTTGTGTGTATTTATGTGTTGTGTGTGTGCACATGTTTGTGTGTATTTATGTGTGTGTGCGTGTGTGTGTGTGTGTGTGTGTGTGTGTGTGTGTGTGTGTGTGTGTGTGTGTGTGTGTGTGTGTGTGTGCGTGTGTGTGTGCACCGGGGGTAGGAGAGGGGAGCTGTGTAGATCAGGGGTGGGGGTTGGTAGAACGGAGAGGCTGTGTGTCCAGTGCAACAATACTGTATATAATGATGCAACTGGGGAATATAGAAGCAGTAAGCAAACACCATATGTCCTCACGTGCACAGTGCACACCCACATGCATGTACACAATTACATGCAAATACAAACATATGGCCATAAGAAGACATATGCATCCTGTACTAATCACCCCATCCTCCCTTCCTGTCAGTACACACACTCACTCACTCACTCACACACACACACACACACACACACACACACACACACACACACACACACACACACACACACACACACACACACACACACACCACACACACACACACACACACACACACACACACACACACACACACACACACACACTGCAATTGGAGAATGTTGATCATCAAATATGCAAATGCATACCAAACCGTGCAAGGTCAAGGAAATAATAATGTGCATGGTCACCGATTGAATATCACAAATGAAATATGTATTTCTACATCAGAGATACCAGTAATACAGGTTATTTTTTGTTTATAAACTTTATATGTCAATGACGCCTAAAGGGTACTATTAGTATTCAGGAACAGGATTTTTCTTTTAGGATACGGTAGACAGTGTATTTTACAAGAGGAAGTTCATTCCCCTTAGGATCTCTTCTTTACTGAGCCAGTTGGAAAGGTATAGGGAGGTGGAGTAGGGGGAGACACAGGAGAGAACGTTGTGGTTGGGATTTGATCCTCAATCCAGCAAGGATACATGTCGATCCAGAGGTGCGGGTCAGAACCACTACAAAATCAACAGGGCACCGGGTTTGGTTGAATTCTAAAGCCACTGACCACCCGAGCGGTTTTCCATCTATATCCGAAAGCAGGGTAGAACGGCAACTAGTTCCCAAGTTTAAAGCGCTGCTCGGATTTCATGCTCAATCCATCATGGCGTTCGCATTTGGTATTGGAGATGAGGTTAGGAAATGGTGGCGGCGGGGAAAGAAGACCGGGACCGGGGTCTGTGTATAAAACAAGCTTTGACTTTTAGATGACGCCGAAGTTAAAGGCGACAAATCAGCCCTCGTTCAGGATTGTCAGCGATGGTCATCCAATTCAAAAGGGGAACGCGACACACTCCCACAGCTGGGTGATGATTTAACAGCATACTGTAGGAGCGGCTCGCAGAGTGAGGCGGAATTAAGAAGAGGAAGAAAAAGGGGGGGGGGGGGGGGGGGGGGGGTTTGGGGTTTGAGGCGAGGACGTCGGGAGATACTCAGTGGCTGATTATTAATGCAGCTCCTCTCCGCACTGCAGAAGAGAAGGTATGGAAATCAGGGAGGGGGGGGGGGGGGGGGGGGGGGGTGAGACGTTCCAAAAAGTGAATACATTCATCAAAGATTCGCTGACATAGTTTGCATGGAAACGCGGTGAAACTTCACGGAATGTAAGTAGCGGATAATGACGACCGTAATCAGAAGCCTACAGTACGGGACTGTTTGTTGAACCTGAATAAGAGTATACAGACCTCATGACTAAAAGATAACTACAATTCATGAAGCAAATCGATTACGTTAAGAACTTAAAGGTGGTATAGATAACATTTTATGTAGACTAATAGTAAAAAAAAAATAAAAAATTTAAAACATCCACAGAGCTTTTAGAAAGGTGCGTAATAGAATAAAATGCTTTTTTTTTTTGCCAAAAATGGGGGAACATTTATTAATTAATTTATTATAGAATATTTTTTTTCTGGTCCAAAATGTATGTTTACTGTACATGTATCCGCTCCCTACTTCCCATTTCCCCACGTGGCACCCAATTGGATAAAGTGGTTGAATGTCATTTATAGCACCTTTAAGACTACCATCAGACTCTGATAAATTGTGTGTTTTTATTTTTGCAACAATCAATGCATGATTAGACGGTAGTACAGCTACTGTAATCTATAACATTTACCCAAACATTTGTTATCGATTAATGTTCCTCCGTGTGCGCTACCCACCATTGATCAACAGGGCCAAGATATCTGGATGAAAATAAAGCGGACATACTGATTGACTTATTCATGTCATCTTATGCAACAGCAGTTAAAAACCTCATCATGACCTACCATTTCCAGGTCAAGGAAATCAACAAAGTAAACCGAGTTTGTCCGAGGGAACAGTTGTGATTGGAGGATCAAGAAAAGAGGGCAGGGCTTGAGGTAAATTCAAGGTCAACAGAAACAAAAGGAAGTAAAGGCGTGGTGGTGATTACTGATGGAGTTTCCATTTTAGTAAATAGCGCCATGCAGATAGAGCCTCCCTTTCAGCAGAGAAAGGGTTAAAACACACATCATCTATATGCCAGAAGCATATTGCACACACACTCATGCATGGACACATGCTTGCGCACAGACTTGCGTACATGCACGTGCACAAATCCACACACACAAATACATGCATAAAAGTACACATGCGCTCACAAACACACACACACACACACACACACACACACACACACACACACACACACACACACACACACACACACTTACACGCGCCCATACACACACAATGCTAGAGTGTGGGAATCACTACCCAGAACATGAAATATTCATCAGTCATAAAACTTTAATTCAATCTCTCTCTCTTTCTCTCTCTCTCTCTCTCTCTCTCTCTCTCTCTCGCTCTCTCTCTCTCTCTCTCTCTCTCTCTCTCTCTCTCTCTCTCTCTCTCTCTCTCTCTCTCTCTCTCTCTCTACCTCTCTACCCCCCTCTCTCTTGATCTTCACTTACTCACTCACTCATTCACTATAGTATTTTCTCTCTTAATTGTCCTCATATTTTTTGGAAGTTGTACTAGTACCTCTCTGTATCCCTTTGTGGGGTAAACACTTCTCCCACAGCTCCTGCAATGGAGGCAATAAGATATTTCATTAAAACCCTTGCACAATTGTCCAAATGCATTAGCGAAAGCACATCATTAAAAAAGTCGCCACATTTCCGAGCAAGGAATGCCGTCTGTGTGGTTCAATTGCATTTCAAAAGCAAAGATATATTGTATAGTGAACAAGGAGCATTCCACTTTTTAATAATTTGCCACTGAGCTTCAGTGGACTCCCATTATCTAAGTTATTTCATTCAAACTACTAGTCCAGTGCTCATTAAGGGTATGGCTGTTTGGAGGGCGTGCTTGGTTGGAATGGGCCAATAATATTGCTCCCGCTATTGCTGCTTGCAGCGTTGTGGAGACCCACGCTATGGCTGTTCACAGCGTTCTCGATATGCGAAAGAACAAAAGACACACGCGCGCGCTATAGCGCCACAGTCTGGCCAAACGGCACCAACAAATGCCACTCAGCATTACACCCGCCGAGCGCGGAACCGATCGAGATATCTAGAACGGTTCTCGAGATATATACGAAAGACCGACAGACAGACACACATGCACGCACACAATGCAGACAGAGAGTATTTCCTTTGTAGTTAGAAGATGTACAGTATAAATCTCCATGGATCTCACCAAGGCCACAGTATGAAAAAATACAACACACAACAGCAACACATTTCAGTGGTATGGCTAGAAAGTAGAAAGTGTGAGCGTTTTCTCTCTTTACTTGAAGAGGAACACACCAAACAGCTGGATGGAGGTGAAAGCTAGCAGGCAAAGATGCTTTCTCACCAACACACGTAACAAGTGAAGGGCTGAACACAGCAGGGAGAAAACCAACGTGAGCCTCCTACTGCAACAACAACACTGAGCAAATGAACATGACGTCAACGAGCCTCAGTTCTAAGAGTCTCAGTTCTCAGAGTCGTTTCCTAGGATATTCTGTAAAAGCATAATAACAAATGAGGGAATAAAATTGTCTTTCCTAATGTGCAAAAAATACCACTGAAATGTTGTGAACTTAGCATGCTCTTATCCAGAGCAACTTGGAATAAGTAAGAGTAGCATGCGCATAAAAAAAGAAATCGAATGTCACCAGGTGGCAGTATCACCTACCTTTTTAACTCTGATAGTCCAGTTCAGACATTGTCTCTGCTGATCCCTTTCTGTCAAGACTCGCTCTGAGGGGGAGGAGCAAGAGCAATCGCTAGGAGATCTGCTCGCCTTAAAACCTATAGTTTCCCGTAAACACGAGTAATTACATATAAACGAGTAATCGCGATCGCCGATGGGATCATTGGAATTATTCTTTTGGAGTACCTTCTGGCTAAGGTAAGGTATATTCTATGTCTATTTTACCGTTTCTGTAACGATCACAGTGTCTTATTTTACCGGACCTAAACCAAGCTTGGGTAAGACTACCCCGCCCCCCCCCCCCCATGATGATTTTGTGAAGGCACATATGTACATGGTATATACCTTTGATTCGGGAGTATTTGGGGTTTCATGGGATCAACCAGAACGATTTTACATATAACACGTCTTATCTCGCGTTCTATGGAAAAAGACTGGATTCTTTTGGAAATGGCCGATGTTTAGCGTGCAATAAACTACAAACTACAGTGTGTAGAAACAAATGTTGGACTAGAAATAGTGTCTGTCAAATGAGCCATACTATTGTCTCCATAGCTATAATATAGAATATACAATAGCTTCGCAAAGATCTTGATATATCGTGAAAATGGTCAAGAAAAGCTGGCGCTAGCCAGTGCAGGTGGGGAAAGTTTGTGGCGCTCAAATAGTTAAACAGTTCAAAAGACAAACACCTGCATCATCTTGGTTATGTTCCTATTTTTTTTTTTACTTTTCCCCTTTTGCAGTTACAAACATTACACAGGACATACATTTGAAATAATATAACAAACATTTTAAATCATATTTTTGGCCTCTCCCGTTTTAACCCTAGGTAATCCTCTATCCTCCATTTATATCCCCAATTAGTCGTTATGCCAATTCCCTCCTGCAATACATGTGGTCGCCAGCCGCTTCTTTTCACTTGTAGGACGACAGCGGCTCAGGCAGTAGAGTGGTCGTCTAGTAATCAGAAGGTTACCGGTTATATTCCGGCTCCTTGCGGCAGCTTGTCAAAACTGTCCTTGAGCAAGACACTTAACACTTAACCCCTAACTGCTCCCGATGAGCACCTTGCATGGTTGCCTCCGCCGTCAGTGTGTATGTGTGAGTGAATGGGTGATTGTGGTGCATAAGTTGTAAAATGTCCATTCACTGGGAGAGCGTAACGCTATCTCCCCAGAGCCCCTCTCTGCTGAACAGGCGCCACGACCGACCAGTAGGAGTTGCTATTGCAAACGACCATGACTCGTATCCCACCGGCGTAGGGATGACTGACCAAGCCAGAGGTACTGCTACCGGGGATGGAACTCAGGTTTCTGCAGTGGTAGAGTGCTTGGAAGCACATGTTCTTTATCTGCTCATTCTAATGCTTCACATGAGCATGTCTGTTATGAGTGACATATGCATACCTTAAAGGAAAACTCCAACATTTTGGGAAATTAGCTTATTTAACATCTTCCCTGGAGTTAGACAAGAAGATACATACCTTTTTTGTCTCTGTGTGCATTTAGCTTTGGGAACAGTCGCTCCGTTAGCATAGCTTAGCTTCATCACTGGAAGTATTATCTAACGTTAACACGAACCTAAACTAACTTTAGGTTAGTTGTAACGTTAGTTTAGGTTCGTGTTAACGTTAGATAATGTACAAAATAAACGTTTTCCGCTGCTATAGACGTCGCTATTTTATTTTGAAACCCCCCAGAAAGGAAGTCATTATATTTGCTTTGTTGACCATGCGGTTCTGTGTTAGCTCCGGTTAGCTACGTGCAGTAGTTAGTATTATATTATCAATACCAGCCATTGGATTACTGTTTTCTAAATTGGGGAGACTTTTAATCGTCAAGGTAAGAGGATTTTAAGTCATGGTATCCATAAACTTCAATCGGTTCGGATCCTTTGAAGGAATGAGAATATCAACAAACACGGCTTCACGTTGAAATCACTTGACTGCGCCCAGAGACGAGTGGTTAGGCAAAAAATTGTTCAGAGTATATTTGCTTAGAAAACGTAATTGTCTAATTCAATTATTTTTTATTTCTCCACGTGGTAAATGCACAGGTCACAACATGTTTACATGAACGTTTTGGAGTTGTATTTGGAGTGTATTTGGTGACTGTATACACTGTAAGGGAACGTCAGGCTATTGTCCTCCCCCACTTCCAATGATGAAGCTAAGCTACGCTAACGGAGCGACTGTTCCCAAAGCTAAATGCACGCACAGAGACAAAAAAGGTATGTATCTTCTTGTCTAACTCCAGGGCCCTATTCCCCGTACCTGGTTCAACTAAGTCGATCAAGAGTCACATTATCCAGATTCAGTTAACCCGATGTTTGAAGCCGGGATTTTCCTGTTCCTCGAAGGTGGATTCAGTCTCGTTAACTCAAACCAGACTTGAGACCCAGGATAAATGCGCGCGGCCGCTTCAGTTGAAAAGCCAGCACGTATCGATAGCAGAGATTGATTAATTGATTTAAAACTTTATTAACATATTGCAGTACGGCTCAATCGCCTCGCCGACAAGTTAAATGCGTTATCTATAGGCTAATTTTAAGTCCCTCATTACCTCAATCAATCAGATTATATTTCTTTAAACTTGCCTGCTGGATTGAATAATCAAATGAGATCTTGCTAGCGAAAATAATTAGTTAAACTGTTATACAGAATAACGATACGGCTCTCTTACCCATTGATTGATGTATGGTCGATCTTTTACTTATCTCCGCTGTGGTGTAACGGGTTCTTCTTTTGACTTTCACGCAGACGACCGGGGTTCGAAACCTAGTCTTTTCCTTCTTTTTGCAAATTGCAATGTAGGAATAATTCAATTTGGTGCACGTTGAGAGCTATATAAAGAATGACATCCTCAATGCATGTAGATTTATAATATTTTAACTTAAAACTAGGCTACCTTTGCGTATAATCATTAATATTATATTCCAAAAAATTATATTGGAAACACGGGGTTTCGAACACCGGTCGCCGGGTTGCCAGGATTGAGCACTACCGCTGCGCCACTGTACCAGATGGGATAAATTCATTGTTTATACATTAATGAACGAGAGACCCGTGTTTAGAATATTCTTTATTTTGAATGAAGTTTTATCTCTTTATCCTCATTCATTAATGTGACGTCAACGGCTCATTCAATTTCTCAAATCCGTCAAACAGCGCATCTCATCAGACATTTTAATCCCAGTTACAATATCACACAAGATCCACAATCCACGCATAGACACTTCAATTTTATGCTTGAATGAAACAAAATCCAGGCGCTCCTCTCCTTCCTCGCTCCTTATCCACAGCGGAGAATATGAAAGGAATCAGAGCCAAACGAGCGATAGGTTTCAATCATTAAGGATATCCCCGCGGGACTCACATTTGCAATGCTGCGCGTTGTAAAAATAACCACATAATGTGTACATCGCACCGAGCGAGCGCCACGGTATATATAACGTGCATTATTTAGGACAAAGTGAATTTAGTATCAGCATTTTGGGTCTATTTTACATTTCAAAAGCCCCCTCTGGAAGAATGGAGCACAAAAACGTAATTCAGAATGGTATAAAGCAGATCCTAGACTGTGGGAATAATTTCAGGAAAGAGCTGTCACTTCTTTGCGGGGGCGTGGCTGTGCTTCATCCGGCTAACTTGAACTTAACCCTGCTCTCGACCAGGCTCAAACCTTTGGATCTGTTGTCATGGTGATTTGGACAATCCAGGTACGGGGAACGGGAAAGTCCGGCTTAAGTCAGACTTCACCGAAAGTTATCCGGCTAACTCAGTTATCCAGGTACGGGGAACGGGGCCCAGGGAAGATGTTAAATAAGCAAATTTCCCAAAATGTTGGAGTTTTCCTTTAAGAGGCCATATTGTGTCATATTACAATTAAAGATAGGACGTCATAAGTTCCTTAACCCCCGACGGGCCGAGATTTATTTCACGTCATAAATAGATCAATACAGTCCGTATGAATTAATGTTAATTAATTCAAATGTAGCCAAGAGTAAAGACCATAACCCTATCAAAACAGCAGTCAAAGTGTATAATTTCAGCACTATGTTTGTTTGCCAATGTTTTATTAGCTAAATATGAGTTCATAAATATCTTGGCGCATCCTAGCGGAAACTGGATGAATTAGATGTGAGGAAATAACGCATCATGAAACATTGTAGTCCTAAAACAGAGGAGAGGGCTTTCAATATAGAAATTTCATAAAACTACACTACCCAGCTCACACTCTGTGAAAGCTGCTGAAAATATTCTTTGTTTCATTCTTTGATGTTATTTTTGTGATTATATCTCACGGGACAAACAAACCTGACCGTCATTGCCATAAAATAGAATGTAGTTTGTTTCTGTACCTTTCTGTTAACGTCTAGAAAAAAACACGTCTCAATCTGATGAAAAATGGCAGAGCTATTTACATTATAAAAAAGTAACTGTATGGCGTGGCTGGATGGCACTGCGGACATTCGAATCCGGCTGTCGGCGTTGCCTCCGGCTTGGGCCGGCCGTCATACTAACTCAATTGGCAGAGTTAGCGGGTGGAAGTCGATGGGTAGTAATCTGGACGTTGTGGACAGCGACTCCTACAGGTCGGTTGGGGGACGCCTGCACAGCAGAGACAGGAAATGGCGGGGGTAGTGTGAGCCTCCCACACGTTACACCTCGCCAATGAGAGTCCGCGCTGGCAGGTGAAAAGATGTGACAGGCTGCCTCCTCGTGTATCGGAGGGGACGCGTGATGCAAGTCTTCTATCCTCCCTACAACCGGCCAGTGGGGGGCATATGCGAGCAACGTTCAAGACAGGGGAGGGGAGAATTGGCACAGCGAAATTGGGATGGGAGAAAAAGAGAAAAAGAGAAAAAGGGATACAAAAAGAGTAACTGTACTTACAGTAGATTTCATTCATGGTCTTTGCTGCCCTGTTAGGGGCGCCTAGTGGTACTAAATCCAGATTGAACTCTGCTATTGGAAAGAGGAGATTTGGCCCGATCCATAGATGTATGACTTGGCCATAATAAGGTAATTTACATATTCTATATTCTATATTAATATTTCAAATTGCATGTGTCCGGATGGCAAAATTCAGTACTGTATCTACAAAACTCCCTGCAAAACATCTGTCCTTTATTAATTTGCTTAGACACTTGATCTAAAGAAGGTGCTGAAGTGGCTCATTTCTCACATCTGGTCAATGTTCGCATGGTGTTATTCACAGTCAAAGAAGAAAACAATTATAATAATAATTTATATTCTCCTTTGGTTCATTACAGTTTACACAAGCATAGTAACAGACACAATATTTCTGACAATGTGAATACATTCCCTGAGGTCCATAGATGTCCCTAGATACTAAGAACATGCAAATGGACCTTGTAGAAGTGGAGCAATCTTCCATTTACTTGAGTGTACTTTTAGGCGAATTTTCTGAAAATATGGCTAGGGCTTAAGAGGTTAATATACAAATTTCTCCATCACCTAGGATGGCATATTTGATAGTATCACAAATGTTGGAATATCTTCTCTGATTTAAAAATGTCCGCTGTAGATTATAGAAAAAGCTAGGTTATACTGCAGTAACAGTGTTGTTGGACCCGCCAATGGGTGGGACTTTAAAGGGCTAATAAACAACACCAGCAGCAAATAAACAAGGAATGTGAAATTCAGCAGTACTTCAACCTGGCTCTGAATGATCAATAACCAACATGACATTAACTTTCAATTATCAACATGACACTGACTTATCAATTATTGTCACTGACCTCTGACCCGTCAATAACCAACATGACACTAACTTATCAATTACCAACATGACTTAATATCAATATTAAAACCTACAGGAATAGAAACACAGATGTCTGCTCAACCTACGGAAACGTGGATCGCAGTTTTAATTGAAAAGGCCTCAATTATTTTTATTCCTCCAGCTTAAAAACTGCATAGGCAGCGAGAGAGATAGAGAGCAAGTACGAGAGAGAGAGAGAGAGAGAGAGAGAGAGATCCTCAGAGAGAAAAGGAGCAAGAGGAATAGCAGAGGAGAGCAAATGAGAGAGGAAGAGAGGGAAGGAGAGAGCGTAAAAAAAAATAGACGCATCTCCAGTCACCCTCATCCAACCTCGCGCTACGCCTGGATGGTGCCGGCTTGGGGAGAGAGGAGATGGGGGGGGGGGGGGGGGGGGATTGGGGGGGAGGGGGGGAGGATGGTGGGAGGAGGAGGGGAGGGAGGTGGGGGATACATCCCCCGGAGGCCAGTCCTCTTCCCCTCTTCACCTCAATCCATAATTCAACAGGGGCTGGTCCCCCCCCACCCCCTCCCCCCCCACGCACACAGCCTCCAGAACACAGTCCCATGGGGAGCACCCAGTGCATGCAGTAGAGGGCCCCTTGGGCTACGATCCAGTACAACTCTCAGTACTAGAGCGATGCCAATACCCTGTCACTGTCTAACTTAACCACAACCCAATATAGCATTACAAAAACCAATCACTATCATGGCAAAATCAAAACAAAAACTGTTTTCTTCCAAAGTCAGCGGGAAGGGAGATGCCCTCGTATGTATCTTTATACAGAATTTTACAAAGCCTGTATCAAAAAGTACGAGTTGCGGGGCGCCCTCGTGGCGCATACCATAGTGCCTCGCGCACCTACGCGGCCGGCCCGGGTTCGATCCCAGCTCTCCTCCCGTTCGCCCTCTCCTCTGTCGGTCCTGCGTGACCAATAAAGCTGTAAAAATGCTAAAAAATTATAAATTAAAATTAAAATTAAAAAAGTACGAGTTGTATGTGTCACAATGTATTCAAGATGCTTATATACTGGAGAACCTATACCTTTATATTAACACAAACGCCCTCTAGTCGTGCTTCATATACTGTACTGTGACACATGCTGTGTAAAGATCCTATCTTGCTAAATTCATATCCTATAAGCATCATTCATTACTAATGTACTATGGTCAGTTCCCAATCAATGACCCACCACTATGGCCCATAGATACAGTCTAATCACCCCTACTGCCCATACTGTAGATACAGTCTAATCACCACTACTGCCCATAGATACAGTCTAACCACCCCTACTGCCCATAGATACAGTCTAACCACCCCTACTGCCCATACAGTCTAATCTGCGTCTATACTTTCCGTAGCCGCATTTCTGCAGGACGCTCTCTGATTGGCCGACGTCAGTTTCTACACTGGTTAGGCTTAGGCACTCTTTCGAAGTAGGTTAAGGTTAGAGTTTGTCTTAGAGCGTGACGGCAAGTTCTTTCGACGGTTAAGCTTAGGCACTCTTTCGAAGTTGGTTAAGGTTAGAGTTTGTCTTAGAGCATGGCGATAGAACGCCAGGTAGTTTGCAGGCTGTTCGACGCGGAAATGGGCAAAGACACAGCTCGTCACGCGATTGGGCAAACATGTCAGTGGCCAATCAGAGAGCGTCAGTCAGTGGCCAATCAGAGAGCGTCCTGCAGAAATGCGGCCTACGGAAAGTATAGACGCGTCTAATCTCCACTACTGCCCATAGATACAGTCTAATCACCCCTACTGCCCATAGATACAGTCTAATCACCCCTACTGCCCATAGATACAGTCTAATCACCCCTACAATCTAATATAATTATTATAATAAAAAAATAATTTACAAGTCGATTATTAATTTCAATATAGAATATTCTTTGACAGCCCTACAAGTACAATTAGTTACTGCACACTACATCGCCCTTGAGTGGAACATGGAAAGCCAAACTTTCCCCCACTATACCAAAAACCCGTACCGAACCTTGACTTCACTTTTTCTGACGCTATGCCGGTGCAAATAGCTCTAAAACACAGTTTGCCATTCACAGAGGAGACGCAACGGGTGAAATGAGGTGGTAACTGCGTTCCATCAGCATTGCGTTAGGTGCTATTTGAGCGTATTTAAATGAGGTAATATGGGTGAAACATGTTCCCCTTTCTATGCAAATAAGCCTGGGATCAGATAAACCACTATGACATCATAGACCGACCGTCGTATTCACCTCTTCAGTACTTTACTAAGCCGCAACAAAAGCGATGAAATGTTCCAGTGGTATCATATGCTGTAAGAAAGATCAATACACAAGCCAGGCATTCACTGAATACCCGCGTCCTCCAAGAGCAAACGAACGTCCCAATGCGCAGACATATGGGTATATAGACAGGCACACACACAAACACAGACATGAAGGCGTGAAGGCTTATATACTGTATACACACCTATGCAGGTGCACATACAAACATATATTGGGACACATGAAGGCACGATGGCATGCGTGCACAAACACACACATGAAGGCACACACATTACTGTACACACATACACACCAAACAGCAGGTACACATACAAACACAGTATGTACCTGTTGGGACACATGGAAACTCGCACACACACAGACACACAGGCACAAATACACACCCCATCCAGCTGTGTGTGTTTAAACAACTTGGTGGGTATCCCCCCCCCCCCCCCCCCCCCCCCCCCATCCACCCGAGGGACGAGGGAATCCCCCAGCATGGCGATTGAAAGCCCGGTGGGCTGTGACGGTATCAGCGCCTGTTTCTGATCTGCCCCGGATTATCGGGGGCCAAGCTGAGAGAGCAGAGAGCCGGTCATTACCATTGATTTGGGCACGCCGGGAGTCTAATACCAACAAGAATGGAACAGGCCACTCGCTGTGTGTGTATGTGTGTGTGTGTGTGTGTGTCCGTGTGTGCAGGGTTGGAGAGGAGGATTATTGAGAGATGAAAAAGAGCCACATAAACATTTAATACCTTAAGTGAAGGCACGGTGGTGAGGTAGAGAACGTCTAATGCAAAGAACTCCCTCCTCCTCTGTTTCTGTTTCGGCTGATGGATCTCCATCGCTCCGCTCTGTATTATATATAAAGGTATAGATTTCTTCATGTGTCAATAACTCAAGTGTGTGCGCGCGTGCGCGTGATGTGTATGTCTCTCTCACTTTTTCCGACTCACTGTGTAAGTATGTATGTCAAGTCAATGTGTGTGTGTGTGTGCGTATTTGTGTGTGTGTGCGTATTTGTGTGTGTGCGTATTTGTGTGCGGGTGTGTGTGTATGTGTGTGTGTGTGTGTGTGTGTGTGTGTGTGTGCGCGTATTTGTGTGTGTGCATACGCTGCATGTTTTCCAGGTGGAATTCCTCTACTCTCCCGTGTGCAGATGAGAATTCCATTCATTATTGATACTACTGAGTCTCTCTCTCTCTCTCTCTCTCTCTCTCTCTCTCTCTCTCTCTCTCTCTCTCTCTCTCTCTCTCTCTCTCTCTCTCTCTCTCTCTCTCTCTCTCCCTGGCACTCTCTCTCTCTCTCTCCCTGGCACTCTCTCTCTCTCTCCCTGGTTCTCTCTCTCTCTCTCTCTCTCTCTCTCTCTCTCTCTCTCTCTCTCCTCTCCTCTCTCTCCCGCTCTCTATCCTTTCTCACAGAGTCAAGGTTGATGACATTTCTGGAATGTTCCAGCTTAAAAGCGCATGTTGCACTTTGCACTTCTTCATTTTTTCATGAACTCCCATGTCATTTGAACTTGGAACAAGCATTTCACAAATTTCATTTCAACAGAGAAGGAAAACAAACACACATGTATCTTACTGTATATAGTGTCAGACCTCAAGGGGAAACAGTCTTACTGTATATAGTGCCAGACCTCAAGGGGAAACAGTCTTACTGTATATAGTGCCAGACCTCAAGGGGAAACAGTCTTACTGTATATAGTGCCAGACCTCAAGGGGGAGACAGTCTTACTGTATATAGTGCCAGACCTCAAGGGGGAGACAGTCTTACTGTATATAGTGCCAGACCTCAAGGGGGAGACAGTCTTACTGTATATAGTGCCAGACCTCAAAGGGGAGACAGTCTTACTGTATATAGTGCTAGACCTCAAGGGGGAGACAGTCTTACTGTATAGTGCCAAGACCTCAAGGGGGAGACAGTCTTACTGTATACAGTAGTGTCTGCTGCCCTGCTGGTCTCTGACAAGAACAAGTTACAGGTTGAAAAAACCCTCAGCTCGGAACTAGGCAGAATCTGCATATGGCTCGCTGATAACAAACTATCATTACACATGGGCAAAACAGAGTCCATTCTCTTCGGTTCAAATAACAAACTCAGCAAGACCGACGGCTTCTCAGTTACAGTGGGTGACAATATTGTCACAAGGAAAGATGAAATTACCTACCTGGGTTCCATCCTAGAGGCTAATCTCTCCTGTGACAAAATGGCATCCAATGTAATAAAAAAAGTCAACCAACGAACTCGATTCTTGTACCGGATCTCCTCTCTGGTAAACAAGAATACCCTGAAGACTCTGGCAGGAGCACTCATTCAGGGGTACTACGACTATGCTTGCACCTCATGGTACCAAAGCACCTCAAAGGCGCTAAAAACTAAATTACAAACATCTCAAAACAAACTGGTCAGACTACTGCTTGACCTTACTCCTAGAACCCACCTCACCCCTGCCCACTTTGACAACCTAGGATGGCTTAGAGTAGACGACAGAGTACAGCAACTTGCAATGGGCCTGGTCTACAAGATACACTACACGACCAAGGTACCCATGTACATGTCAAAATACTTCCCAAAGGTCAGTGAATACCACGATCACAACACCAGAGGGAGCTCCACAAATCATGTTAAACCCAGATTCGGCTCAAATAAGGGACTAAACACGTTTCGCAATTATGCCACAACAATGTGGAACGCCCTACCCAAAGCTGTAAAGGAATGTGGATCACTACCCACTTTCAAAACCTCTCTCAAGGGACACCTACGGGAGACTGCAATTCAAAACTGGCCCCTGTAAATATCCTAACCCAACCCCCTCCAATGTACAGTCATTTACCTAGTATGGTTTTGTCAATAGTCCAATGTACAATTTTGCTTGTTTGTACAGTGTCTCCCCCCCCCCCCCTCAATGTACAGTTTTGCTTGTTTATACAGTGTTTCTCCCCCCCCCCCCCCCCCAACCACCTCTAATGTAAATTACCCAGTATGGTTGTCAATATCCCAATGTACCCAACCCCCCCCACCCAACCTCCTCCAATGTACAGTTTCTACGTCAAATGTATATACTCCCTTTTCTTGACTCTTTTTGTATCACAAACAGTACTGTATTTGCAAATCTGGTATGTCATAAGTGTATAGATGTAGCAGTACTGTCTATCTGTATGTCATGTATGTCATATATGTCCTGATGAATTGAAAATGGTGGACCCTGATGTAAACAAGACGAAAGTCTTTCTCTGGTCTGCATCCCCTTAACAATTGTGTGTATTGAGCTGTACTGTATTGTACCCATTCTGCAATCTGTTAATAATGTTTTCAATCAATCAATCAATCAATCAGTATTGGTTGATGGGGAAAAAACGCAGCTCGAAGCTGAAAGATGAGGGCAAAGTAGCATGACGGCCCAATCAATCCAATCAATCAATCAAACCTCAAGGGGAGACAGTCTTACTGTATACAGTAGTGTCAGACATCAAGGGGAAGACAGTCTTACTGTATATAGTGTCAGACATCAAGGGGGAGACAGTCTTACTGTATATAGTGCCAGACCTCAAGGGGAAGACAGTCTTACTGTATATAGTGCCAGACCTCAAGGGGGAGACAGTCTTACTGTATATAGTGCCAGACCTCAAGGGGGAGACAGTCTTACTGTATACAGTAGTGTCAGACATCAAGGGGAAGACAGTCTTACTGTATACAGTAGTGTCAGACATCAAGGGGAAGACAGTCTTACTGTATATAGTGTCAGACATCAAGGGGGAGACAGTCTTACTGTATATAGTACCAGACCTCAATGGCCGCCAACAACGATTATATACGTGTTTGGCCGACGACCGTTGAACGCCAACCACGTATATATACGTTATTTGATCGTTATTTCTTTTATTTGATATTTCTATTCATTACAGACACACAGACTCTGGGTTAACATGGGGAATCATCCTGAGAATGCCAAAGTGCAATACCGGCCGCATCACGCCAGACGGCGGTATCGAGCACCCTTTGTAACCTTGTATCTTGGCCTGTGGGACGGCCAAATGTCTCAGGTTTCATTTTTCCATGTCGGGCAAGGCGAACGGTTCTCATTGAAGCGCGTCAAATATCCCCAAATTGACATTGGATGTACCAGATGGCGATCAAACAATTGGAATATTATTTTTGGAATACTCCCGATCACAGGTAAGGACGATTTGGCATACATTTTTGCTTGATCCTGCAATGCTTTTATACCGATCGGGCTGATAAGCGTTTTAGTGTCCAATACGAATGCCGTTACTGACAATCAAATAATCAGAAACGACCCCCCCCCCCCCCTTTCATGCATTCATGATGGAACCTAATACCTATGACATAGATTTGATTTAGGAATAATAGCGTGTACAGGCAAGAAGTGGCAACGTCTATAGTGGAATTGACGTATAGGGCTATAACTCAGCATTTCGGGAATTACCCCAGACCATGCTATAACTATACTTATATTCACCACGGTATAACACGGGAACGTATGGATGGAAAAATGTATTCTTTTTCACATATTGAATGATAGATAGGTGATGTCAAATGGGCCATAGTATTGTATCCATAGCTATAATATAGAATATAGTTATAGCTCTACAAACAAGGTGATCCATTCCTATCTTTTAAAGCGTGGCAGTGCTAGAGCGGGGCCCCGTCTAATTCCCGGCGGTCAATGAGTTAAGGGGAAGACAGTCTTACTGTGTATAGTGCCAGACCTTAACTAATGAGTTCAAACCAAAAACGAATAATCTCGTGTTTCGTCGCCAACGCTTGAGCGCCAAAAACGAGATATCTCGTTTTTAGTTCCTTTGATCTTTTCCCTTTGATCCCCGTTCTAAACACTCGCTCGGAGCTGCCTGGGTCTCCCTGGCACAGCTGCCTAAGTTGGAATTGTAATGACGATCGAATCCCACCAGGTGGAAGTATCGCCTACCTTTTGAACTGGGGATATCAGTTGTCTTCCAGTCCTGAGTTACCTCCGGCTGCTTTCACCTCGGAGTGGATCAGGACATAGCAATTGGTGGAAGATTTGGTGCCTCAGACATATTCTTTCCCGTATGGTAGCCATGCCAAATATACACGAGTAATCGCGATCGCCATGGGACGACTGGGATTTATTCATTTTGGAGTACCTTCTGATTGAGGTAAGGTCTATCTTAGGTAACCTGCTGGTATTTTTTTTTACCTAAAACATGCTTCTGTACCAATCACAGTGTCGTATTTTACCGGACCTAAAACACGCTTTTGGTAACGATCTCAGTTTCGAGTTAAAACGACCCCCCCCCGCCCTCGATGATTTTGTGAAGACACATATGTATATGGTATATACCTTTGGTTTGGAAGTATTTGGAGTTTCAGGAGAGCAACCCAAATGATTTGGGCATAATGCATATAACGCATCATATCTCGCGATCTATGAAAAAAGACTGGATTATTTTGGAAAGGGGCGATGTTTAGCATGGCATAGCGCACAAACTACAGTATGTAGAAATTAACTGGTTAGTCAGTGTTGGACTATGAACAATGCCTGTCAAATAAGTCATACTATTGTCTCCATAGCTATAATACAGAACACACGATGGGTCCGCAATAACACTGGCGCCATTGAGTAGAGATGGGAAAACAGCGTGGTCAATGAGTTAAGGGGAAGACAGTCTTACTGACATTTTATATAAAACCTAATCTATTTTATGTATTAGCCTACAAACTGCAAAAGTGTAACTCTAAAAAGTATATTATGAGCATGGTCTGATTTGGCTAACTGCCTCTGTTTTAAGCATTAAAGTATATTTGTTCTCACAAGCTAATAATGTGCACGTTTGAGTATCCAATAAATCTATGCCATTATTGACTGAATCTGCTGAACGTGTCATAAAGTCATTCAAGAACCACCCAGCCACCCATCTCTCTCTCTCTCTCTCTCTCTCTCTCTCTCTCTCTCTCTCTCTCTCTCTCTCTCTCTCTCTCTCTCTCTCTCTCTCTCTCTCTCTCTCTCTCTCTCTCTCTCTCTCTCTCTCTCACCCTCTCTCAAACATGAACACACATGCAAGAGAGGACACAGTGAGACCAGTGAAGACAATCACTCAGCTGAGGAGGAGGAGGAGGAAGAGGAGGAGGAGGAGGAAGAGGAGGGGCTGTTTTTGCGACATCTATTGTTTCCCAAGTGGGAAGTAGGAAGGGGAAGCCGGGACACAGTGAGTGGTGAGAAAGCAGGAAGATGACATGCCCATCCTAACGGACAGCTGGTGCCCCGGATAGGTCTCCCAACCCCTTCCTGTTACCACCGTACAATGGTTCCCACCCTGAACCCCCGGCAACCTGGAACCTCAATGCGCTGACCACTCCCCAGATACATGCACGTCTCTATTTCACCTCTAATCAGTCTGAATATGTTTAATCAGAATCAGAACCAGAAACATCAATAAATACAGTATACAGGGCGATGTCCTCGAGACAATGGTGCAAAGATATAGACACTTTACAAAGCTCTACAGTGCAACAGACACACACAGTGCAGACACACAACAGGACGTCGTTGTACATAGTGCAAAGGGATGGCACAATAAACAACAGACAGTAGATCATTATTATATTCATACATTATTATACTATATTCTCTATACATACATACAAAATTCAAATTCAAAATCAGTTTAAAAGCAAAGTGAAACACTTGTATACACAGCATTGGGTAACTTAATACATTTCAACAAAACTCATTTGAAATTCATCCAGGGAAATTCATACCATCGCACGAGTTACCACATTATATAATAAGCAGTGACTGCCGAGAGGGAACTTGTACCTACAGCTACCGACTGAGCAGGCCCAGGACATCACCGCGTCGCCGCATGTCATTCTGTGCCTGCGGCAGACGAGGGGTTTAAACTGGGTTTCTTTAAAAGGTTGATGATTAAATCTAAGATCGTGCTATGCGCGCGCGCGTGTCCTGCGATAGCGGTCTCAGCCGCAAAGGAGGCATAAGCGACGTGCGACACTGGATCAGTAGATAGGGTGGGTGATCCGTCTCTTTCATGCTATATTTCACGCTACATCTCTATTGTTTTGCTCCACGGTCTCAACCCGGGAGCGTGTCTATGTTCCCACAGCCCTATGTTCCCATAGCCCTACAGTATGTTCCCACATTTCCTTTTTTCATACATTTGTATCTGATTTTATCCCCCTCTCTCTTAATTTGGTAGCCAATTACACCCAACCTATTATCCAATTGTCCTCTGGTAGTAGAGGGTTCATCCGGGAACATAGGGCTGTGGGACCATTGGGCTGTGGGAACATAGGGCCTAATTTGGAGAAGAATCTTAGAAATGTGGGAACATTGGGCTGTGGGACCATTGGGTCTAATTTTGAGAAGAATCTTAGAAATGTGGGAACATAGGGCTGTGGGAACATAGGGCTGACCCCCTCAACCCGACACCTCAGCCTTAGTCGAGCCGTGTTCCTCAGTGTTCCTCTCTCTCCCAGGTCGGATGGCGATAGGATTTGCATTGATTTCATTTCGACTCCCTCAGAGACGTGAGTGCGTGTAAACACACACACACACAGGCACACACACACACAGGCACACACACACACACACACGCACGCACCACACACACACACACACACACACATAGACGCCTGCGCAATAGAGCACGGGAAGCGGGTGCTCTACGACTATTGAACATGGGGGGGCAAACGCTGGTTTTGCTCCCCCACTTTTTGATCATATGAAAAATATGATATACCCCCCCCCCCCCCCCCCCATATATAAATCTAAGCATAACTAAGTAATTTCAATCAAATTAATAATACGCAATGACACTTAATAGCAAGTTTTTAAGTTTCCAAAGATTGTGTGACCCCCCACTTTAATGGTTTGATCCAGTGCCCACGGGCCACGGTTCGTCGGCATGACGTATACGACATGTTGGGGGAGGCGGCTTTTTCGAAAGCCCTTGAAAAATTCAGGCTGGATATTGGATAACATTGTGACTGGATTATTCTTCGGCGTTTACATCAAAATGGAGCAAATCATCATGTAAGTCGAACACTGTGACTGTATACTAAATGCGCAAACAGATTGAAACTGAATATTTCTCGTATGGTGAGCCTCGGCGCTGCTGCGCTGCACCGAGTGAATCCAGAGATACGGGATGGTGCGCAGGCGCTGTGATCACCCAACGGCGGAAATAATGCCGCTTTGAGCAGTTTATAAAAAAATATTAAAAATATTTATTAGCAACGCCGAGCTTTCAAACCATCCCGTATCTCTGTGCGAACCCCTCGTGCAACTGTGAGCACCTTTGTAATGTCTCTGTGATACTTGTATAACGAACGGTTCGGCCAGAACCAGTCCTTCATGGTAAATCTAGGTTGGTTTCCCATTGAGGAGCAAGTGACTGTGGATTCACTCGGTGCAGCACAGTCACGAAAGGGCTTAACATGGACCCTGATGTAAACAAGACAATCGCCTTAACAATTGTGTGTATTGAGCCGTACTGTATTGTACCCATTCTGCAATCTGTTAAATAAAGTTTTCATTCATTCATTCAGCCGCCGCGCTCACTGGGGCTATTGATAGCGTCAAGTTGTTGTTGTTGTTGGTACTGCGCTGCGGATGTGAACGGGGCCGGAGGGGCTTTGGGAGGATGGGAAAGTTATTATTATTATTATAATAGTAATTGGCTATCATACGTGCCTAGCTAGCGTTAGCTAAAAGAGCCCTCGCAGTGAAGTTATTATTATTATAGCTATCATACTGCAATATAAACTGAGTTTTATAGTGAAAAGAGCAGCTTTATTTTGGTCAAGATTGAAGGCTCTATATTGCAGGAAATTGCACATACAGGTGTTCATTAAATGTTAAAAAATCTGCCGTGGAGGGGGTCGTGCCGGACCCCCTCCAAACCACCCCTTGCACAAAAAAAATTTAAATTAAAAAGGTAAAAAAAAAGAAAATACAAAAAAATTTTGCACCCCCACTTTCAACTATAACTAGGCGGCCATGCACACACACACACACGCACACACACACACACAAACAAAACACACACACGCACACACACACTCACACACACACACACACACACACACACACACACACACACACACACATACACACACACAGGCACACACTAGGGCTGAGCCCAAACGTTCGAACCTTCGAACCTTCGTTCCTTACGTTGGCATTCGAATTCTAAATCAACATTATTTTTAATTTTTTTTAGTATCCACTTTTTTTCCTCAAATCTTTTCTGTGTTTTTCCTCCCATCCCAATTTAGTCATTATGCCAATTCCCCCCTCCCCTTCCTGGTCGTTGCTCACATGTGCCCCCCACTGGTCGGTCTAGGGAGCCCTGAAGTCTAACGGGGAAGTGTAACGCGTGGGAGGATCATACTACCTTACCCAGTTCCTCCCCTCGCTGTGCAGGCGCCCTGACCGACCTGTAGGAGTCGCTGTTTACAACGACCAGAATACCATCCACCGGCTTCCCACCTGCTGACACTGCCAATCAGTATGACGACCGCCCAAGCCGGAGGGACCGCTGACAGCCGGATTCGATACCAGCGTCTCTGCGGTGGTAGACAGACGCTTAGTCCGCTGCGCTACCTGGCCGCTCCCAGAATCTTTTATTTTTAATAAAAAAAATTTTTTTCTTTTTTTTTTATATATTTGTTTCTATTAATTCTGTTTAAACCAATGGGGTTTTTCTTCACACTTGCAGATAAAGATTAGGCTACACTAATATTAT
>NC_140180.1:27714656-27744565 GCF_963971535.1 Notolepis coatsorum
AACGCCCGATCCCCACCCATCAGTTTCCCACCCCCTAATACGGCCAATGTGTATTAGTACGGACGACCAGATAAACTGAAAGCAAATGTGGAGCGCTGGGCTCGAACAGGCAAGCCCAGCGTCTCCAAATTTCATGGCGAGCGCCTTGCCCACTACGCCACATTACGCCACATACGCCCGTAGGCTACACTAATATTATAGTATTAAAAGAAACTGATGAGTTATATTCATTAAAGAAAGTTGATTTAATTGATTTAGTTGGGCTGGGTCTTCTCCCTGGGCTGGGTCTGGGGCTGGAAAGTTGATTTAATAAAAAAAAAAAATACTACTTTAATCAGATTAATCACTTTATTCAAATTGAGGATTTAGTTTGAGGATATATAAAAAAAAGATTAATAAAATATATATATATATATTTTTAATTAAAAACTAAGGTTCGAACGTTCGTTCGAAAAACCCTGACAAGTTCGAATCCCAAAAACAGGCTTCGGGGACAGCCTTAGCACACACACACACACACACACACACACACACACACACGCACACACACACACACACAAACACACAGGCACACACAGGCACACGCACACACACGCACACACACACACACACACGCACACACAAACACGCACACACGGATATTCACTCTCATCGCACGTGTAAATCGACAAAACACATACTGGGATTTGATTCACTTCAATTCCACTCTCCTACATTAATTTGCCTGCTAAGGGTTGATTGCGTCGCTCCAGTTGATGGAGGGAGGGTTACGTTTGCACTTTCCCACTCTCTCTCTATCTCTATTTTTTTTTTTTACTCTCTAACTTTCTCTATATCTCTGCCGGTGTCCGCCTGTCCTCCAGTGTGTCTCTCTCTGACTCCGGGTAGAACTTTTGGCCGCACCTTGGTACGGAAGACCGTGAAGAAGACCAAACTTCCGTCCTTCACTCCAACGGGAGGCAGACCGTGAAAGAAAAACCCACACAGCGCCCCCATATCACCGCATCGTCGTGTCAATGATTGTCTATTTCTTCTGAAGGCTATCTATCATTCAGCCTTTCCTCTGTGGCTCTCTCCTCTATCGTCCGCTCTCTCTTCCTCTTTCTCCCTCTCTTTCCCTCTCTCCCCATTCCTCCCTTTCTCTCACTCCGTGCCCGATCCGACGCCGCGGTTCCACAGACTCGCAACGACTGTCAATCAACGGAGCCCACATCTCTGTGCTGCAGCTGAGCCAGGGCCACATCACCCCACCTGCCAATCATTCCTTTCACCCACCTCCATCCCCTCCCCCACCATTGCCCCACCCCCCCCGCCCACCCCCCATCATCCCCATATCCATCTCCCGGAGACTCCCTCTAAAGTAGGACCACGCCCCCCCCCCCCCCCCCCCCCCCCCCCCCAACCCAACACTCCCTCAGCAGTTGCAACGAGAAGCCCCTTTAATGTACACCACACAAACACAAACACAGACCCCTGCCACACACACACACACACACACACACACACACACACACACACACACACAACGCGCGCGCACGCACATTCACTATTCCTTCACGTGCACATGCAAACAGGCACACGTCCCGCAGACGCAGATATACAAATGTACTGTAGACAGACAGACAGACGGACAAACAGGTGCGTTTCCCCACCTCTCTCTCCTCTCATCACACACCACCCAATTCAATAATGCAATCCCTCCTCCTCCTCCTCCTCCTCCTCCCTCTCTTCTTCTCCCTTCCCTCCCTCTACCTCTCCCCCTGTCAATCTTTTATTCAATACGCCTAGAGTCTGATCCTACCATCTCACAGCCCTGTTCAGCCTCCTCCTACGGCTATGACCGGCCCAACACTGGCTATAAGCATGATTAGGACTATGTATGTACTGTATGTATGTGGACCTAATGTGCATTGTATTCCAAGGCTTGGTCTTAATACACGAGGCGTAGTGTTTGTCTGAAAGAGACTGCATGTGAACTCCCGTTCATTTATGCATCAATATTCAGACTAGGTCCCGCTAATTTCTTTCTTGTTATTTATTAAGTGCGAAATAAATAAATGTAATAAAATGTAAACATAAGATATATACATATTTCTAGCTGTGGTCATTTAATGACTCTAATTATCACATGCTGCAATGCAAGAGTAAAGGAATTATAAATGTGTTATATGACATTTTTATATATTTTTTCCCTGTCTTTGAACTAGCTCACTAAATATGCCCAGATTTCCCTGGCCCTGTGTGAACCTCTATTAAAGCAAAGCTTGCTCTTTGATTGCATCATGGAACGGAACTTTCATCACATTTCTTTTAGATTGCAGGCATATCCAAGGTATTGTGGGTGGTGGGGATTTTACCGTAGGGCCACAGTGTGTGTGTGTGTGTGTGTGTGTGTGTGTGTGTGTGTGTGTGTGTGTGTGTGTGTGTGTGTGTGTGTGTGTGTGTGTGTGTGTGTGTGTGTGTGTGTGTGTGTGTGTGTGTGTGGGGGGGGGGGGTTATCCAACAGCCAAAGTGACTATTCTTAAAAACAACTAATGATAAACAATGTGTAACATCTGAAACTGAGAAACACACACAAACACATGCACCCTCCCACACACACCCCCCCCACACACACGCACCCTCACGCGCATTTTTCCGCACAATTAAAGGAATACTCCTGGCGGCTGGGTGGCGCAGCGGACTAAGCGCTCGTCAGCAACGCAAGAGATGCTGGTATCGAATCCGGCTGTCAGCGTTGCCTCCGGCTTGGCCGGCCGTCATACTGGCTCGATTGGCAGAGTCAGCGGGAGGGAAGCCGGTGGGTGGGTCCGGGTCGTTGTAAACAGCGACTCCTACAGTTCGGTTGGGGTGCCTGCACAGCGAGGGAAGGATCTGGAGGGAGGTAGTGTGACCTTCCACACGTTACACTCTCCCAGTAAGAGTCTGTACTGCCAGGTGAAAAGAAGTGGTGGGCTGGGTACTGTGTCGGAGGAAGCCCCCCAGACCGACGGTAAGGGGTAGAGTGCGCAACGACCAGGAAGGGGATTGGGAATTGGCATAACGACTAACATTGGGAGGGGAGAAAAACAGAAAAAGAAGGGGGGAAAAAATAATAATAATTAAAATATTAAAGGAATACTCCACCAAAACATTAAGATAATCTCACAAACAAGAGTTGGGATGTGTGATGTCATTATGATGTCAGGGAGTGTGTGGCATAATAAATCAGCTTTATTTTGTTCCTTTAATGTTCCTTTAAATAAATAACTATAGAACAATATGAGTTTTTAATAAAATATGTGAGCTAGGTTAGAAATAAAAGGATTTCTGAGGGATTTCTCACGTTTCAGATAGATAGATAAAATAATCCAGGCCTGCTGATCAAGTAAATAACATACTCCAAGTGAATACGATGCTTCTATTGTATTATTCAATTCCTATGAATACACATTGATGAAATTGAGACACAATGGAATATGTATGTGACATTTGCCAGCTATATTCATTAGTGATATAGTCCAAAGCCATAGAGGGGTGCATTATTTCAGGGGAGAGAGATAGGGGGAGGCAGTGAGAGAAAGGAGTGAGGGAGCAGAGAGTGAGAGAGGAGGGGGATATGAGATAGAGGGGGGAGGGGAGGCAGAGCTGATGTGAGAGTATGGGAGAGATAGACAGCTCATAGGGAAAACAAGTGTGTCAGCATTCAGCTTCCCTCTATTAAGGCACATGCAACTCCTTCCTTTGAAAAGCAATAATGAACACCAGCATGCAACTACGATAGAAAACAGTTTTCTATTCTACGATAATAATAATAATAATCAAATAAAAAAACAATAATAAAAAAATAACAATAATAATAATAACAATAATAAATAAATAAATAAATAAATAATAAGGAAAGTGCTTCAGTATCAAGTGATATGACTGCTCATAAACATTGTAGCCTATCTATTGTATCACTCATAAGAATAACTAGAGATCCCACTGAGTATACAATGAATGAATAACATAATAAACAGTAATAGACTAAAGTTTACACTTAACTTGATAAATGTTCAGTCACTGAATTAAAGGCACTATCATTCCTTCTTTCTGCTTCGTACATAAATGTAATTCTGAAGACAAATTTTTTTAATCAGCTATTTAAAATGACTGACATTTCAGTGTGGAAAATGTATGCAACAGCTTATAATGGCCTATAATAACCAGATTCCAGAATGTTATAAAAGCTTCTAATGCCTCATACAGAATTGTAACACCTTATTATAATAATTTATATATATATATATCTATATATATATACAGTATAATATATATAGTCAAAATTAACGCATACATTCAGATACATTTTAACCGCTTTGACCCGCAGTGGGAAAGTGTCTACTGATATCTCTGATAACTGACATGCAAACCAGGAGACTAACGAGTGACATCACATCATCCCAATGTCTCGTTTCATTTTACATACTGTAGTCTTCCAACTGACTTTTGTATTAAACCAAGTTGTATAAATAATGCAGTGATGAACAGCCTTTCCCAGCAGAGCAACAATTACTAAGTAATGGTAATGTTACATAGGTTGAGCTACGCTATAGCTGCTAAATATGCTTGGCAGGCAGCTGTAACGTTAACAGAGATTGTCTGAAGGAGCCATCTGCCAACAAAAATATTGTTATAGAGAATAAATGTATTCACAAAATGGTTCACCATTCAACGTTATTGAAGACTCTTGTTCCATAACAATTTTTTCATATATATATATATATGTTAGGGATGGGTGTGAGTAATCGATTACTCAAGTACTCGCCGTTTCAGCTGAACTTGAGTGGTTTTTGAGGGTGCTTGATTTTTTTCTATCACCAAAAGTGCTTATTTATGCCAGTGAAACAGGAATCTCACTCTGAAATCAGGAGCATGAGAGCATACCGTGAAATCTTTGTTGCTTTGAAAGCTAGCTTAGCGTTATCTAAAAGATAAAAACAGCAGTTCGTGTTCATGCATTTCCAAATTGTGCCAACAACAGTGGCAGATAATGTAATTATGACAACTCGAGTCTCGAGTTTGACTGCATTCGGACTGTGACAATTTTTTAAATTTGTAATAGGCCCTAATCATTTGGCATAAGATATTGACGGCTAGTGCATTTGTTTGGCTATTGTGTCACAAAGTAAATAAACTCCCCTTGAAATGGTGACCACTGTGTCATTTATGTTTAACGTAGACCTTTTTTTATTTGTATGTCAGCTCTTTGACTGCCAGAGTGGAGTGGAGTGGACTCAACCTTGATGACTTGGACTCGGAATCGGACTTGAACACTGCTACAACACTGCTCCGAACGGCCACGCGCTTCTAACGAGCACAACCTCCAACATCGCTGCAAGCAGCAATTACCAGGAGCCAAGCAAGTGGCCCGTTCTGAAAGGGCCAACCATACTTTGAAGAATACTACTGTAGCTAACTAGCTATATGTCTATTACTTTAACAAAATAATCGAATTCGAAATTTGGTGCAGAATTGTAGACAAGTTCGAATTCGAATTTCAGTCAAAAAAAAAAAAAAAAAAAAACCTAAACCTAAGAAATTCAATGTTTCAATGTTTCAATACAAAAAAAGTATTCTCCCTTTAAGTTTGAATCTCGTGTTTTCATGTAAATTCTAAATTAAATTTGAAATTTGAAAATAATGTGACAGCCCTAATGGCAGTCATATTATGACTGCAGCATCACTACAAGTCCACTCACCCCCCACTCTGGACCCTGATGACTATTATTACCACGAGGACCATTGCAACATTCTTTGTCTATACTATAGTGCCCGAGCCAGATATTTGACAGAGTAGAGCAAGTGGCAATCACAGTTCACACAAATACGTTGAATTCTCTTCCACGTTCACATAAATATGGTGGACGCCTGTCCAAATCTCTGAGGTACTTGTCGAGCCACATATCGTTTACACTTTAACAACATATTTATAAAGCATTCATTATTCATCTGAGAGGCTTTTTGCAAGAGCGCCCGATGCAGATATGGTTCTTAAGTGTTCATGCATGGCTAGCTGTAGACTTAAAGAGTGTCTGCCTTCCGGGGACTAATCGTGAAGTAGAGTAACCCACCTGCGAATCGCATGGATGAACACTGAGACAAGTGCTGTATCGTAGACGACGTGGACACATAGTTTGTATAGCTGGAAACGTGACAATGAGTATTATGCCGCCGTTTCGTTTGAAAAGTATACATGGGTAGAGCACATCATTAGACTATATCAGATACACTATGCTACATGTTGTCTTCACGTATAGAGTGCTGCTTGTGATACTGTTGCTGTGACCTCGATATCAATCCACGTCATGCTTTGATTTTCTTTTTGAGGGAAAGCTTTCACTGGACACACATGAGGGGTGGCTTGTTTTTCACGGATTGATGTGTTTGCGTGTCCACATAAGCGCCAGTGTGCCTGCGCGTGTGTGCTTACCTATATGTGTGTGTGTGCATGTGAGTGTACCCTTGTGAGTGTGCATACGTGTGCGTATCACTCGGAACACCTGAAACCAGAAAGGCTTGCGACTAGTGGTGAATCATCATCGCCATGGCGTTAAGCTTTCTGTTCCCGAGGGAAGAAGGTTCTGGCTCTACACACCAGTGGGGACTGTTTATTCCTCCGTCCCTATCTCTCTCCTCTTTTTCTCTCTCTCCTCTTTCTCTCTCTCTCTGTCTGCCTCTCTCTCTCTCTCTCTCTCTGTCTGCCTCTCTCTCTCTCTCTCTCTCTCTCTCTCTCTCTCTCCCTCCCCCTATTTTCCTCCACTCAAATCACACACAGACACGGACATACGTAGACACGCTACAGACATCTGCTAATTTCACACCTACACGTCCTTATCTACCGGTGTCTCTCTGATATTCAATACGCTGCTAATATCAAAAGGGGAACTATATGCAGATGAGATGAGAAGGATAACGCAGCTGTGTGATATGAAATTAATATTTACATCGGAACGCGGCTGCGAATTTGTCACTGTAAAAAATCGAGCTGCAGCTACAGGTGAAGATAATAAACGAGATGCTGCGCTTTCTGATGAACGGGGGACAAGGTTAAAAACCGGCGTTGTTTTCTGTTGTTTCCTCCTTTCACTTTTCTAACACGAGCGCGTTACCCTATTCGGTGCAGTCATTTGACCAATTAGAAAACATAGCGTGCCAAAACATCAACATAAGAATCCCCCCCCCCCCCCCAAGACACGAGATGGTAACCTTGTCCAGAACCAATGTTTTGATACAAACACACAGTGTAGATTGAAACGGTGTGGCCAAGCGGTACAGTTTCAGTCGCGAACGTTCCAATTGAATTTGAAGACGTGCGACGCGCCGCCCGCACGTACGACAGGCCGTCCATCCGGAACCCCCCCCCCCGGGTTCGATATGTAAACGGAGTGCATTGTTGGAGTCTTACTGTATCTCTTGGGTCCGTCCTCCAAACAGAAGGAGAGGGTGAGAGTGGCGTCCTCCTCGAAGAACTCTGTAGCGAAGGCGTCCCACCATAGACTGTCACTTTCCTGGCGAAGAGACAGATAGGGGTCAGAAGAGAGACAACATTGTCGATAATATCACAGAGGGAAACGTCAGATAGATCTGTGCAGTTTGCCCTTTTCTCCTATCTTATCCCTACAGTAATTGTAGTCGGCATGCCAATTCCATGTGTATCACGGTCTCCTTCAAAACATGCAACCAGTAGGAGTCGCTAATGCAACGACCATGACCATTCATTGGAATGCAACCTCGCTGACCAAACTGAGAGTACCGCTACTGGGAATTTAAGCCGGTCCTTGCAGTGGTAGGCGAGTGCACTATACCCGGACACCCCTTGATGAAAGGCTTTTTTTATTATATAGGTTGGTAGCTGAAAGAGTGTACCAGGCATTGCAGGACTAAGGGAATCACAAACAGCCATCCGAGCAACGGACTATTCTCTCTGCTGAGGTCAGGCAAAGCAGCTTAAAGGCCAACACAGAGAGGCTCCGGAGAAGCTACGCCGTCCAGATCCTAAATGAGAACTCTGTCTTGTACCTGTATACAGGTGCAGCTCAATAAATTAGAATATTGTGGAAAAGTCCATTTATTTCGCGGCATTAATGCAGTAATTTGTGCAAAAGGAGCCCCAACTAAGTACTGAGTGAACTTTTCAGTAGGCCGACATTTCTTTATAAAAAATATATATATTTTGATTGGTCTTATGTAATATAAAATGTTCTGAGATACTGAATTTGGGGTTTTCTTGAGCTGTAAGCCATAATTATCTAAATTAAAACAAATAAAAGCATGAAATATTTCACTTTGTGTGTAATGAATATATAATCTATGAGAGTTTCGCTTTTTGAATTTAATAATAAACTTTTCCACAATATTCTAATGTACTGAGCTGCACCTGTATACCAGGTACGACTTGCATCATATCTCAATGTTCATTTGCATGTCCATTAATTTGCTATCTAAACATTTTCACATATATTATATTCATATCCTTGACTTGACCCGACTATTCACGCCATTGAAAGATCCTTCACATAGTTTCAATATGTATCACTACAACAATAATTTAGCATTTAGCATTTTGTTTTTTGGATTATATATTAGATTAGATTTAGTTTATTAGATTATATATTGTAGCTATATTTATTGTAGGGTAAATATAACTGAGAGGGCATACATACCCTCATCTCGCACCTTGTTGCCCATATGCGCATGTCCAGAGTTAATTATATTGTATATTGTTTACACTGCTTTTTTATTCAATTTTTTTCTTTTTTTACTTCTCTACTGTACTATAATTCTGTGACCTGTACCTGTATGTCTTCTACTACCTGTACCTCCCCTCCCCCCTCCCCCCTGCTGCTATGATGCCTGAATTTCCCCAAGGGGATCAATAAAGGAATATCTTATCTAATCTTATCTTATATAAGACACACTGCTGCGAGCAGGCTCTTGCCTACTGTGAAGGATGCTCCTTGCAATAATGAAAGACAGATGTCATAACTAATCAAACCCATTGTCATACCCAAACCATCAGAGCGGGGGAGTAAGAGTCGCGCTTGCAAAAAACATGACCATGCAAATCCCTGGTTTGAAATCACTTTGCTAACAGCCTTGGCCCCTTTCACCTGCAGCGAGCTTCACAAAGCCCCGGCAAGGCGGCAACCATGAGATAATGTCGGCGGCGACGACCCCCCCCCCCCGCTCCCCCCTCCCCTCCCCTTTGACGTCCTACTGATGCTGATTTAACCTGACATGTTATGACAGATCAGGCCCTTTTCATTCGTCTCCGGCCCGGGGATCGCTAGTACCTCCCAGATGTTGACAATTAGCGTTGTCAACGTCGACCAGTGTCAAGCCCAATAAGTGGTGACCTCCACGGCGCCGGCTCAGCGTGGCTCATATCTGAAGGCTCTGCCACTCAGGGACGAGAGAGACGTGCTGACGGGGGCCCCGAACTTCATTTAGGAGGCCAATCAATAGGTGATTATGAGCTAGTGTGGGAGGCGCTCGCCGGCTAGCCATCCACTGGCCTCCGCGTTACAGATTGGGCCCCTAGTGGAATTAGAGTGGCGCTTGAGTTATATGCGCCGGTGGATTTTAATATTTATGAGGCCCATCCCTGGTGGCTAAGATCTGTCCCCTCTGTGAGAATGTATCGTCTGGGGAAAATGTAAGATATATAAGTGTCTGAAGGGAGTGGTCCATCCAACCGTATCTATCTTCCCTCCATCCCGGGTGATACGTGTCATTTGCAGTGTGCGTAAACGACATGGGATGAGTACCATCCCAATGACGGGAATTTAAATAAAAACCTGGCTGATTAAAAAACCTCAGTGCTTTACAGTACAGTATGTGGATGAATCTGCCCTCTCTGAGATGAATCTGCCCTCTCTAAAGTGAGGAGACGCAGGAGGAATATCAGTGGGCAGAAGGCCACTGTTACAGCGCCACGTCAGCCAATATCACCATGTATGCTGCCGTCTCCAATGACAGCGTCCTTTGCCACACACACCGACTATCAATACAATACAGAACGCCTCGTCACATTTCTTGATGCGCTGAATGAAAGAGAGAGAGCGGTGTTGAGGCCTGGCGTGACTCTGAATGTCATCATTTGGGACACTGTTACCTTCCACCTCTCTCTCGTCTCGCGAGCGGTTTGCAGCGAAGCCCTGTATGATGATGCAATTCCTCCCTATATAGTATACTGTCCTTTTCTGAACCCAACCGAGGAATTGCTTGCAGACGGAAGGTACAGTACATGAAGGTATATGTGCACTGGTTCTGAGTTCTGAGTATTTCAACTCTTAATTTCGTTTTTTGGGGGATATTTCCACCCATGCATTTTCATTGGTTGCTTTTATGTTTATTTTTATTGTCAGTATTCAGCATGTTGATAAGTATGGAAACAAGACTAGGTCAAAACCTAGTATATGGAGGGGCGGCTGGGTGGTGCCGCGGACATTGCGCTCGTCACCAACGCAAGAGACACCGGGTTCGACTCCGGCTGTCGGCGTTGCCTCCGGCTTGGGCCAGCCGTCATACTAACTCAATTGGCAGAGCCAGCGGGTGGAAGTCGATGGGTGGTAATCTGGACGTTGTGGACAGCGACTCCTACAGGTCGGTTGGGGACGCCTGCACAGCAGAGACAGGAAATGGCGGGGGTAGTGTGAGCCTCCCATGCGTTACACCTCGCCAATGAGAGTCCGCGCTGGCAGGTGAAAAGATGTGACAGGCTGCCTCCTCGTGTACCGGAGGGGACACGTGATGCAAGGCTTCTATCCTCCCTACAACCGGCCAGTGGGGGGCAACGTTCAAGACTAGGGATGGGTACCGAATTTGGTACTTTTGAGGCACCGAACCGAAACACGTCGGTACTACCGAGAATCGAACAAGTGAGAAACCGGAAAAAAATTTTAAAAATATATTTTTTATTATTATTATTTTTTTTACTTTTTTTTTTAACTTTTTTCTTTTCATGTCAACGTTCACACGCACAATATATGCTTACCTAGGATTTGACTTGATTCAACAACAAAGCAGTCGGAGCAATGACAAGCCGAAAACTGTCGAAATTGTAGTTATTTGAAGTTTGGATTTTTTTTTTTTTACGACTGAGGTAGGTAAATTAAATTTCTTGAGACTAAAGTACAGAAAAAAGGTACCGTTGGGTACCGGTATCGATTCACAGGTACCGGTACCGTGAAAGGTACCCATCCCTATTCAAGACAGGGGAGGGAAGAATTGGCACATTGGAATTGGGATGGAAGAAAAATATAGAAAAAATAGGAGAAAAAGTGGATACAAAAAAACTAGTATATGGCTGGACTGTGTATGAAACACTGGAGGTAGAATGACATGGAAGAATCTGATGCAGCAACAATAAAGAATAAATGTATTTCTGAGTTTCGGGTTGAAGAAAAAATGCGGTACAAAAGTTGTAGCATAATGAATGTCTGAATGTGTCTATTCTGTAGGTCTTAGATGTCAACGGCACGGCACGGCACACAAGAATGAAATGAATGAAGAAAATGTTCTTAGATAATGTGCAGCAGGGTTTGTTATGTTCAGTCAAATCATATTTGGAGAAAAGAATACAACATGCTGTGATATGCTTGGCATTTCTTTTAGCACATACTATAACTATCTAAAATATCAACATATGGCACAGGCATATAGCACAAATTAAGGTTGAACCAGTTCATATTGGTGTTCATATTCATATTCATATTGTAACTGTATTTTGTTGTCCATCATGATTGATGTATAGAATATATTCATTTGACCACAAGTTGTGTCGTTTGATGGAAACAGTTGCTTTGGTTAAATGGTTGTAATGTTTTCTGAGATTTTGGCCAGCGGCGTTTCGGTCTCGGCCTGTCTGTGAGCGGGTTTGAAAATGTAACTTCTGAACGGACAAATGTGTTCAATCAAATGAGAAACACTGTAATCTGTGGTTGTGTGTGGTTGATGCCAGGGATGGTAAGCGTGTGCCAGGCACGGCTGTGTGTGCCAGGCAGCTGGCAGCGTGGGGCTTCCAGCGAGTGCAGAAGAGAGCCCCGTGGGAATAGGATGAGATCGCTGGATGTTAGTGTCGTAGCCAAGACTCAAGACTCAATCCAGACCAAGACAGAGACCCGTTCCAGATAAGGACTGGGACAAGACCAAGACCCAGCTGTGGAAGAGACAGAGTCAAGATCAACATCCACATAAAAAGGCAGTCGAGACCAAAATCACAAACTTTCCTTCTGATGAGAGAGAAAATCATCTTTTCTTTTTTCATTTAGGATGATGCGGCCATTGGCAGGAAATGGGAAGAATTCTGCATAATATTTTAAATGTTTATATGAGTGTAGCTGGTTTACAGTTACTATCAAATTAAGTTTTACTTTTGTTCAATTTCAAGAACCAATATCCGAGACCAAAACGAAAATGACCAAAATGAGACCGAGATTGAGAACGATTTGTCTTGAGAGATAAATCACTGGTTGGCGTTAGTGGGCTGTTGGTTGCATGGAGCGCAGCAGGGAACCCCAAGCTGATAATCAACAACAATAATCACGCACACGCCTGGAGAGCTGTCCACTGGGAATGGTATGTGTGAGCTGTGTCTGGGTCTGGAGAGAGCATGGCTGTGTGAGCTGGAGTGTGTCTGGGTCTGGAGAGAGCATGGCTGTGTGAGCTGGAGTGTGTCTGGGTCTGGAGAGAGCATGGCTGTGTGAGCTGGAGTGTGTCTGGGTCTGGAGAGAGCATGGCTGTGTGAGCTGGAGTGTGTCTGGGTCTGGAGAGAGCATGGCTGTGTGAGCTGGAGTGTCTCTGGGTCTGGAGAGAGTATGGCTGTCCCTGACTAAGGATTTAGATAGTCAACTTTGATTGGTTTTCCAAAGTCACTAGCCACTCAGCATTTTCACTAGCCCTGGGCAGGTGGGCAGGTGTCAACGTCAAGCCCTGGTCACATATAAGGTACATGTACTGTACATTATAGTGAAATGCTTGGTTCTGTATGACCCTCCTGATATTGTGCTGCATACAGTAAAAAAAGGAAAAGAATAAAGACCAAACACATATTTTGTGGTGTAATGTTAAAAAGTGTTTAAAGTGTCTAAAGTGAATGTTAAGTCTTTCACGGCCAACAACGTTATACGTTATTGGGCGCCAACAGTTAATTGGCCATCCTAATTTTGTGTATCCAATTCTCCCCTCCCCTGTCTTGAACGGTGCTCGACTATGCCCCCCACTGGTTGGTTGTAGAGAGGATAGAAGCCTTGCATCACGTGTTCCCTCCGGCACACGAGGAGGCAGCCTGTCACATCTTTTCGCCTGTCAGCGTGGACTCTCATTGGCGAGGTGTAACGCATGAGAGGCTCACACTACCCTCGCCACTTCCTGTCTCTGCTGTGCAGGCATCTCCCAACCGACCTGTAGGGGACGCTGTCCACAACGTCGAATCCCCACCCATCGACTTCCACCCGCTGACTCTGCCAAATGAGCCAGTACGACAGCCGGCCCAAGCCGAAGGCAATGCTGAGACTGGGATTCGATACCGGAGTCTCTTGCATTGGTGACAAGCGCAATCTCCGCTACGCCACCCAGCCGCCCATCTCGTTGGATCGATTTTAATATTCTATTCAATGTCACGGACCCGTATGTTGCCGTTAAAACTAAGGCTGTCAAAGTTAACGCGGTATTAACGCGTTATCGCCGATTCTATTAACGCCACTATTTTTTTTAACTCACGATTAACTTTTAAGAAAAGTATATATATATATATATATATATTTTTTTTTACTAGACTTCACTCAGGTGTATTATTGATGCTCTCATTGATACTATGTTTGTTTCTGAAGTGTGTGTGTGTGTGTGTGTGTGTGTGTGTGTGTGTGTGTGTGTGTGTGTGTGTGTGTGTGTGTGTGTGTGTGTGTGTGTGTGTGTGTGTGTGTGTGTGTGTGTGAGTGTGTGTGTCAGATATAGAGAGAGAGAGAGGGGGGTGAGAGAGATGAGGAAGGGGCAAGAGAGAAAGAGAGCTGGGAGTGTGTGTGAGAGAGAGAGAGGGGGGGGTGTGTGATTACTCAGCCCTTGTGTGGGTGAATGTAACAAGTTCCTAACGTTTTCTTTCCCCTATTATTTCATGCACACTTTATTCATTGTTTTAAATTATTATTTTCTTTTAAGTTATTTTGTGCATCACTCTGTTTTGAATTTGATGCAAATTTGCAATGCATGAGGGTCATCCTTTTGTGTTAAATGGCTGCATAAAGCAAGCATTTGTTGACTCTCATGTTGATAAGAGTATTAAAACTTGGAACTTGAAAAAGATCTGTTTAAGATAAAAAAATTGTTTAAAGAAAATGCGTTTAATTTGCGATTTATCGCGAGTTAACTATGGACAATCATGCGATTAATCGCGATTAAATATTTTTTGTACCGGCTAGATCCTGCTAGTAGGCAGTATCGAGAGTGCAGTAAACCCTGTTCCAGACCGGGTGTTACGTTTAAACCGAGCCTCCGGGCGCAGTTTTTTAGTACAGGGAAGCCTAGGGCTTCACTCGATTGCATTGAATCATTTTGGGACAATCGATGGATGTGTTGTGCTGGATTATGTCGTGGACCAGATGGACATCAGATGGACCAGATGGGCGATCAAACAATTGGAATATTATTTTTGGAATACCCCTGACCACAGGTAAGGACTATCTGACGTCAATTTCAGCTTTAACCAACAAGTTTTCATACCGATCCAGCTAATCGGCGTGTGTTGTGGTAATAATAACGAATGCCGTTACTGGCAATCAAAGCATCTGATAAAACATAATACCTATTATATACATTTGATTTGGAAATAGTAGCGTGTCCAGGGACAAAACGCCAATGCTTTTAGTAGAATTCACGTTGCGTCCTATAGCCAGCCTCCCAGGAATTAGCCCGGATCATTCCGAAATTATACTTATATTCACCACGGCATAACGCACGAACGTATTCATGAACAAATTTATTCTTTTTTGCATCTTGGACAGAAGATAGTTACTGTCAAATGACATAGTATTGTAACCATAGCTATAATATAGAATATAGATACAGGATTTTCAGAGACTATGGGGGGTGAACCTCCGACCCTCTAGGGCAGGGCTATTCAACTAAATTGTTCAGGGGGCCACATTGTCAGAAACCCAAGGGGCCAGGGGCCGGACTGCCACGGCGCCTCCCCGTGCTATGAATATATGTACACTTGACACAACACGCAACCACATTTTCACAACTTTTATTTAACTACATTGCAAAAGTAGTATACTTTTCAAAAAAAAATCTTCATTTATGTGCCACATCTGCAACATCTCCTGCAGAAAGTGCTTCATTTATGACAACTGCAACATCTCCTCTTCAACATTTCAATATAAAAATAAAATAAAAAACAAACAAGTGCATGATGTGCATCTGAACATTCTAACATCAACACTTGAACAAAAAAACACATTTATAGTGCAGCTGAGCTTATGAAAAAGTGCTTCATGTCTGTGCAACAACAGCAAATAACAGCATCTTATTAGCACTTATTGTCCACTCTTAACTCTCAAACATCAGGGGGATGGGGGGCAGACAGGCCTAGCCTACATACACACATCTAATGAGAGCGATTGCACTTCTTTGACTGGGCAATGGCAGAGAAAGAGGGTTCATACTGTAGGAAGTGAGGGCTACCCGCAAACAGTGATGCAAATGCTCATTTGTCAAGGAGGCACGTTGCTTGTTTTAATGGCATTCATGTGAGAGAAACTGGATTCACAGGTGTATATTGAGCCAAACATTGTTAGCACAGATATTGCCAGTGTTTTTATTTTGGGGAATGTCTTGACATGAATACACTTTATCCAAAATGTTGTGGTGGATTCATTATCAAGTGCCTGCTTCAGAGCAGATGATGCTTGCATGTCAATTATTTCAAGTTGCAGGAGACCTTCATCAATGTGAAGTGATGCAAGGAACTCTTGTCCTTTTGTGGAAATAGCAGCTACATTGGCAAATGGGTTGCTCACAAAATGCATCAATTCTCTGGACATGTCAAATTCATCAAATCGACTTGCAAAGTTTTCCCTCAATTTATCAATGAAATCTGTCATTAATTGAGTGACTTTTGGCTCAATTGTGCGTGTTAACGTTGACATGAAAAGAAAAAAGTAAAAAAAAAAAAAAATATTAAAAACAAATATTTTCTTTTTATTTTTATTTTATTTTTTTTTATTATCATGTAATCTTTGGCGGGCCGGTCAGAATCATCCCGCGGGCCGGATCTGACCCGCGGGCCGCCAGTTGAATAGCCCTGCTCTAGGGGGGTCCCGGGGCATGCCCCCCCCCGGATTTTTTTTTTTTTTTTACATTTTAAAGTTAAATGCATCAATCTGGTGCACTTTGAGAGCAAAATAAAGTGGCTAGATTCTATGATGAACTTTGTGCTCAAAACACAAAATCGAATCACCCCAACCGTTCAATGTATTTGTTAAATTCCACCACCAGCACACCTGATTCAACTTAACTAGCCCTTTATTAGTTGAATTAAGGTGTGCTGGTGGTGGAATTTAACAAATACATGGAACGGCTGGGGTGCTTCGAGGAGAGGATTGGGAAGCACTGAACTAGAGCATACATTTGAGCCATCAAAGAAATTAAGCAAAAGTGATTACCTGTGTTGAACTGGTTTATTTTTTAGAAAATAAGAAAATATAGTGGATTACTATTACGACTACTACCACTGCCAATACTACTGATACATCTGTAGACACCTGAATATGTCTGACAATAATTCAATGTGTCTAACGTTAATTCCTTGCATTCCCTGTGTTCGCGAGGATGTTGTGTAACTGGCTGACCGCTCTTGATCCTCCCTATCCTAACATTGACACTTAATAGTGGGACATGCTACAGGTGCCACCAGGGGGAGCTGGTGGCGACTTTGGTCCGGGAGACACAGGTGAAGAAGGATGGGCTCAGGGCGCGGCGCCGACGGAGGAACTTCCTCTTCATCGTTTTCCAGAGAGGGAAGAGGACGCACGGAGCTGGAGCTCCGGACATCAAGCACGCGAGATATAAACCCAGTTACGAAGCGGGTTAGTAATGAGTATGCAATAGCTTAGCTTTTAGTCAATGCGGAAGAGACATTGTGAACGAAGAAGCAGACGAGCTACTGCCGAAGAGTGTGGTAGATATTGCCCACATTGCGTTTTAGCTGAAATATATGCGTCATGACAGGGGGTTTACCACGACCCACAGCTTAGCTTCAGTTAGGCTAGCACCACAGTTTAGCCCGCGTGTCGCCCCACCCCTTCAGCCCAGCAGCGGACGTCACTACACTGCACGTTCCTCCAGCCCCTCCGAGCCGTTACCCCAGCAGTCACCTGCCCAACGTCTACCCAGCCCCGCTGCCTGCTATCACGGGACCTCTCGACGGCCATCTCACCACACGGACGGTTGGTGGTGGGAGCAGGCCCGCCACTTGGTTAAGTACAGCGAGCGCTCCGAGTGCTGCAACTTTATTGGTAGACATTCTCTCTGTGCGGCGCGGGCTCTTTAAGGGCGAAGAGAAGCAGTGCTTTGAACTGACGCTGGTAACAGTGTTTAGGGGCGCCCCAACCTTTATTATTTTGGGGAAAAGCCGGCTATATTTATTTGCAACGTGGGCCCACTGTCATTTCGGTTGAATGTGATAATAATGTGTGTTCTTTTACAAAAATCCCATTGAATAACTCCTTTATCGCTCTCCCTCTTCCTCCCCTCTCTCCCCACCTACGGAGAAGCGAAGCAGTATATAAACCCTTAAAGGGAAGGGGTTATTACTGTGTCTAGCCCAGTGTGGGAAGAACTTTAGTCTGTGTTATAGAGCGAGAGCACTAGGTGCCCAGTGCGGAAATAACTTTCATCCTTGTGTAATTATTTGTAACGTGCATCAGACTTCCAGTAAAGGAGAGTTTAATGGGACCACAGTGTGCGTGTCTGTTAATGTTCATTATAATTTAACCCTTTCCGCACCCCCCTGCCTATAGTTCAGTGGGAAAGGTCTCTACTCATCATTCAGGAAGGGTACTGCTTTGGGGAGCGAATATATCATCCATCTTTACTGCCATCGGGTGTGGGAGGGCCCAGGAAGTATTGGGGTAAGTGTGGGTGTGTGGGGAGCTACTGCTGATCGCCCTGGAGGGCAAGAAGGACCAGCGCACCCTCCCTAGGTTAGTGAATCCTAGGCCCCATCCACTCCCGCTGCTCGACCTCAACTTCAACTCTCCTGGCCTACAGTAGGGGACTTAGCCGGACCCAGCTCTGCTGCGTTCTCACTACCAGGTGGCCGTGTACATCCACTCCCATAAAGCAGGGATAATCCACCCTGCTACACATCCCTATTGGCCGCCACAGTCTAGGTCATTGATGGGAAACCCTGGCTCTACAAACAAGGTGACGCACAGTGAAAATATGTTATGGAAACCTGGCCTAGCTAGAACAGGATGAGGAAAGGCCTCGGCCTTGAATGAGTTAAAGGTGAATGTTTAAAGTATTTGACTATTCTCTTAACTGTCCTGGTGTAAATGTCCTGGAGAGTGGGAAGCCCACATACGATGGTGTGTTCGGCTGATCGAGCCACTCTCTGCAGTCTGCTGCGGTCGTGTGCGGTGCTATTCCCAAACCAGGAGGTGATGTTACCAGTTATACCGTGGTCTGGGTCAATACTCGGTAGATGTGCATTAAAGCCGTTTAATGCACACATAGTTCGGCTCAAGTTTAATCACCGTTCTAAATGCATCCGCTACCCAGCCTGTAAGCATAGCAGCATTAAAGAGCACAGCTGTACGGCGGCTGGGTGGCGCAGCGGACATTGCGCTCGTCACCAACGCAAGAGACACCGGGTTCGAATCCGGCTGTCGGCGTTGCCTCCGGCTTGGCCCGGCCGTCATACTAACTCAATTGGCAGAAGTTAGCGGGTGGGAAGTCGAAGGGTGGTAGTGTGGTCGTTGTGAACAGGTCGGTTTGTTGCTTCTGCACAGCAAAGTCAGGAAAATGGCGGGGGCAGTGTGAGCCTCCTACACGTTACTCCTCGCCAGTGGTGCAGTCGTAATATGGGAACTGGTTACACGCCGCGCTCCCGCGCACGCGCATGCGCATACATGTTCCCTCAGTTGCGCACAGAACAGATGATTATTATGCATAACAATGGAGATCAAGCAGCCCCCCACCTTCTCGTAGGTTCCTATTATTATGCAAAGTCTAGGTGACAAGTGCCGGCCGCCGGCCGGGTAGCTTTCTACAACGGCCGGGTACTTATCATTGCGCGCATTTCTGCCCTGAGTGACTACTAATAACACGCCGTGTAACCGCGTGTGTCCACGACTGCACCGCTGCTCCTCGCCAAAATGAGAGTACACGCTGGCAGGTGAAAAGATGTGACAGGCTGCCTCCACATGTATCGGAGGGGACATGTGATGCAAGGCTTCTATCCTCCCTACAACCGGCCAGTGGGGGGCATATGCGAGCAACGATCAGGACAGGGGAGGGAGAATTGGCACGAAAGGTAAATTGGGATGGGGAGAAAAATCACAGAAAAAAAGGAGGAGAAAAAGTAGATAAAAAAAAAAGAGCACAGCTGTCAAAGCGTACTCGCTATCAGCTGTGGTAAGCACAGCTGACTTATCAACTAAAACTAGAAACGAATGACGTGGAAGGAAAAGCCACCAAGTGAAGAACATAATCAACATGATCAACTTGTGCGTTAAACGTTTTTTAGGAACTTCACGGAGGCGGACCACCCTCTGCATTCTGCGCCTCCACGCTGTGCCTTAAAACCGTTTAACGCACACCTACTTGTTGAGAGAGAGAGAGAGAGAGAGAGAGAGAGAGAGAGAGAGAGAGAGAGAGAGAGAGAGAGAGAGAGAGAGAGAGAGAGAGAGAGAGAGAGAGAGAGAGAGAGAGAGAGAGAGAGAGAGAGAGAGAGAGAGAGAAGAGAGAGAGAGAGAGAGAGAGAGAGAGAGAGAGAGAGAGAGAGGAGTGATTAGTCACACTCAGCAGGCTGAATGACCTCAGCAGATAATCCAGTGACATGAGGGGCCTCTTGGGATTGACAGTCAAGCCAGGGGTCAACAAGACTCTCGCTCACACACTCCCTTCTGCTCTCTCACACACTCTCTACTGCTCTAAATGATGATGTTCAATTCAATTCTATTCTATTATATGCTATGATCTGCTGCTTGAGTTTGTCTAGCCTGATCAATCTCAATTGGGCAAATCAATTAGAAATGTATATTGAAAAAAAGCCTTGCATTTATTGTCAAGTGGTGTTGCATAGTGTTTTAATTAATCATATAAAATTCCCAACAATGATACATTTTTATAGTATGACAGCAAATATATGGTGCTATAGGTTTTAGACGGTTGACCTATATAATGCTAACAGAATGTCTTGCATAATGTATTTCAAATGTACATAAATGTCATTGTATCTGCTGTGCCAAACACAATAACGCATTTCCACTGAATCAATCTGAGAGTAAGTGAGTAACCGCTTCTCCTTAGACAGGTGACTCCTTAAGACTGGCAAGGGTATTTGATGAAATGTCAGACGGTCGGTCTGAATAGAACCTTCCTGGATTGGATTTAGCACTAGACAACATCCCTTTTTATACTTAAGCTCTCCCTTACTCTATTTTACAGAATAGTGTTTTATGTTCCAGTGTCAGTTTCAACTCAATATGTGCCATTCAGCCAGTCCGTTGACATTTCACTCTGGCATTCAACCACACAAACAGGGCCCTGTGTTTCAGAAAGGGCAGAGGTGACAGTGGTTGAAGTCCAGAACAGTGCTGTGTCTATGGCTGCTCTGACTGCTGCTGCTCGAGTCCAGCCCCACTGTATGTTACGCTGCTGCTTGAGTCCAGCCCCACTGTATGTTACGCTGCTGCTTGAGTCCAGCCCCACTGTATGTTACGCTGCTGCTCGAGTCCAGCCCCACTGTATGTTACGCTGCTGCTTGAGTCCAGCCCCACTGTATGTTACGCTGCTGCTTGAGTCCAGCCCCACTGTATGTTACGCTGCTGCTTGAGTCCAGCCCCACTGTATGTTACGCTGCTGCTTGAGTCCAGCCCCACTGTATGTTACGCTGCTGCTTGAGTCCAGCCCCACTGTATGTTACGCTGCTGCTTGAGTCCATCCCCAGTATGTTACGCTGCTGCTTGAGTCCATCCCCAGTGTGTTACGCTGCTGCTTGAGTCCAGCCCCACTGTATGTTACGCTGCTGCTTGAGTCCAGCCCCAGTGTGTTACGCTGCTGCTTGAGTCCAGCCCCACTGTATGTTACGCTGCTGCTTGAGTCCAGCCCCACTGTATGTTACGCTGCTGCTTGAGTCCAGCCCCACTGTATGTTATGCTGCTGCTTGAGTCCAGCCCCAGTGTGTTATGCTGCTGCTTGAGTCCAGCCCCAGTATGTTATGCTGCTGCTTGAGTCCAGCCCCACTGTATGTTACACTGCTGCTTGAGTCCAGCTCCACTGTATGTTACGCTGCTGCTTGAGTCCAGCTCCACTGTATGTTACGCTGCTGCTTGAGTCCAGCCCCACTGTATGTTACGCTGCTGCTTGAGTCCAGCCCCACTGTATGTTACGCTGCTGCTTGAGTCCAGCCCCACTGTATGTTACGCTGCTGCTTGAGTCCAGCCCCAGTATGTTACGCTGCTGCATGAGTCCAGCCCCACTGTATGTTACGCTGCTGCTTGAGCCCAGCCCCACTGTATGTTACGCTGCTGCTTGAGCCCAGCCCCACTGTATGTTACGCTGCTGGTTGAGTCCAGCCCCACTGTATGTTACGCTGCTGCATGAGTCCAGCCCCACTGTATGTTACGCTGCTGCTTGAGTCCAACCCCACTGTATGTTACGCTGCTGCTTGAGTCCAGCCCCACTGTATGTTACGCTGCTGCTTGAGTCCATCCCCAGTGTGTTACGCTGCTGCTTGAGTCCAGCCCCAGTGTGTTACGCTGCTGCTCGAGTCCAGCCCCACTGTATGTTACGCTGCTGCTCGAGTCCAGCCCCACTGTATGTTACGCTGCTGCTTGAGTCCAGCCCCAGTGTGTTATGCTGCTGCTTGAGTCCAGCCCCAGTGTGTTACGCTGCTGCTTGAGTCCAGCCCCACTGTATGTTACGCTGCTGCTTGAGTCCAGCCCCACTGTATGTTACGCTGCTGCTTGAGTCCAGCCCCACTGTATGTTACGCTGCTGCTTGAGTCCAGCCCCAGTGTGTTACGCTGCTGCTTGAGTCCAGCCCCACTGTATGTTACGCTGCTGCTCGAGTCCAGCCCCACTGTATGTTATGCTGCTGCTTGAGTCCAGCCCCACTGTATGTTATGCTGCTGCTTGAGTCCAGCCCCAGTGTGTTATGCTGCTGCTTGAGTCCAGCCCCAGTGTGTTATGCTGCTGCTTGAGTCCAGCTCCACTGTATGTTACGCTGCTGCTTGAGTCCAGCCCCACTGTATGTTATGCTGCTGCTTGAGTCCAGCCCCAGTGTGTTATGCTGCTGCTTGAGTCCAGCCCCAGTGTGTTATGCTGCTGCTTGAGTCCAGCCCCAGTGTGTTACGCTGCTGCTTGAGGCCAGCCCCAGTATATTACGCTGCTGCTTGAGTCCAGCCCCAGTGTGTTACGCTGCTGCTTGAGTCCAGCCCCACTGTATGTTACGCTGCTGCATGAGTCCAGCCCCAGTGTGTTACGCTGCTGCTTGAGTCCAGCCCCAGTGTATTACGCTGCTGTTTGAGTCCAGCCCCAGTGTGTTACGCTGAGCTGCAGATTTAAACATGGATTGTTATGAGCTATGCATCACTCTTCATATTTTAATTGGTTGTGGGATATAAAGTTGTAGAGAAGATACAAATATTGAAGGAACACGCCATTATGAGAAATGTGCTCACCGTCTTCTCCAGAGTCAGACAAAAAGATAGATAGCAATTTCCTCTCTCTGTGCGTTCCAATGAATGGAAGCGGATACGCTGCAGCTAGCCTAGCTGTTGGCCCAAAACACCTCTCCCCTAGTTTTAAGCTACAGTAGGCTAGTGGTCTGTATCCACTTCCATTAATTTGTGCTAAGCGAGCTTTTCAGTCGGAAAGCTTTCTACTGAACTCACAGAGAGGAAGTTGGTATCCATCTTCTTGTCTGACTCTGGAGAAGACGGTAAGCGCATTTCCCATAATGTTGCTGTGTTCCTTTAATACATTTTATAAGGCACGTTTTATTTTTTTCACGCAAAATATAATATAACGAGAGGCAGCATCCAATCACACAATCATTTCACTATTCAAAGTATTCACAATAATCACTCCCTCAGCCAAACCAGAATATGACCGACTCCACGTGAACTAAATTCACCCTGCGCCACTGGCCTTCGCCTAATCTCTGTACCACACGGCATCTCCCAGTTCAGCTCACTTCTCTCTCTCTCTCCCCTCGGCATCCTCCTCCTCCTCCTCCTCGTCCTCCTCGTCCTCGTCCTCCTCCTCCTCCTCCTCCTTTCTCCTCCTGCATGCGACGCCGGTCACTGAGAGACAATGCTCGTTGTCACGCCTTCATATTATGCCGGTGAACTCTCTGACGAGCCGCACGCTGTTTGTCGTCAAACACTACAAATCAGTGTCTCCGAGGGGCTCCGCGGTGAGCTAACATGGCAGGCAGCGTGACGTCCGTCAGCCGATAAAGCTCTATTGATTTGAACAGATCGTCCCTGTCTGAAAGGGATTTATCAATGTGTCAATTGCCCACTAGCCAAACCACAAATCACTGGCGGTGGCCAAGCCGGATGGATTTATGGGAAATCCAGCGGATTAGAAGGACACCATAGTGTGAATCCACAGTAAATAACAATAGAGCCAGGGAGGCTTTCTCGCATAGAAGAATGTACATACCAGGGCTGGTTACAGAGAGGACATCGTGTGTCCAGAGAAAACACACAAAGAAGTATGTGTGCATGAAGAAGGCGGGAACACCCCGCTTGCATGTAAGAGCCCTGGTGTACACAAATACACCCGCTTGCATGTAAGAGCCCTGATGTACACAAATACATCTGCTTGCATGTAAGAGCCCTGGTGTACACAAATACACCCGCTTGCATGTAAGAGCCCTGGTGTACACAAATACACCCGCTTGCATGTTAGAGCCCTGGTGTACACAAATACACCCGCTTGCATGTAAGAGCCCTGGTGTACACAAATACACCTGCTTGCATGTAAGAGCCCTGGTGTACACGAATACACCCGCTTGCATGTAAGAGCCCTGGTGTACACAAATACATCTGCTTGCATGTAAGAGCCCTGATGTACACAAATACATCTGCTTGCATGTAAGAGCCCTGGTGTACACAAATATACCCCGATGTACACAAATACGCCCGATGTACAGAAAAACACCCCAATGTACACAAATACACCCCCATGTACACAAATATGTATGTGTACACGAGGCACTCTTTATGCATAGATGTAAGAAAACAAACACACGGACAAAGAAACAGAAGCACAAACACATACACAAATGCATACACAGCGGCTGCATACTGTACAATAACAATCTCTCTCTCTCTCTCTCTCTCTCTCTCTCTCTCTCTCTCTCTCTCTCTCTCTCTCCACTCTCTCTAAGTCCATAAACCACCAATGTCAATATGTTTAGTGGGACAATATTCCCGGCATGCTTTAGTTATAGGCTATTTTCCTGCTTTCGCTCCCAGCCAGTTGTGAAGGAGCTCCTTTTCAGAGTGTAGGCGTAGCTGGGGCCTAACCTTGGTGAATTAACAATATCTGGAATCCCATTCAAATCCTCAATGGCTTACAGCTTGCCCGGCTATTGGGCCGAGGGAATTATACTGTTGTCAAAATGTCCTAAGGTTACGGGGAACATAACAACTTAACAGACTCCAAGGCGTGTTAGATGCACACAAGGATTCTTCAAGCCGTGTTATCTGAGATAGCCGTGACACGAGGCATTCACATTTATTTCTCTCCAAAGATCTATACAAGCTTACGGTGTAGCATGACCGTAATCAGGCCAATAAACACACACATCATCCGGCTCAATGACACTTCTTACTTCTGCCGCTTAACCCCTTCATGTCCACGGTAGAATTGTATCATTTTCTATACGGAACTTAAAGGGGAACGCCGTCCAAATTAAGCATTCCAATCCACGGCATAGGAAAGTTCCAATCATCTCTCTCTCTCTCTCTCTCTCTCTCTCTATCTCTCTCTCTCTCTCTCTCTCTCTGTCTCTGTGCGCATGCGTGTGGATGGTGGGAGCGTTTGGTGAGTGGAGTGGAGACAGAGTGTCTGAGGAGGTACGCGTGAGTCTTTCTAAACTTTTCCTATCTTTATGTTGTTTGTCAAATTGTGAATTGGACTGGGGTTTATTTGGCTGGTTGTGTGTTGATGGTGGGCTGGTAGTGTTGTCAGTGTTCGCTTAGGCAGCTGTCTGCTGTCGCGGTGGCATGGACTTCACTAAGTTAACCAGGAAACATGGTTTCAAAGTTGCGCCGGCGTTTCCGTGTTCAGTAGAGGAATGCGGTATCGTCGTTGCAGGAATAGTAGGCGCTTCGGCCGTTAAGTCTGCGGCCAGAATGAATGGGTCTATTGTTTTTTTCTTAGATGATTTGAGTAAGGTTTATCAACTGATAACGGACGGTTTGATCATACGTGGTACGTTGGTGGCTGTGATGCCGCTCACAACACATGCCATTAGGGTGACGGTGTCAAACGTTCCCCCGTTGGTGAGCGACGAGGTTATAGTAAGGGAACTCGCCAGGTTTGGGAAAGTGGTAGCTCCATTAAAGAAAATGTCTTCGGGCTTTAAGGCACCTGAACTACAGCATGTGGTTTCTCACAGAAGGCAGACGTTCATTATAATGGATAAACGTGATGATGAGTTGGATCTTAATTTTAAAGTAATAGTAGACGGGTTCGAGTATGTTATTTTTGCGACGTCACAAAACATGCGCTGTTTTGCGTGTGGAAGGGAGGGGCATCAGAGGCAAGCGTGCCCTGGGGAGGGGCCGAGCAGGGGAGAAAAGGAGGGGGAGAGTGCAATGAAGAGGGGAAGAGCAGCTTGGGGTATGAATCGAGGGGTTATGGGGGGGGGGGGCAAGGGAGGAGGGGTAGTGGGGAGAGTTCTGAGAAGGTTATCGTACCGGATAGAAGTGATAAGGAAAGGGAAGGAGGAGGTACGGCTGAGATTGCAACACGGGGAAAGGATGGTGGAGTTGGAAAGGTGGGGGGGGGGGGGGGGGGGGGGTGGTGGAAGGAGCTTGTCTCAGCCAAGACGCGTTAAATAGCCAGGTGAGGAGTGAACTTGTTGACATACAGGGGGCAGTTGGTGGGGATGAAGATAGGGGGGGGGGGGGAGGGGGTCGTGGTGGGAAGGATTGCAAAGGGGACGAGTGGCCCTGTTGTGATACAAGGGGAAGATGATGGGGATGAAGATGTGGGGGGGGGGGGCCGTGGAGGGAAGGGTTACAGAGGGGGCAAGTGGAACTGTTGTAATGCAAAGAGAAGATGGTGGGGATGAAAATGTGGGGGGGGGGGGGTCATGGCGGGAAGGGTTACAGATGTGGGGAGTGTACCTGGGGTAGCTGTGTAGATGTTGAGGGGGTCAGGGTGGAGGAAGTGGAGGATATTGACATGGGGGAGGGGGACGGCGGGGTGGGGGTTGCTAGGCAGAAGAGGAAGGTTGAGGTAGTTGGGGTGTCGAGCTCTCAAGCTAAGAAGACAGGTGTGACGGAAGAACTTAGCAGTATGCAGAGTACACAGGGGCGTTTATGGGCAGAGATGGTTGTGGATAGTGATGATGAATATGAGAACGATGGTTTTTCCTATTCACTGGATGCAATGAAACTGTTTTTAAAGTTGACAAAGAACAGGAAGAGTGTAGAGGTGAAAGATTTTTTTCCAGATAAAATTTTGTTTGTTGCAGCAGCAAAGGAACATATGAGGTTTAAAGGAGATGGTCGTTTTGTTGACAAAGATATATACAGGATGAGAAAGATTGTGCAGAAGGTGATACAGGGCCCCAGTGTGGAGGAGGCTGGAGTGGAATAGGTGTAGTTTTTGTTTTGTTTTATTTGTGTTTTTTTTGTTTTATTTTTTTTTATTTCTGAAATGAGAGTTTTTTTATTGAAGGGACTGGTGTGGTGTCACTTGGGGCTGGACTTTTCAAGGTGTCCCGATACCGGGGAAAGGAGGCTGAGACTTTTTTTGTTCATCTCATATACTCTTATACTTTTGTGGAATTTTATGAGGACTGGGACTATGGAGGATTCAGAGACAGGAGCGGGGCATATCGTTTTCATGCCCGATGGGGAGGCCACGCATTACTCCTTCGGCAGAATTTTCAGCAGAGTCGTCATGGGGGATGTTGTCTCTGCCGTCTTTGTATGTTACCGGCACCGGTACCTTGTTCAAGGGTTGAAAGGTATGACTGTGGGGCTCATCGCGGTCTACGCCGAAATTAACGGTTTCCTGATTCAGCTTTGGAGGGTGATGGTGAAGAGGACTTTGCTGGTTAATTTCTACCCGATGTTCGGAATGGGTTTCATTAGGGCTTTGAGCTCTCGAATCAGACTGCTCGATGAGAAGTCACTGAGGGCTGCCAATTTCCGCACGGGGGTGTGGGAGGTGAGGTTGGAGCGGCATCTGAACCAGGGAGGAAAAGGCGGCCTCGGACGGGGAGGCAAGGGTGACTTCTGTCTGATGAGGATGTCGGTCCAGAGTGCATCTCGATCCCTATGCTCTGTTTTCGGCCCCCGACATCATCGATGCCATGTGATATAAGACTGGTGGACGGTAGGAGCAAATGTGATGAGGCTGAAGGAGGATGGTCAGCTGTAAGGGCGGCCCTGTTTATCCACGGGATAAGTTTTGATTGGAGTCTGTCGGACACGCACAAAGGCCTGATGTGTTGTACCACGCGGGGAAAGGTGAAGCTAGAGACGCTCTTCTCAGGACAACGGTTTCTACAGTGCCTCTCCGGTGTCTCTCTCTCTGATACGCCCAGAACTTTGGATCGTTTAGGTTTATTTTTTCCCTGTGGGGGAAAATTTCAAGTGACAATTTGGTTCAGGTTCAGCATCATTGTCCCTAATTGATTTTTTTTGTTTGTTTGTTCTATTTTTGTGTGTTTTGTTTTGTTTTGTGTTTTTTTTTTTTTTTTTTTTTTTTTTTAGTTGTAGAGTATTTTATTTTTGAACGTTTTGTTGCATCTTGTGTAATTTTAGTAAAGAATAAAGTTTTTATAAAAATCAAAAAAAATCTCTCTCTCTCTCTCTCTCTCTCTCTCCCAAAGCAGTTAACTACAGAAAGTAGCAGTTAACTACAGAAAGAATTAAAAGTAAAAAAAAAATGTATGCATTTTTTTAATCGCATGATGATTTTTCTTTATTGTCTAAGAATGTTACCTTTCAAAGGAGACCAGACTCATGCATGTGCAAAGTATAATAAATCGCAAATAACTTTTTGTCTTAGTCTGGTTTGTTCATAAAAAAAATTAAATAAGAGAAATTTAGATCAATCAAGAGTTTTTGTTTTCAATGGTCAACTGTTCAGGTATGTACTGCGTTTTACTTTTACCTCGATAGTGCTTGAGTTTTGCATTGATCTGTTGGTCTGTGTAGTAGCTAATACAGGATTTTGCTGCTTAAACGTATGGTATGTATAATGTATATTCATTGATTCACTCATATACCAAAATTCATTTGAATTAAAGATTTTAGCTTTTCGCATTAAATATTGATATGCAATTAAAATGTGATTAATTTTGATTAATTAACTATAAAGTCTTGAATTAATTTAAATAAATAATAAATAAATAAAATTGTATCGAGTCCCACCACTAGTAGTAATATAGGCAAGGCATATAATATAGGCATAATAGTAAAAGGTTAACTTTTTTTTCTTCCTTTCATTTAGGGATGCCCCGATCGATCGGCCACCGATCGTTATCGGCCGATAATCAGTATAAATATGCGATCGGGGAATTCCGAGTCATATTCGCCGATCGCGGAAACTGATCAAGTGGATATCTCACTCGCTTGTCTCAGACGCACAGGACCTGCAAACTGCTCCTCCTCCCTAGCCCCGCCCGTACCCGTGTAGAGTTTGTAAACACAGAGGAGGCGGACCTCCTCTGCTGAGTCTAGATAGTGCATTCGACCTGAGCTAACGTTAGCTACCTAGCTATCGTTACTGTTTAAACAAAATTACCCAGTCAACTATTCACTTTTAGTAGGCATTGTCTAACGGTATTTAGCCGGCTAGCTACTGATAGCTCCGGATATCAACAAATGCCCCAGGAAGTCTAGTAGCCCATGTTGATATCTCCGTTAGCTTGCGTTAGCTTGCGTTAGCTGACGTTAGTTCACGGTTCAAAATGAAATGTCCGATTGAACTAAATAGTTGTCTTAACGTCATCTAGCCGGCTAGCAGTAGCTACAGATAGCTCCTGATATCAATGTCTTATAACATTGATTGAATGCGTATTCGAGCTGAGGGCTTGCTGAATGTGAAATGACCAAAGCATAACGTTACCAAGGCAATAGGGTCCCGCTGCAGCGCCGGAGAATCCTTTTTGGAGCTAGGGCTACTAGAGTACACACAGACAGTGGAGCTGTTTGCAGATAGCGAGCATTTTGACTTGTTGCGTGGTGGCGATGTCTCGCAGATAATACAAGTACAAGTCTAATTATATAATATATATATTTTATAAAAAAAAAAAAAAAAACTTTTTATATAAAATAATTTTTAATTTCTTTTTAATCAAAAACGATCGGTATCGGATCGGTATCGGCCGATATGGCTCACGACGATCGGTGATCGGTATCGGTGGCAAAAAACGTGATCGGGGCATCCCTACTTTCATTT